>NC_064471.1:6212129-6512129 GCF_023343835.1 Lagopus muta
AACACGATGTTCAGACCAGTCTCCGGGTTTTCTTCTCGGTTTGTCAAACGTTTTTTGAATCCTGAATTAATAGTCATGTTGGTGTGCGTGTCATCAATTCTCCTGAATGTATTCCAATTCATTCGTAATAAGGGGAAGGAGTCTTCTCCAAAACTAGAGAATGATGACTGGCAGGGGATATGGAGAGGTTTAGGAAAGGTCTTAGAAGCATGGGGACCCGCAGTGTCATGGGATTTTACTCTTGAACACCTGTGGGATCCTGAGAAACTAAGCCAGTATTTGAGTCAGGGACTATGCGGCTTACATAAATCTAAGGAGGTACAACTTATTTGGGGTTTGGCTTGTGCTTACCGTGCCCTATATAATACCATTCGGGAGAGAGAGAGTTTCCGAGCTGAGGTTCAAGCCAAAGGGGAAAATCCCCAAGTCAAATCTAATCAATCACAGGAGACACCAGTAACAATACCGGTTGCTCCTGTGGAGGGCAAGAAATGGAAACGAGTGTCTTCGCGTCTTGATCGAAAAAGAGAAGAAGAGGAGGAGGAGGAGGAAGATCCAGGCGAGGGGCCCTCCTCAGAACCACCACCATCGCGAAAGGCAAAAGCGAAAACTAAGAGACATGCAGAAGAGAGTGATGAAGAGGAAGTCTCTATTACTACTCGCCGGCCTCTAAAGATGACTGAAATCCAAGGTTCAAGAAAGGAGTTCACACGGCGCCTGAATGAAAGTATTGTTTCCTGGTTGGTTCGCTGTTGGGACAGTGGGGCCCATAGCTTGTCTCTGGATGGTAATGAAGCTCGCCAACTAGGTGCCATTGCCAGAGATCCAGCTATTGATAGAGGAATTAGTCGGTGTTCGGATGAGGCTGCCTCCCTCTGGGAACGAGTGTTAATAGCCGTGAAGGAAAAGTATCCCTTCAAAAATGGCTTGAAGATTGCAATGAAAAAATGGGATACAGTTGAAAAGGGTATCCAGTATTTGAGGGAAATAGGCGTGGTGGAAATGTTGTATGACCCTGACTTTGTTCCTAACCACCCACAACAAAACCGCGACCCTGAAAGAGTGAGGACGACGCCTGAGATATGGCAGAAACTCGTGACAACAGCGCCGGACAAATATGCCGCTACACTAACGTCAGCATGTGACAGATACCAGGAACAACAGAGAACACCCTTAGTTTATGAATTAATTCTTACGCTCCAAAACTATCAGCAGTTGCTATCCCCCATTCATGCTGCTGTAGCCGCTATCTCAAAAGTGACCGATCAACTGAATGAAACGCGGGAGCAAATGTCTCAACTGATTAACCGTGACAAACCTGTAACAGTATCAGAGACGCTTGATGAAGATCAGGATAATCAAAAGAGTCTAATGAAGGAGATGAAGAAGATGATGAAATGTATGCAAGCCCACCTAGCTAAAGACGATGAACCTTCCTTCTCACGCGCACCATCAAAGATCTCAGCTGTTAGAAGCAAACGCTCTCCGGCTCAAGTAAGGAATAATACACCGCGAATTACCTTATGGTATTACCTACGTGACCATGGAGAAGACATGGGGAAGTGGCACGGTCAACCTACTCCTGTACTACGAGCCCGGGTGAAAGAATTACAAAGCAGATCAACCACCAGTGCAGTTGCTCCAGTTACCACAGGTAATGAATAGAGGGGCCCTGCCCTCAGTCAGGGGGGGGAAAGGGATAATAGAGTATATTGGACTGTGTGGATTCGATGGCCTGGCACATCAGAACCACTGAAATATAAGGCCCTGGTGGACACTGGTGCACAGTGCACTCTGATGCCCTCGAGTCACCAAGGGACAAAATCAATCCATATTTCTGGAGTGACCGGGGGCTCTCAAGAATTGACTGTGTTGGAGGCTGAGATAAGCCTCACTGGTAAGGACTGGCAAAAACATCCTATTGTGACGGGCCCAGGGGCTCCATGTATACTAGGGATTGATTATCTCAGAAGGGGGCATTTCAAGGATCCTAAGGGGTATCGGTGGGCCTTTGGAATAGCTGCTGTGGATGCAGACAACATTAAGCAGCTGTCTGTTTTGCCTGGCCTGTCAGAAGATCCATCTGTTGTGGGGCTGCTGCGAGTAAAAGAGCAACAGGTACCGATTGCTACAAAAACGGTGCACAGGCGGCAGTACCGCACCAACAGGGATTCTTTGCTCCCCATTCATAAGTTAATTCGTCAGCTAGAGAGCCAGGGAGTGATCAGCAAAACTCACTCGCCTTTTAACAGCCCCATATGGCCAGTGCGTAAAGCCAGTGGAGAATGGAGGCTGACGGTGGACTACCGTGGCCTGAATGAAGTCACACCCCCACTGAGTGCTGCTGTGCCGGACATGTTAGAACTCCAGTATGAACTGGAGTCAAAAGCGGCCAAATGGTATGCCACCATTGACATTGCTAATGCCTTCTTTTCCATCCCTTTGGCCAAAGAATGTAAGCCACAGTTCGCTTTCACATGGAGGGGCATTCAGTATACCTGGAACCGTTTGCCCCAGGGGTGGAAACACAGCCCGACCATTTGCCATGGGTTGATCCAAACTGTATTGGAACAAGGCAGCGCTCCTGAGCACCTGCAGTACATTGATGACATCATTGTGTGGGGCGATACAGCAGAAGATGTCTTTACAAAAGGAGAGCGAATGATCCAAATTCTTCTGAGTGCTGGTTTTGCTATTAAGCGAAGCAAAGTGAAAGGACCTGCCCAGGAAATTCAGTTCCTAGGTATAAAGTGGCAAGATGGCCGTCGTCACATCCCGACAGACGTGATCGACAAAATCACTGCCATGTCTCCCCCCACTAGCAAAAGAGAGACACAATCTTTTCTGGGTGCAGTGGGCTTTTGGAGAATGCACGTTCCAAACTACAGCCTCATTGTAAGCCCCCTTTATTATGTGACACGAATGAGAAATGAGTTTACATGGGGCCCTGAGCAGCAGCAGGCTTTTGAACAGATTAAACAGGAGATAGCCCGTGCCGTGGCCCTAGGGCCAGTACGGACGGGACAGGGTATAAAGAACATCCTCTATACCGCTGCTGGAGAGAACGGTCCCACTTGGAGTTTGTGGCAAAGAGCCTCAGGAGAGACACGAGGCCGACCCCTGGGATTCTGGAGTCGGGCGTACAGAGGGTCTGAAGAGCACTACACTCCAACTGAAAAGGAGATCTTAGCTGCATATGAGGGGGTTCGGGCTGCTTCCGAAGTAGTCGGTACTGAAACACAGCTCCTTCTGGCACCTCGACTGCCAGTGCTGAACTGGATGTTTAAAGGAAAGGTTCCCTCCACCCATCATGCTACTGATGCCACTTGGAGTAAGTGGATTGCGTTGATTACACAGCGAGCGCGGATGGGGAACCTCAGCCGTCCAGGAATCCTAGAAGTCATCATGGACTGGCCTGAAGGTAAAAAGTTTGGAACACCACCAGGAGAAGAAGTATCACGTGCTAAAGAAGCCCCACCATACAATGAACTACCAGAGAATGAAAAGAAATATGCCCTGTTCACAGATGGATCGTGTCGTATTGTGGGAAAGCATCGCAGATGGAAATCTGCTGTGTGGAGCCCCACACGGCGAGTTGCAGAGGCCACTGAAGGGAAAGGAGAATCGAGCCAATTTGCAGAGGTAAAGGCTGTCCAACTGGCCTTAGATGTCGCTGAGCGGGAGAGGTGGCCAATGCTCTATCTTTACACTGACTCGTGGATGGTAGCAAATGCCTTATGGGGGTGGTTACAGCAGTGGGAGCAAAATAACTGGCAAAGAAGGGGTAAACCTATTTGGGCTGCTGAACTGTGGAAAGACATTGCTGCCCGAACAAAGACTATGGTTGTAATGGTGCGCCATGTAGATGCTCATGTGCCCAAGAGTCGGGCTACTGAAGAACAGCAAAATAACCATCAGGTAGATCGAGCTGCCAGAATTGAGGTGGCTCAAATAGACCTGGACTGGCAGAACAAGGGTGAATTATTTCTAGCTCGATGGGCCCATGAGACCTCAGGTCATCAAGGGAGAGATGCAACATACAAATGGGCTAGAGACCGAGGGGTGGACTTAACTATGGATGCCATTGCACAGGTTATTCATAACTGTGAAACATGTGCCATCATCAAACAAGCCAAGAGGATGAAACCCCTCTGGGAGGAAGGGCGATGGCAAAAGTACAAATATGGGGAGGCATGGCAGGTTGATTATATCACCTTGCCACGATCTCGCAATGGTAAGCATTATGTGCTTACTATGGTGGAGGCAACCACTGGGTGGCTCGAAACATATGCAGTACCCCATGCTACCGCCCGAAACACCATACTGGGTCTCGAGAAACAAGTCCTGTGGCGACATGGCACCCCAGAAAGGATTGAGTCAGATAATGGGACTCATTTCAAAAATTCTCTTGTAAATACTTGGGCCAAAGATCATGGCATCGAGTGGATTTACCATATTCCCTATCATGCACCAGCCTCTGGTAAAATTGAACGATACAATGGATTGTTAAAAACGATGCTAAAAGCACTGGGTGGCGGAACATTTAAGCACTGGGAGAAGCATTTGGCAGAAGCCACCTGGCTAGTCAATACCAGAGGATCTATCAATCGTGATGGTCCTAACCAATCCAGTTCCCTACATACCGTAGAGGGAGATAAAGTCCCTGTTGTACATGTAAAGAACATGTTAGGAAAGGCAGTTTGGGTTCTTCCAGCTTCTGGAAAGGGCAAACCTCTCCGTGGTACAGTTTTTGCCCAGGGACCAGGATCCACTTGGTGGGTAATGCAGAAGAATGGGGATGTCCAGTGTGTACCACAAGGAAACTTGATGGCAGGGGAGTGCAGTTACTAATTCTATGTATATGTATATAGCCATGTGTGCATTTTAATCATTTTTTGTTTGTTTGTATATATGTATATATATTTTAAGCATGATGTAACGATGTAGAATAAGGGGTGGAATGTCATGGTTCTATGTTTTTTGTTTTTTGCTTTTGTTTTTGGGTTTCAGTATTCCACATCAAAACATCATGTAGTGTACGGGGCATTAAAGTGTCACTGCCCCAATTCCAAGTACCTATCCCTGTACATTACAGAAGTCACGGGATCTGACCCTTCCGGGTGGGGGGGGGCGCTCTCTTGCTGCCTTGCAGTGGGTGCTGGAGGGTGCTTTCCTAGCCGTTCCAAGCTTTTCAGGTTTGAATCGGTCCCGGGAACTCTCTCTCTCTCAGATGATGATGTCACGGGATCTGACCCTTCCGGAAATCTGTCACGGATTTGACCAGATCAATCTATGTCCGTGACAGGGGCGACAGGCCTCTGCCCTCCCCCCCCCCCCCCCCACCCCAGTCCCACAAAAATGGGAAGGAAGGAAGGGAGGAAAAGAACAGCGGCAACAATCTATGGAGGAAAACTTATTTTACTATAATATTGGAATACAAGATAACACAATAGATACAATTTAATTGCAATTGAGATTAATAAATCAGACAAGATGAGAGAGAGAGAGTTCCCGGGACCGAGTCAAACCTGAAAAGCTTGGAACGGCTAGGAAAGCACCCTCCAGCACCCACTGCTAGGCAGCAAGAGCGCGCCCCCCCCATCCGGAAGGGTCAGATCCCGTGACTTCTGTAATGTACAGGGATAGGTAGCTGGGATTGGGGCAGTGACACTTTAATGCCCCGTACACTACATGATGTTTTGATGTGGAATACTGAAACCCAAAATAAAACAAACAAACAAACAAAAAACGTAGAACCATGACAATGAGGAACAGAATTCCCAAAACAGCCTACTTGAGGGGCTAGCCAACTTGATTTCCTCCCAGTCAGTGTCATCCAACGTCTCAGCTATCAAAAGAAGACGTCCTCCTGCTCGAACAAGTGACAACAGTAAGACCACGTCACGTTTTGCCTTGTGGCATTACCTACGCGACCATGGAGAAGATATGAAGAAGTGGCATAAGCAACCTACTCCTGCACTTCAAGCAAGGGTAAAAGAGTTACAAGACAAATCAACCACCAAGGTGAACTTCTCCAGAAAGGTGATTGCTCCAGTTGCTGCAGACAACAGAGGTAACAAATAGAGGGGCCCTGCCCCCAGCCAGGGGGGGGAAAGGGATAATAGAGTTTATTGGACTGTGTGGATTAGATGGCCTGGTACATCAGAACCACAGAAATATAAGGCCCTGGTGGATACTGGTGCACAGTGCACTCTAATGCCCTCGAGTCACCAAGGGACAAAATCAATTTATATTCATGGGGTGACAGGAGGTTCCCAAGAACTGACTATGTTGGAGGCCGAAATCAGCCTCACTGGTAAAGACTGGCAAAAGCACCCTATTGTGTCTGGCCCAGGGGCTCCATGTATTCTTGGTGTTGCCGTTCGAGCCCGTTTCGAATTTCCCGGGAGACCGCAGCTTGGCCAATTACCGAGGCGACACCAATATGATGAGCAGCAAATGGCGTTTATTACCCGTATACACTACCTTATATAGCCTAATTACTTCGTCTACGCCCCCAAGGGCCCACATCACACATCAATCATTAGAGCAGGGAGGGAGCTTAACACATCAGACCCCGCGGGGGGGTCTCGCAGTTTCGCAGTTGCTGACAACATCTCCCCCTCTCCATGCTCAAGAAAGCATACTACAACTCGAGAGGACCCTAACCGCGTACACCCCGAAATCCCCGCATTGCGCCTATACATGCCATTGTCCTCTCGGGTAAGCCTTGCCCCGTTACAACCCGATTCGCAAAATATCCTATCCTAATAACCCTATAACTTATATAACACTATATAACTTATAACCCTATATAACCTTATAACTTATATGCTTATATACTTATAACCTTATAACTTAATGAGCTATATACTTATATAACCTTATAACCTTATATAACTTTATAACTTAACTTAACTTATATACTTATAACTTAATGACAATCTATTATCTTAACAATCCTAAAATCTTAATATCTTATATAAGTTCTACCTTAACGTTACAACCGTCTATCAGCCTTAAGATAAGTCTTACAAAAAACGATGCAGTGTATCCCTATTTAATGCTAAATCAAGCTGGGACACTTGCTTTAGCAAGCGCCATGTCTTTATATATAATATAACTATAAAAACCAAGCATAATAGTATCAGACCTAATATAACAACTACCGGATGTAGTACAGAGTTAAATATTCCTGTAGCTGTGGGAGACCAACCGAAAAGAACCTCCCACCAATGATGTTCTCCAGCTTTCATTACTCTTTCCAAGATGCGATGTATCTTTTTCACGTCATGATGAACAGTAATCAAGGTCTTTTGTCCGTTGTCTTTGATGCGTTCTAATAGTCGATGCAGATCGTCATGTTGTAGAAGCTCCTTT
The DNA here is from genome assembly GCF_023343835.1 of Lagopus muta. Classification (NCBI taxonomy): domain Eukaryota; kingdom Metazoa; phylum Chordata; class Aves; order Galliformes; family Phasianidae; genus Lagopus; species Lagopus muta. The sequence continues at coordinate 6,219,510 of NC_064471.1, forward strand.
ACCAAAGCGAGATTCATTCCAATCAGCGCTGGACGCAAATCTTTGATCAGGGTGTAATTGAACTGCAAAAGCTGATATGAAGTAACAGGAACTGTATAGTTAAAATCACATCCTAAAATATTGATAAAATTGCAAACACAAAGATTTGAGTGATTGGCAGTATCAACAATCATATCCCCTATTTGTATGGAGTCGCAATGAGTTCTGATGCAAGCACATCCTTTTCCAATATAGACAAGCATTGATTTGAACATCCTACCAGGCTGGACCTCAAAGTGGCAGATATTTTGTTCAGTGTCAAAACAGATATCTTGGGTCTCAAATGTATTACTTTCACAAATAAATCCTTGTTGTTCTCGCATGGCACATGAACTAACGTCCACAGTTTGCCATTTCTCATTCTTTTGAAGAGCCCATATCCGATGTTCAATTGGATACAGAGTAGTCTCACCATGATTTAATCCTAGAGCTACGATTGGATATATCGTGTATACTGAAGCATTACTTATCATCAAAACAAAAGCCACGGCATAATTGGTGACAGGATCATAAGTGAAGTTAACTAAATGCCACCATGATTGAAATTTTCTTTCAAACCTATTTGCATTGTCCCAAATTACTTTTCTAATTTCAGTGGGTATAGTGCCATCCTCACCTTCTCTCACGATTGTCGCTGCTATAAACTGCATCCACATCTGGGCCTGAATGCAACTGAGGGCTAAAGAAGTATTACCTTGGACTGCTGAAAGCGCATCCATAATCAGCAGATGATCTCTCCTATCTATCTTTTCCCATTGCGGTAACACATCTGATAAAAGCCATTGGCTTGTTCCTAAACCTGATAGAGACGACTGTAGAGGATGTTGCAATTCACGTATATTACTTGTAATGGCATTCAATTTACTCATGAGTATTTCAGTGTCTATACTGTTTAAGACTCCTAAACCTGTTCCCAGAATACCAGAAACATCTCTTTTTGCTCTTCTAGGTGTATCAAGTGCCTGTCGATGAAGCCATGCCGACCATCCGGCATATGACATGCTTAAAAATAATGCACAATCTGGTTTAATAGTTGACACATTAGTCTGCAATAATAGCATCACTCGTTTAAGGGACCATGTTGGATTAAAGATCACCTGACGCTGACCTGTGTTCTTTATGGCGTACGGCCCAATTTGATAAATTTGTGGGGAGATAACACTCTCCAGTCTCCTAGTGGGAGTTGTATATGGGACATCAGTTGTTTGTTGACTAAAGAGATCCACCTTGAATTTAAAAGATCGTCCTAAGGTGTCTTGTGTCCAAAGGCATGTTATCATTACAGGTTGGGTCAGGACGAAATTATACTGGCAATCTCCCTGTTCAATAACACAGGATTTACGATCCCTTACGCCTGATATAACATCTGTTTTCGAAATTTGAGTGGCCTTCTTATACTGAGATCCATTTACCATCCAACATTTTACTTCTATATTCTGCCCTGGTTTTCCCCAAATTCGTGGAGATCTGGTAGCATTATCCCATCCCCATTCACTTTTGTCATACGGTCTGTTTTCATGTAACACCACGGTCAGCAAAGTCAAATTATTTACCGGTCCCATCATTCCTGTATATTCCTTACGACCATACCGTAAATCACTGATAGTTATACCCTCTCCAGGAGAAATAGCTGTAAACAACAAAAACACACAGATAACAACACAGGAGAGATTGATCTCGTCGTTATCAGTGGCTCCTTGTCTGTTTCCTTTCCCGAGGCGGGCTTCGGTCGTGGCTTCGGTCGAGGGTTCGGTGTTTTTTCTTGACGAGTTCCAAACAGCAATGCCTAAAAACAAAGCACTCAGTTCTTGATTATTTCTCTGCTTTTCCATCATGTCCCACTTACATCAGGTTTAACTTTCCTGGATGGGACCCACAAAATTTTTCCAGAATTTTTATTTTTTACTGCAGCATATCCTCTTCCCCATACCAAAATAGACCAGCCCGATTCCCAAATACCACTATCTACCTTGATCTTAACCGGTGGCCCTTCCTCAATGATTCTTGGCTGCCAATGCTTTTGTATCGGGGTTCTTGTGTTTTCCCCACGCTCAAAATGATTCAATGCATATAATGCTCGTGCCAAAATCTCTCCTTGTTCTGATACCGGAATTCTGTATGTCCTCCGCCCTCCCCCAGGACACGAATTTTTTCTCTGAGGAGGCGGTTAGCCCTTTCAACAATAGCTTGACCTTGTGAGTTGCCTGAAATTCCTGTAGTATGTGTGATATTCCAACGGGCTAACCATTCTTTAGACGAACGTGAAGTAAAACAAGAGCCATTATCTGTTTTTATATGGCGTGGCATTCCCAAAATTGCTATGGCTGTGGCCCAATGATGTTGTGCCGCTGTAGAACTAGTACGGCTGTGCTGTGTAGCAATAATGACTGTAGAAGACGTATCAACTGTCACTGCGAGCCATTGTCTTGGTGCCATTCGCGGTTCCATCATAAAATCTGTCTGCCAAATATCCAATGGGGTGAGACCACGGGGATTAACCCCTGCCCCTAACGCCGGCGCAGAATTACAATATGGACACATCTGCACAATTTCCCTAGCAACTGTGATAGGGATAGAACACGTTCGAGCTAACGCTTTTGCCCCTATGTGTAATGTAGAATGAAGATCACGAGCCTCTTGCAGGGTATATACCTGCTTCCTAGCCATTTGATCAGCTATGTCATTTCCTTTTGTAAAAAATCCTGGAACATCAGAATGGCTACGGACGTGAAGAATAGCAACTGGCTCTGACCTAACCACTAAGGCATCTTCCAATAGGGCTGCAGTTACTGTATTGGGCTGTCCCTCTTTGCCCATACGCAGTAACATTTTAGCCACGAATGCAGAATCAGTAACGATGTTACAAGGTGTCTGAGGCCAAAGGCGCAACGCAACTGCCACAGCTCTGGCCTCAAGCATTTGAACACTTGCTGAACAATCTATTATCACCTTAGACTCCCATTTGCCATCCTGAGCTTGCCAGACAGCTACTCCTTGTTTAGTAGCTGAAGAAGCATCAGTAAAAATTGTTGGGCCGTCCACAGGGGTATCCAGTACTCTATACTGCAGTGATATCTGGAGAGGCCTTGCTAGATCAAAGATAGGCAGTGAGTCTGTGTAGCTAAGATTACCACTGAAATCATAGAGAACAAGGAAAACCTCCTCTGGCAAAGGCTGAACGTTCCGAAAGGTTCCTGGCAGGTATATAGTATCAAGGTCCTTTCCAAAGGCCCTTATTGCAGTAAGACGGGTTTTACGTAACAATAACGAGAGTTGTTCTAACCACGAGGTAAATGCTTTTGTCGGCTGAACAGAAAACAACCAGCACAATGGACGAGGACGAGAGCTAAGGGCATGCCCTATTACAGCTGCTGATCCCTCCTGGCATCTAGTCACTGCGCCTTCTAGTGGCTGGTCTGAATTCCACCTTGCAAGCGCATGGAAGGAACAGGCTACTAGTATTTCTTGCCAAGCAGACTCCATCTCTGGTGTCCACTGTCTCTCTTCCTGAGGATTAGATCCCTTTAACTGATCATAAAAGGGTTTCATAAGCCGTGGAGGTATGCCTAATGCATTTCGCACCCATTGCATAGCCCCCACAAGCTTCTGAACATCCCACAGAGTTGTAATATGGGGTTTAATTTTTAATCCTTCTGGGATCACCGTTTCAGATCCAAACCTGTATCCCAGGAACTCAATTCCTGGTTCTCTCTGAATTTTTTCTTGTGAAATAACAAATCCAGCAGTAATAAGCACATTAACTATCTGCTCCTCTAACACTTGCAGCTGGGAATCACTTGGTGCTGCAAGCAACAGGTCGTCCATATAATGAGCAAGCTGACAGTTCGATAGTGACTGTCTTACTGGTTCTATAATTTTGCCTACTACCAATTGACAAATTATTGGAGAGCAAGCCATTCCTTGTGGAAGAACCTTCCACTGAAATCTTTGAGCAGGTCCCTGATTGTTCAGGACCGGGACAGTGAATGCAAAAGCCTCTCTGTCCTGCTCTGCTAGCGGAATAGAAAAGAAGCAGTCCTTAAGGTCAATGACCATCAGGGGCCATCCTTCCGGTATAGCCGAAAGCAGAGGTCCCCCTTGCTGAACCGGACCAAAAGGGATAAGTTGCGCATTGACTGCTCGGAGATCATGTAACAGTCGGAAGGATCCCGATGCTTTTCGAATTACAAAAACAGGCGTATTCCAACTACTGAGTGACGGTTCTATATGTCCTGCATTAAGTTCTCGTGAAACAATCTGTACAAGCGCTGCTAATTTATCAACAGAAAGGGGCCACTGATCCACCCAAACGGGAGATACATCCCGTTTCCAACGCAACGGAATCGCATATTGCAGCGCTAAATGATGGACAGTGGCCCTTTTCATAAATTTGTCAGTTTTACTCCCATCTCAAAAAGAAAGTCCCTGCCAAGTATGGATCCTCCTATTGGTGCTAAAGTAGGAAGGATGATTACATTTTTTTCCATGGTACCATCATCATTGATGATCGCAAGCTCTACCACTCTGTCTGCCTTTCTGGTGGGCACATCGCCCCCTACACCCGCAATCGTTCTCCACATAAAAGTCGCGGGCCACTGCCGAGGCAAATCATCTTCTGAGATGACAGTAATATCTGCACCAGAATCAAGTAAGGCTACAAAAATTACCGCTTTGGGCACCGATGATGGAAGATCTGGATCCATATATGACATCCTAACCGTAACGATTGGTCGTTCTTCTAAATCCATAGTTAACGCCACTGCGGGCGTCGTGCTTTTGGCCCACCTAGGGATGACGGGAAGGAGTCCTGGGCCATTGGCTCCCTCCCTCTCCCGTTTCCCTGCAGTGGGATTCTAAATTTTTTACACTGACGTGAAACATGTCCGGCTCCGCCACATAATTGGCACCGTTTGTCTGATCCTTGCCCCATCTTCTTAGGGCACTGTGCTTTGAAATGGCCACGTTGCCCACACTTAAAACACGGGCCTTTATTCCTTCCTTCCCTGACCCGATTGGCGTCTATCATTTCCTGCATGGCGGCTGCTAATCCCTCATTAGTTAATGGTGCAACTTTCTGATGATCTAACACATATTTAATAAGCTCCCCTGGGGTAGTTAGGTTACCCGGTGCTGCTCTAATGATTTGCTGGATGTCTGGCAACGATTTCTGTTTAAGACATTCTATTATGACTGCGGATTGGACCTCCCTTGGGAGATCAGATCCCTCCACTGCACGAATTAGGCGATTCGCAAAATCAGAAAATGACTCAGAGTGGCTCTGCTTTATGTCTGCCCACGGATGCACAGGTTCCGCAACCTTAGCCACTTCTCGCAGGGCTTGGAGGGCTGCCGTTGTAACAGCTGCCAGCTCTCCTGGTCTGAGCATTGCTGCTTGGCCCTCCGGGGATCCCACCATTCCATCTGCCAGGCCTTGAAGACGTACAAGAGTAGTTCTCTCGCCTCTGCGCTGGCCATTGGCTGGATGGTGGGGGTCCCGGTTGGCAGCAGCCACCACAGCTTGAAGTAGTCTATCCCATTCATCATGCCATAGGGTGTATTGTACGGGCTCAAGAATAACATGCATAAGGTTCACCGCATCATATGGCAAAAGACTAGAAGCCATAAGAGCTTCCACTGCTGCCATAGTAACAGGGGAACGCAGGCCTTTGCTCTTAACTAATTCCGAAAGATGAGTAACCGCTTTGGAATCTAGAGGAACCCAAGCTGGACCCTCTGGTCTTACCACCACCGGCAGAGCGAGAGCGACATCTGCTGGATCTGCGGCTTGTATGTCCTCCCTCACTCGAGCCCAATCAGTGAGGGTAGGCGGGCCCCATGAAGCTGTCGATATGGGACCACGCCCCTCCTGGGCGGACTCCGGGGCCATCCCCGTCGGAACACTCCCCCCACAGCAAGGCCGGGGACAATCCACGCCCCTCGGGGGGTGGCCACCGTTGCAGGCAGAATCGGGCAGTGGGTGAGTCCCGCCCCCACTGTCGCATTCCACAGGTTGTATCCCAGCCCCTCCAGACATCTCTCCCTTCTCAAGGACCCTCTTATCAACTGTGTTAGAAGTTATACTACTTTCCTCCACCGACCCCCCTTCCCCGTTATCTTTATAGGGCTTAAGCGAAGGATATATGCTGCGAGCCGGGTACGGAGGTGGGTCCTCCCTTTTATGGTATGATTGCTCCTGCTTCACTTCGTTCTTTATCTCCAGGGTCGTTGTTTCTGGTGGGGCCGAAGGAGTCAGCGCCATCTTGCCCTCTGGCGAATCTGTAGGGGAGACAAGACCCCCCCCTGGCCCGAGCCCCAGCAGCTCCCTAGCACGGTCACCTGCAATCTTCTCCTCTTTTGCTTTCTTAAGAGCTGTTAAAATCAATCCCCATACCAAAAACTCTGCTGGTTTCTGAGTAATCATTGCCCTCTGTGAGAGCGCGGCAGTAAACAAATCCCAATTATTAGGATCATATAAATCAGAAGGGGATGATAGTAGTCCCTCCTTCTCCAGCAACAAAAGTGTCGCTGAAATCTCCTTCTTAGAAGGAATATTTTTCCCGCAATAATTATTGCATGCATGGAAAATCACCTTTATGACGGCTTCCATAACGCCTCTGGCCGAACATACACCTGGCCTCTTCTGGCGTTTCCCCCCTAGCGTCCTAGGGGAATCTTGGCTCCTTTTCCCCGAGCCTCCCGCCTGACGAGGAGTAATGCGCACTCCTCCCCGTCCCCGGGTTTCCACCACTCCGCGGATTTGAATTTACCGCTACCGCAGTGGAATCCTGCTTCTGGCAGGCAGCTGACTCACTCCCAGGAATCACGTCGATCAGGGTCACCACTTGTTGCCGTTCGAGCCCGTTTCGAATTTCCCGGGAGACCGCAGCTTGGCCAATTACCGAGGCGACACCAATATGATGAGCAGCAAATGGCGTTTATTACCCGTATACACTACCTTATATAGCCTAATTACTTTGTCTACGCCCCCAAGGGGGCACATCACACATCAATCATTAGAGCAGGGAGGGAGCTTAACACATCAGACCCCGCGGGGGGGTCTCGCAGTTTCGCAGTTGCTGACAACATCTTGGTATCGATTACCTCAGAAGGGGATATTTTAAGGATCCCAAAGGGTATCGATGGGCCTTTGGAATAGCTGCTGTAGACACAGAAGGTGTTAAGCAGTTGTCTGTTCTGCCTGGCCTATCAGAAGATCCGTCTGTTGTGGGGTTGCTACGAGTGGAAGAGCAACAGGTACCGATAGCTACAAAAACGGTGCACAGACGGCAGTATCGCACCAACAGGGATTCCTTGCTCCCCATTCAGAAGTTAATTCATCAATTAGAGAATCAGGGAGTGATCAGCAAAACTCACTCGCCCTTTAACAGCCCCATATGGCCAGTGCGTAAAGCCAGTGGAGAATGGAGGCTGACGGTGGACTACCGTGGCCTGAATGAAGTCACACCCTCATTGAGTGCTGCCGTGCCAGACATGTTAGAACTCCAATACGAACTGGAGTCAAAAGCAGCTAAGTGGTATGCCAGCACTGACATTGCTAACGCCTTTTTCTCCATTCCTTTGGCCAAAGAATGTAGGCCACAGTTCGCTTTCACATGGAGGGGCATTCAGTATACCTGGAACCGTTTGCCCCAGGGGTGGAAACATAGTCCAACTATTTGTCATGGGTTGATCCAAGCTGCACTGGAACAGGGAGGTGCCCCTGAGCACTTACAGTACATTGATGACATCATTGTGTGGGGCAACACAGCAAAGGAAGTTTTTGAGAAAGGAGAGCAAATAATCCAGATCCTTCTCCGTGCTGGTTTTGCTATTAAGCGAAGCAAAGTGAAAGGACCTGCCCAGGAAATTCAGTTCCTAGGCATAAAGTGGCAAGATGACCGTCGTCACATCCCGACAGATGTGATCGACAAAATCACTGCCATGTCTCCCCCCACTAATAAGAAAGACACACAATCGTTTCTGGGCGTAGTGGGTTTTTGGAGAATGCATGTTCCAAACTACAGCCTCATTGTAAGCCCACTTTATCAGGTGACACAGAAGAAGAATGATTTTGTGTGGGGTCCTGAGCAGCAGCAGGCTTTTGAGCAGATTAAACAAGAGATAGCCCGTGCTGTGGCCCTGGGGCCAGTACGGATGGAACAGGATGTGAAGAACATCCTCTACACTGCTGCTGGAGAGAAAGGCCCCACTTGGAGTTTGTGGCAAAGAGCCCCAGGAGAGACCCGAGGCCGACCCTTGGGATTCTGGAGTCGAGCCTACAGGGGGTCGGAGGAGGGCTACACTCCAACTGAAAAGGAGATCTTAGCTGCTTATGAGGGGGTTCGGGCTGCTTCCGAAGTAGTCGGTACCAAAACACAGCTCCTTCTGGCACCTCGACTGCCAGTGTTGAACTGGATGTTCAAGGGAAAGGTTCCTTCCACCCATCATGCTACTGATGCCACTTGGAGTAAGTGGGTTGCGTTGATTACACAACGAGCACGGATGGGGAACCTCAGCCGTCCAGGAATCCTAGAAGTCATCATGGACTGGCCTGAAGGTAAAAAGTTTGGAACACCACCAGCAGAAGTAGTATCACGTGCTAAAGAAGCCCCACCATACAATGAACTACCAGAGGATGAAAAGAAATATGCCCTATTCACAGATGGATCGTGTCGTATTGTGGGAAAGCATCGCAGATGGAAATCTGCTGTGTGGAGCCCCACACGACAAGTTGCAGAGGCCACCGAAGGGAAAGGAGAATCGAGCCAATTTGCAGAGGTAAAGGCTGTCCAACTGGCCTTAGATGTCGCTGAGCGGGAGAGGTGGCCAATGCTCTATCTTTACACTGATTCATGGATGGTAGCAAATGCCTTATGGGGGTGGTTACAGCAGTGGGAGCAAAATAATTGGCAAAGAAAGGGCAAGCCTATTTGGGCTGCTGACCTATGGAAAGATATTGCTACCCGAACAAAAAATATGGTTATAAAGGTGCGTCATGTAGATGCTCATGTGCCCAAGAGTAGAGCTACAGAAGACCAGCAAAACAACCATCAGGTAGACCGAGCTGCCAGAATTGAGGTGGCTCAAATAGACCTGGACTGGCAGAACAAGGGTGAGTTATTTTTAGCTCGGTGGGCCCATGAGACCTCAGGTCATCAAGGGAGAGACGCAACATACAAATGGGCCAGAGACCGAGGGGTGGACTTAGCTATGGATGCCATTGTACAAATCATTCATGACTGTGATACATGCGCCACAATTAAACAAGCTAAGAGGATGAAACCTCTCTGGGAGGAAGGGTGATGGCAAAAGTACAAATATGGGGAGGCATGGCAGGTTGATTATATCACCTTGCCATGATCTCGCAATGGTAAGCATTATGTGCTCACCATGGTGGAGGCAACAACCGGGTGGCTTGAAACATATGCAGTGCCCCATGCTACCGCCCGAAACACCATATTAGGTCTGGAGAGGCAAATCCTGTGGCGACATGGCACCCCAGAAAGGATTGAGTCAGATAATGGGACTCATTTTAAAAATTCACTTGTGGATACTTGGGCCAGAGAACATGGCATCGAGTGGATTTATCATATCCCCTGTCATGCACCAGCCTCTGGTAAGATCGAACGCTACAACGGGTTGTTAAAAACGATGTTGAAAGCAATGGGTGGCGGAACATTTAAACACTGGGAGAAGCATTTGGCAGAAGCCACCTGGCTGGTTAACACCAGAGGATCAATCAGTCGAGATGGTCCTACCCAATCCAGCTCCCTACATATTGTAGAGGGAGATAAGGTCCCTGTAGTACATGTAAAGAACATGTTAGGAAAAGCAGTTTGGGTTTTTCCTGCTTCTGGGAAGGGCAAACCTCTTCGCGGAACTGTCTTTGCCCAGGGACCTGGGTCCACCTGGTGGGTGATGCAGAAAAACGGGGATGTTCAGTGTGTACCACAAGGGAATTTGATGTTGGGGGAGTGCAGTCTGTAATCCCATGTGTTAAGCATGATGTAGTGATGTAGAATAAGGGGTGGAATGTCATGGTTTTATGATTTTTGGTCATCAGTATTCCACACCATAACATCATGTAATGCACTGGGGGTGGGGTTTGATATCTGCTGAATGTTCGTCCGTCGGAGAAGAACTACATTTCCCCAGGAGACTTTGCGGTCAGCAAGGGGATATAACTCCAAGCAAGGTCACCTGATCCTTCTTCTTCGCCTGCTCTTCGCTGTCTGCGCTTCGCTATCTGCGCTTCGCCGCCTGCGCTTCGCCATCTGCACTTCGCCGTCTGTACTTCAGTCTCTCAACTGGACTGCACTTCTCACCCCAGCATTGTGGTGAGGTCTATACAATTCAAACAGACTCTCTCTCTCTCTCTCTCTCATTGTATTTTACTAATACTATATTTAGTAAAATCATTTGTTCCACCTCAGATCAGTGCTGTTGTTTTCAAGTATTTTGGGGTCCCCTGCTTCCCCTTTCCCAGAGGCGCGGATCCGCAGATCCCTCCGCCCTGCTGGTCACGGAACTGGGCCGGACCAGCCCATAAACCGTTGACAAGGGTGGAATGTTACACATACCACTACTCCAAAAACAAAGGCAAACATGTACCCTCCTTATTTTTGCCTTAGAACATGAGAATTTATGACTGTTCATGATAAATCCTTCCTGCTTCCCTACACCCACCCCTTTCCCATAACACTGTAGAGAGCTCTCCAGAATTCCATGTGCTTTCTTTCCTCCCACTTACCCACCTCTACATCATGAGTTGGGATTTGTTGTCTCATGTGAGGTGATCTAAAAATCGTGTTCTTCTGTGCATGTGACGCTCCTTATTTCAGGGCTTCGCATTGCTTGCTAGGCATCAAAAGGTTATCTCTTTTCCTATTTGCTTACTCTTAATATTAGCTCCGTGAGTCAACTTCCTGTGTCTAAACTAGGACCTTCTTGAAGAATATAGATGAAAATATCATTTCTCATATGGAAAGTAGTTGCAACATTAAATTCATTCAGCTGAATGCAGATGGTATGGAAGAGGCATGACTGGGACTCTAAGGCATGAATTTGAGTTGGCAAGTTTATAATTCCTCCAGATGCTCTCTCCCTTCTCCAGGAGGTGCTGTGATATTTGAAGTAGGACTCTTGCTTTAAAAGCAGCATGGAGTGAAGTGGAAAAAAAAAATAAAAAAAATAGTGCTGTGTAGTAGGAGGAGTAATCTAGTAGTTCTTTCATTTGATTTTTTTTCCCTGAATAAAGAATATTGAAGAACTGAATTCATCTTGTTATGTTGATCTGCCTGAAAAGAAATGTAAATGGGATCCAGATGTGTTTTCTCCTCTAATAGTTTCATTCACTATGCTTTAGATATGGGAAAACGAAATGTATTCCATAATAGACTGGAGGAGAATAGACCAAAATTATAATTTTATAGTATTCCCTAGGAATTCATAGAAGCCTAACGAATTAACTGGGAAACTCTGATGCCTAATGAACTCTCCACGGGGAAATATTTAATTTTGTACTGGCTGCCATAAGGCAACTGCATGGTGGGTTATTTAATCATCACTTGTAGAAATAAAACAGCAGTAGAAAATGGACTCGTCCCCACATTATAGAGATAGTTTGTATAACTTCAACTGAGCCTCTCCTTCAGCATTCGCTGGAGACGTTCTAAGGTCTAGTGCTGCACTGGCACAAAACTTGGATAACACCATTATGCACTCTCTTAACAACACTACAACATATCTTCTGTCTGACAAAGGAAAAGAGAATTTAGAGGTGAAGCATCTAAAGATGCAGCCTTGCCATCTCATGAAGTTTGACTGTTGCTCTCAAATTACTTTTGTATATTATAGTGAGGCAACTAATTACACTAAAAGAACACAGTGAAATTGTTTTTTGTTTTGGTTTATGTACTCGTAAATATAATTTGCTGTCAAAATAAAACAAAGTTATGGCCTGTCTTGCAGTTGTAGTGAAATATTGAAGTGTACTGTGCACTTCATTTCTTATATGCAAACCGTGTTAATCTTTATTTCTGTTCAGAATGCGATTCTTACTCTTTTTGGCTTCCAATTATTCTCTTGCACTTTTTTTCAGATGTACTGAACTGTTCAGGAGAGTAAACACATAAGATTGCCGTGTTAGAGCAGAGACCTTCTGTCCTAACATTTGACATCAACCTTCTTCTATTTTAGGCACTGTTTATACTTTAGCACATGCATAATGTTCCCTAATAGCAGCCTCTAGCCCCCTTTAAAGCAAATTTTGTGAGTAGATAAGTGGCCAAAGGTTCTGACTTAGAAGACAGAAGCCCAGCAACATTGCAGAGCTTATGCACGAGAGCCTAGAGAAGTGCAGTTTCATTGTGGAAATCACGTAAGCAAATGGTTAATACTCCAGAATGTCTCTTTCACTTACAGCAATGTTCTTGTAACTGTCAGCCCACTGCAGAGCCTGGGATCAGGTCACCCTTTGTGCTCCCCTCCCAAGGCAGGGCAGGGGCAGTCTCTCTGTTCTGTGGGCAGAAAATTACCCTGTCAGAAATGCAAATGTCTTCAGGACACCATATGGTGGAACAAAATGTAAAATGGAGCCTATGATCCTTATTACTTCTCCCAGGCATCATCAGCCAAAATGCTGTTTTCAGCTTCCAGTATTTCTCTTCATCGCAGCACTATTTTTACATGCTCAGTTGGTTTGTATTGTGGAGCTTTGTTTCATTAGTATGAAACTAGAAACTAGATTTAAAATCCTATATTTACTAGACCTAAGCTCTGTCTGTAGAAAATGAAGGCTTGATTTTTATTTTTATTCATTTTTATTCTTCTTCTACTCTGTCTACTCTTGTACAAGTACAAAGAAAAAAAGTCTGAGGAATTCCTTCACTGTTGCAGTAGGAAGAAAAAAATGCTGCGATGTTAAAATATTCTGAAAAATAGGATTCTTACTTTTCAGGTAGTCTGTCTATTAAAAGGTCTAGTAGCAAATGATGTACAACACTGAGCTACGCTCTCGTTTGAAGCACTCTTCCATTACACTGGATTTTTGGTAATGTGTTTATTCGCACTATCCTCATTATAGAAATAATCTACAAAATAGATCTGTGCTCTTTTAAATCCCTGCAGAAGTCAGTCATCTCTCCAAACATATGGTCTGTTTACCTTCCCAAAAGCTAAATGTCTTCATAATACTGAAACCCAAAGACCCCTCTCTGTTCCAGTGCAACAGACGTGGAAATTCATCAAGTTTTTTCTGTATGTTTTCATCCCCAACTGGTATTTGAGAGCAGAAGGCCAGAGCACTAACCAGGATACATTAGGCTGTCGAGCCACCATGCTACGGTGGTTCTGACATTATTTTTTAATGAGAGAAAAAATAACTGACCTTGTTGGGACTTGCACCCAGACACCCCTGGCTACTGTCCAGCCTGAAGAGCACTTTAGTAGTGAGTGTGGTGTGCTCAGGACTAGTGAACAAAACAGATTTCAGTTCGCCACTTTGCACAGTCATCAGTAAGTACTTCTTCACTAGAGGTTTCTGTTTTCACCGTCTACTGTTCTGTCCTTGGCTGACACATGCAGCACCTAGGGTAGGAGTATTGATGCTGAAATACTTTAAAAATGTCTTTTTCCTTCTTCCAAAAACTTGTTTTATAAATGTTATTTATCACAGAACTGTGCGTTGCTGTCAGCATACTTCCTGATGTTGCCGATGCAGTGCTAGCAATCTTGCCCAACATGAAAGAAGAGGGTAATATGTCATAGTTCTGCTCAGCAAATCTCCCATTGTCATTGTCGGGTGAACCTGATGAGGTTTAACACGGCAAAGTGCAGAGTTTTGCACTTGGGCTGGAGGAATCCTAGGCATCCATACAGACTGGAAGGAGCGGTCCTTGAGAGCAGCCCTGCAGAGAAGGACCTGGGGGTCTTGATAGATGAAAAACTTAACACGAGCCAGTAGTGTGCTCTTGCTGCTTGGAAGGCAAGTGGGGTCCTGGGCTCCATCAAAAAAGGGGTGGCCAGCAGGGACAGGGAGGTGATCATCCCCCTCTACTCTGCTGTTGTGAGGCCCCATCTGGAATACTGTGTCCAGGTCTGGAGCCCCTACTACAAAAAAGACAAGGAGCTGTTGGAGAGGGTCCAGAGAAGGGCCGCAAAGATGATCAGGAGACTGGAGCACCTCCCCTATGAAGGCAGGCTGAGGGAGCTGGGTTTGTTCAACCTGGAGAAAAGAAGGCTGCAGAGTGACCTCATTGCAGCCTTTCAGTACCTAAAGGGAGCCTACAAACAGGAAGGGAATGAACTCTTTGAAAGGGTAGATAACTGCAGGACAAGGGGAAATGGTTTTAAGTTGAGGGAGGGAAGATTTAGGTTGGATGTCAGGGGGAGATTCTTTAGTATGAGAGTGGTGAGGTGCTGTAACAGGCTGCCCAGAGAGGCTGTGGATGCCCCGTCCCCAGAGGTGTTCAAGGCCAGATTGGATGGGGCCCTGGGCAGCCTGGTCTGGTATTAAATGGGGAGGTTGGTGACCCTGCCTGCAGCAGGGGGGTTGGAGATTCATTATCCTTGTGGTCCCTTCCAGCCCTGGCCATTCTGTGTTTCTGTGATTAGAACTACAATAAGGGGAGTGAAGCTGCAGCATCTGTAAGAAGTATTGGGGAGTTATAGTAAGGGAAAACACCTTTAGATCCTGCTGCTCAATCTCTCCTCTGATACTTAAAAATATTCAAAAACTCATGTTTCCCAACACAAGGGAAATTCTAGTACTATCTGAGCTTTGGTAAAATTCTGCTTGATTAGTTACAAAATAATTAAAAGGATATTTTTTCTTCTTTTTATTGCATACCTCACTGCCCCAGCCACAGAAAGGCTCTCTTTCATGTAGCGACTTCCCTCTTCCCATAAGAGATTGGGCTTAGCAAATCCGTACTGCGTGGGGTTAACTAGAAGGCAACATTCATCTCTGAACCCAGCTATTTGGGTTTTTGTTTAGCAGGTTCTTTCAATCTAAATAATGTTGACTATAAGCAAAATTGCACATATTCCTGGTGCCTAAATAATCAGGTATGTAGAGATTTTGACATTGGAAAGTCACAAAATAAGGCTGTTATACTTCCATATTTTCTGTAAGGCAATGACAAATGAAAGCATTGAGCAGTGCTGGTATTTGAAAATAAGTTCAGTTCTTATTAAAATCTTGGAGAGTTTATAAAGTTATTGTGTTACTAACCTTTCAATACAGATTGCTTTTCTAAAAATACTTTCTTTTTCTGCTTGTAGGCCTATACTCTTTTTCTTTCCTTGGCTAGATTAACCTCAAAATGTAATTCAGCTCCTAATAAACCTCTGAAAAGTGTAATTTCTCCCAGTTTTCATGTATTTTTTTTCTGTAACACTATCAAAAAGAATGAACGTTGTCATGTATTTATTTAATTTTTTTGCATCCCCCACACACATATACCCCACGAAACTCTACCCACGGTACTGACAATCAACCTGACAACATAATCAGTCAAATTTTACTGAGTGACTGTTTCTTAGGTAACTGAAACACAGTCGCAGAAATGAATGGCTCAGTACAGAAATAAACCCCAAACTGGCACATGGCACCTCCATTCTATTTCAACGAAGCCTGAACATTTCATAAAGGTGTGGAGCAAAGGTGAGGCACGCCTAATGCACAGACTTTGAACATGTTGCTTCTGGTAGGACTGGAATTCAACCATGTACCAACAGAAGGTCTGATTCAAATTCCCAAAATAGGGCTCCATGTTAGACTTGTGAGCGATGTACAAGCCATTCTTGAAGTTCTGTATTAAAACTACTTTCACTGATTAGGAGGTAAGGCCAGGAGGAATGCATCCCTACCAAAGCTTTTTTTAACTGTTAATTTTATTATTTCTTCCTACAGACCTTCTGAAACATTTTCCTAAGTAATGAATCTGCCTGAAGTCAGTTTTAGGAGGTGTGGAAAAATAGGAGAGGTGTTGCTTAAAGCGGTGGATAGAGAAACAGAGAAACCTCTAGACCCAGTGGCATCTTGAATTTCTCTCTTTCTCTCCTTTTTTCCTTTGGAAGAGGTGGCTGTTCATATAGCAAATTTTCCTCGGTAGAAGACCTTTCTCTGACAGGGCTCTGTTCGTGTTCACACTGAAATTGGAGTGGAAAATAAAGTGTTACCTTGATGATAAAGTCAGCCTTTCAGTGTGAGTTAGAATATGCTATTGTAGCACCGTATTTTGTTGCTGTAGTTAGTTAAAATGAATTATTGAATGAATTATATATATGAAATTGGAGCATTTACTGAAAAAATATTAAGGTGCTAAAATATTTTTAAATTGCCTTTGTCTATGAGAAGCATTTTGAAATTATTCAGCTGCCTCAGACCTTTTATGAAAACTTTATTCTGAACCTTTTAAAGGAGTGCATTGGACTGTAGCATAAATTTCCACAAGGCTTCTGTGGCACTCCAGGTAGTTTTAGTTACCAACCGGTAATGAAAATGATAAATAGATTTAATAAGTAATAAATAGCTCAAAGGTTTTTAAATCAAGGAAAAATGATTGTTTCTATAATATTAACAATGCAATATCCTTATGGAGATCAACGTATTGATCCAGAAGCACTGCAAAATCATTCCCTGAAAGGAATACAATAATATTTGGGAGGAACACACCCTTTTGTTCCTGAACCACAGAGGGCTCAACAATGATATTTCCCCTTTCTTAATTATTTACGTGTGTGTGTGTGTGTGCCAACGCAGTGCTGGAAATTATGTGAAGGCACAAAGAGTTGTGCGCTTGGTTTGACTTCAGTAGTTATCACTTAGCCGTATGACCTTAAAATATATCCTTGTTTATTTCCTCCTGAGGTCTGTGCCATTAATGTAAAGTGCAGGAGTCAGGCCGATGGGTGTGCTCTTTTCGGTGTTGTGCAGCAATATAACAAGGGACAATGGGCACAAACTAGAACGCAGGAAGTTCTACATAAACACAAGGAAGATCTTTGTTGTCAGTTAACAGAGCTCAGGAACAGGCTGCCCAGAGAGGCTGTGGAATCCCCTTCTCTGGAGATATTCAAGTCCCGTCTTGATGCCTACTTGTGCGAGCCGCTGTAAGGAACTGCTGTAGCAGGGGGTGGACAGGGCGATTCCAAAGCTCTCTTCTGACCCCTACACTGCTGTGATTCTGTGATCTGCTAGCTGAAAAAGCTCTTGCGGACAGGATGGCCAGAAAAAGACAATAGATACAATTTCAGTGAAAACAGTGCATCTAAAAATATGTAATAAGAAATAAGGAATAGGAGAAAAAAACTACATGCAGGCATGTAATTCTCCATCACAGACAACTTCCAATAAATCTGCAGTTTACTGTTGCTTCTGCTATAAGTTAGATTGACAGCCAAAGAGCTTTGTGCAAGTGAGAGAGTTAGCTCAAGTGTGCGCAAGAGAGGCAAGTCTGAGTCTACTGAAACACATTTGGGACATTTTTGTCAGATGATTTACTTGACTAACTGGCAAGGAAATAAGCAGGATAAATGCCATGTAGAAGCCTAATTAAACTGTGTTCTCTCTGGGAAAACAGTTTCAGACCCTGTACCAGGTGGTTAGGACAGTTATAACCTTCAAAGAGCAAGAAAACAAAATGTGTTGTTAGGAAGGAAGGAAAACGGAAAATATGTTGCACGTTTAGACAGTAACTGCAAGGATGTGTACAAGGATATGCTGGGCCTTCTTTGAACAATTTGGTCCTTGCTTTTGCTGCTGTTCTGGTTGCTAGCTGAGCAACTTAGACACTCTATCACCTCTTTCATGAAAAGAACTTTTGTTTCTGATTCAAGCCATTATTTCCTAATTTTAGTTCAGGGGGGCTTTTTTTCCTCTGTTTTCTTATTGCTAATTTAAAATAGAAGTAAAAAGGACAAAAAACAGTGAGAGTACTGTCTCAGTGTGAGGAGGAGAAGCCTGTCACAAGCATGTGACTACAACAAAACTGTTCAGTGTGAACTTATCAGACGTGCTATGCATTTATTTACATATAAGTTTTGTTAGAACCTGAGAAATACTTTCTTCTAGAAGCCCATCCCCAGGAAAACTTGGAGAGAGATCTGGGTTTGTTTGTAGCTGGATAAGAAGAATTACAAAGAAGAATCAATTTTCCTGACAAAGAGCTGGTAAAAGCTCTTTAAAAGCTCTCTACTCGGCTCTTGTGAGGCCCCATCTGGAGTACTGTGTCCAGGTGTGGAGCCCTCAGTACAAGAAAGACATTGAGATTTTGGAAAGGGTCCAGAGGAGGGCGACTAGGATGATCAGGGGGCTGGAGCACCTCCCCTATGAGGACAGGCTGAGGGAGTTGGGCTTGTTCAGCCTGGAGAAGAGAAGGCTGCGGGGTGACCTCATTGCAGCCTATCAATACCTGAAGGGAACCTACACCCAGGAGGGGAGTAAACTCTTCAAAAGGGCTGACAACAGCAGGACTAGGGGAAATGGTTTTAAGTTGAAGGAGGGAAGATTTAGGTTGGATGTTAGGGGGAAGTTCTTTACTAGGAGAGTGGTTAGGCCCTGGAACGGGCTGCCCAGGGAGGTCGTGGATGCCCCGTCCTTGGACGTGTTCAAGGCCAGGTTGGACGGGGTCCTGGGCAACCTGATCTGAATATGTATGTTTGGTGGCCCTGCTAGGCAGGGGGGTTGGAACTACATGATCCTTGGGGTCCCTTCCAACCCGGGTGATTCTGTGAGATTCTGTGAAAAGCATAAGACATGAAAATATGTTCAAGATAATATATTTTTCTCTACTTCAGAACAAAATAACAAACACGCCACCTTTGAAAGTCACAAAGCAATTTGAGTGAAAAAGTTCAGTGTTGTGGCGTAACTCCACCTTTCTAGTGGGTTGGAAGTAGCACCTAAACCTGCTTTGTGAGTGAATGTATTTACAGCTAAGCCAGCAGTTGCATGCAGATTTGGAGATTCGTTGCTACATCTGCTATTATAAAGCAGAGTTCTTGCTATCAGTATTTGAGCAAATTGTACTTTCCATAAAAACAGATGGTTGCCTCAAAATTAGAGACCAAGATTACCCTTCCTTCAGTACTTGGTAAAATCTAATAATATAAATAGTGGTCTGCATAATCAAGATGTTATAATTGCAATATAATCAAAAGAGTAAGGCAAAGTGTATAACCAAGATGTTATAATTGCAATATAATCAAAAGAGTATGGCAAAGCAAACAGGGATCACAAAAGAGAATAAGTAGAAGAGCTTACCCTTGGGTTGAGCTCACTAGAAGATACCAAAGAGGAGGATCTCCAGAAGAGATCCTTCCCCTCTGGTAGCCAGCTCTTAAATAGGTCCAGGAGGGGTGGAGCCTGGCTCCACCCCTTCCGGCAGCACAGGTGAATTGCCTTCACCTGTGCTCCTCTGGCTGACTCATGGCTCACCTCAGGTGATCAATCAGAGGTTCAGGCCGTGACTCAGCAGTTGCCATACACTCCACCCCTTCACGGCGTGAACCAATGATCAGGTTAACAAAAGGGTAAGCTTTCCCTAATACAGAGATCCGGTATATCGCGACGCTTATACAATTTTATCGCGGCGTATGTTGGTACAGTTCAAGACAAGTGATGATTAATGGATGTCCATACTCTTCTATGGGCCAGTGCTCGATGATGTGCCTGGAGGCATGAGGTCCTGAGGTGCAAGTCCATTCTATGTTCCATCAGTCCCATGCAGACCATCACCGGGTGTTGTACGTGATCTGACAGCAACACTGGAACGCTTGATGGCATTTTGTTCCTTCCGGTGGTCCTGAAGGCTCACAGACTCACGGGGAGTAATACAGATGTTTTACAGGTACCAGGAGGGGAAGGTCTGCTCTCCAGGGCAAGATACAGGCCGTATTTCTGTCTTGGGTCAACACTTCCGCTTGTACTGGGGCACGTCCTGGCCGCCTGTACCACACCTTTTTGCCGGATATCTGCGGCTGCATAACGATATCAGGCACCAAAGGAGGTGTCCTGATCTGCCATAGGGACATGATGGGGGTCCCTTTAGCAATAAAGATCGGAGTGTTGACCATAATATCAGTAGGCCATGTACCTATTACTGGAGGGACTACTGAGCCTCCCACCTCCAATAGTCTCCCCCAAGGTGCAAGTAGGCCACACCACTTGGGTCCTACCTGCACCTTCCAGGGCCATTTTATTTTATGGGTACCTGGCTCTAAGTTTTCAGGGGCAGGGAGCAGAAGATTATTTTCATTACCAATTTGGGGTCTTACCTGATGATCAGTGCCCGTAATTTGGATCCTAAGCGGGGTGGCCCATGTCGTCTGCAACATTCTCAGGGCACTGGGTCTGCCATCTCGAGGTCTTTCATTCAGGTCCCGCAGGGTTTCATACAGTCTTTTTGTCCACCCCTGCAAGGACTGGGAGTCTGTCTTCAGGGCAGCCTTAAGAATACCGTTATAACGTTCGATGAGGCCTTCCTCTGTTGGATAATATAGCAGGTGGAATCGCCATTCGATGTTATTTTCTTCTGCCCAGCGCTGTATCGTTGCACCAGTAAAATGAGTCCCTTGGTCGCTCTCGATGACTTGAGGTGTCCCGTAGGCAGACATCAGTTCAGTGAGTGCCTTGATGGTATATGCCTGGTTTGCTTTCGGTACTGGATAGGCCTGCAGTAGCCCACTTGCAGTGTCGACACAGGTCAGGGCATATCTTGCCCCTTCGGAACGAGGAAGGGGCCCGATGTAATCGACCTGCCATCGCTGGAGAGGATTGTGTCCCCTAGCAAGATGGGCTGTTGTTTCGGGCAACGATCTCGGTCTCATCTTGGAGCAAGCGTCGCAATCCTGGCATGCCTGGACGATATCAGATAGTTGTATGGGCAGTCCCCATGCTTTAGCAGCTGCCCACATTGTCTTTTGTCCAGCATGCCGTAGCTTCTGATGTAGCCAGCGGGCGATGTTCTCAGATGGTGAATTCTCAATCCATCGAACTCGGGCCAATGTGTCGGCTTCATCGTTTCCCGGTGACTGTAGGGGCTGATGACCAGAAACATGGTAGACACGTACAGTCCTGTGTTTGACCGTATTCCATATATCTAACCACATGTCTTTGCCCCAGATTGGTCGGGCGTGGATAGTCCATTCCTGGGTGGCCCACTGTGCAATCCAGAGAGTGAGCCCCCGGTACACAGCCCAACTATCTGTGCAGATGTTCAGGATACCATCACCGGGTTCCTTGGTTATAACCATCCACACAGCTCGCAGTTCTGCCCATTGGCTGCTCTGACCATCCCCCTCATCGAACCAGATTGTCTCGGTGGAAGGATGGTATGCTATTGCTCTCCACTTGCTCGGGTTGCCCTCGCTGGACCCATCTGTGTACCAGGCATCTTCAGGGATAGGATATTTTCCCTCCTGAACGGGACTCTTCTCTGGTGGAGCAACCAGTATTTCTTCTGGTGCATCACTGTGATATGTAACTGGGCCTAGGATCTTCTGAAGTTCTTCTTTCAAGGGGGATGAAGACAGACTGCTCCTTTGGCTGAGATAGGCAACCCATCGTGCCACTGTTTGTGCTTGGGCCACCCCTGTCTTAGGAAGGTGGGTCAGATCCTTCACCCACCCCTGAATTGGCAGAGTGGTCTTGACTATAACTGCAGCTGTCTGAGTTATTGGCTCTACTGCCTGTAATGCCGAATAGGCAGCCAATAACTGTTTTTCAATCATACTGTATCTTTCTTCTGCTCCGTGCCAAACCTGAGACCAGAAACCAATGGGGGTCCGAACAGAACTCTGGCGCTGCCACAGGCCCCAACCGAAGCCGTCTTGAGTAACATGAACGTCCAACTCGGCTGGGAGGGTAGGATCGAATATACCCAATGCCTGAGCTTGTTTAACTGCCAGTTTTGCTTGTTGGAAAGCATCCTGTTCGGTTTTCCCCCAGTCCCATAGCTGCCCCTTTTTTGTGAGTCTGTATAGTGGCCTTAGCAGCTGCGCTAGGTGAGGTATAAAGGAACGCCAAGAACCCAATATACCTAGAAACTCTTGCAGCTGCTTTGATGTTGTAGGGACTGGAAATGCCTGAACCTTATCTATAACAGCACTGGGTAGCACTTTGGTCTTTCCTGACCAAACCACCCCCAGGAATTTTACGGACAGGCCTGGACCTTGCACCTTTTGGGGATTTATAGCCCATCCCCTTTGTTGCAAATAGGCAGTTAGTGAATCTGCTGCCTGTCCTACTACCTCCAGTGAGTCGGATGTCAACAGGAGATCATCAATATAATGATATAGGTTAACATCATCAGGTTTTCTCCAGTCAGCCAGGTCACGCGCCACTAGATTATGACAATACGTTGGTGAATGCACGTACCCCTGTGGCAGGACCTGAAAGGTCCACTGCCTGCCTCCCCACGTAAACGCAAACTGATCTTGCGATTCCTCAGCAATTGGGATACTGAAGAATGCATTTGCTAGATCTAGGACACAATGATAGGTTTTTATCTCCCTACTCAATGTGTCCAT
This sequence comes from Lagopus muta, assembly GCF_023343835.1. Lineage (NCBI taxonomy): Eukaryota > Metazoa > Chordata > Aves > Galliformes > Phasianidae > Lagopus > Lagopus muta. The sequence goes on from NC_064471.1 coordinate 6,242,082, forward strand.
TAGGGAAGCAATATTGGGTACGGCCGCATGAATAGGCGGCGTGACCTTATTTAATTCTCTGTAATCTACTGTCATCCTCCATGTGCCATCCGACTTTCGCACCGGCCATATGGGGGAGTTATACGGGCTGTGTGCAGGTCTTATAATGCCCACTTTTTCTAATTCCTGCACCGTTCTCGATATTTCATCTTGCCCACCCGGGAGTCTATACTGTCTAACATTAGTAATCCGGCGCGGTTTCGGCAGGCAAACAGGCTCATGTTTCACATGGCCTCTTAATATTGCCTGCACCGCCCGGATACTGATACATCTTTGTCGAAGTCTGAACTCTCCCACAGTTGTTTGGAGAGCCAGACCCCATAGAATGTCTATGCCCAGGATGTATTCTTGGACTGGGGCAATAGACACCTTGTACTCCCGGGGTGGGAGACGCCCAACCCCCAATTTTAACCATGTTTGGGTGACAGGAATAGTCTGTCCCCCAAAACCACCAATCATCACTCTGTCGCCATGAAATTTTCCTGGATCTCCATAGATAATTGATGTTTCTGCTCCAGTATCCACTAATGCCATAACTCTCTGAATATTTTTTCGGGACCAATAAATTGTTAATTCTACATATGGCCTCCGGTCCCGTCTGGAGGCCCTACGGGGACTAACACCCCTCGTCACTGCATGAATTGTGCTAGGGCCAGTTCTTTTGTTTCTGATGGCTCAGGCATTGTGGCCCGAGACACCTGAGGTGGCTTCTTTTTCCTGTTAGGAATAATAAAATCTTCTAGGTTCCATGTTGTTGTTGGAACCCTCTCTATAGCTCTTACCCTTGATTTCTTAGGGTAGCTCTGGAATTTTTGATTGTCCTTTAGTTGTCTCCAGAGCTGGAGAAGGACGTGGTTGGGCTGGCGGTCGATCTTAGCAAATTGGACCCCAGCCCAAATTAAATCATTAAACATTTGTTTTCGGGATACCCTTATGGGTCCCGATCGAGGAGCTCGAGTAGCCGGCATTCTGGTTTTATTTACCGGCAGGACCTCTGCTTCCTCCAAAAACCGAATATTGCGCCTAGTCCGCAGGCGTTCTGTTTCTCCCAAATCGGCAACTAATTGGGCAGCCTGCTGGACTACGGCTTCTGATGCTACAAGGGGATTTAATATCGAAACTAGGGTGCCGTACAGATGGGAGGGAGCTCGCTGTAAAATTACATCTCTCATCCCTGCTGAAAATTTAACCATATCAGGGCCATCAAATGTATCTTCATAAATGGCCTCTCTTACACCCAGTTCACGGATATAGTTCTGAAGGTCCTCCATGGAGGACCACATACCTGTATGTAACGGTATGTCTGATGTATTCGGCCATACCATACGGCAGGCCGCCATTAACCATTCCAGTATGGAATGGTTTTCATCACGATATTGATTGCCCACGTATAACCTTTGCCTAAGAGCAGGATGGACAGTCATGGTGGCCAACTTAGATATTTTTGGGCCATTCACCACGACACTTTCTGCCCCAGAATCCCACAGTCTCAATAACCAAGCCGGCACACTTTCTCTGGGCTTCTGCCGAAATCGTTGTACTAAGTCCATTAATTCTGTTGCCGTGTATGGCCGAGCTGTCACATGTAAATGAGTCTGGGCAGGGGGCCATTGATCAGGCGGCACCCCTACCAGTCTGTCCTGTACTTTTTTTGTTTTTTGGATTATCACAGGACGGACCTCCAATGGATCAGTTTGAATTGGACATTCAAGGTCTGATTTGGATTTCTTGTTGTCCTGATCAACGAAGTCTGTTGATTCAGGAGCCTGGTCATCATTTATTGAAATATTACGAATTTGGCTTACAGGAAGATGTAGAATTGGCTTCTTCCCCGTTAAAACGCCAAGTTCGTGCTCTAACTTTCCAATGCGATCTTTCAAAAGCTGATTTTCGGTTTCTAAAGTATTATTTCTTGAGTCCGCATGATTTAAAGCGGTTAATAGTGGCCATGCCACCATGGAGGCAGCCAATTGTCTTTCTTTGGTAATGAGAATGTCCTTACCAAGTCCTTGAAAATAGTCTGCCATGCGATATGGGGAGAGATTGCCCATAACACGTAAGGGACCCCATTTTTCAATGATGGCAGCTAACTCGTAATAGGGCGATCCCTCAAACCCTGGGATCTGCCCTGGAATCATTTTCTCTAGGGGAGTATTGTTCTCCCCCTTGACCCGTTTATAGAAATTCCACAGGAAAGACATATTAATTTTAGTATATTCAGCCTGCCTGGCTCGCCAAGTGTATAACCAAGATGTTATAATTGCAATATAATCAAAAGAGCATGGCAAAGCAAACAGGGATCACAAAAGAGAATAAGTAGAAGAGCTTACCCTTGGGTTGAGCTCACTAGAAGATATCAAAGAGGAGGATCTCCAGAAGAGATCCTTCCCCTCTGGTAGCCAGCTCTTAAATAGGTCCAGGAGGGGTGGAGCCAGGCTCCCCCCCTTCCGGCAGCACAGGTGAATTGCCTTCACCTGTGCTCCTCTGGCTGACTCATGGCTCACCTCAGGTGATCAATCAGAGGTTCAGGCCGTGACTCAGCAGTTGCCATACGTGGTCCAACTCAACTTCATAAAAAATCTGAATTCAAAGTGCACTTGAGCTGTACTTGGAACAAACCTGCCGCATTTTCTTATGGTGTTATAGTGTAATGTATATAATTTTAATTGCTGTCTTTGTGCAGAAACTCTAGCTCAAGTTTCCAAGTTCCAAGTAAATCATGACAAATTTCCCATGGCCCCATTTTAAAGCAAAAAAAAAAAAAAAAAAAAAAAAAAAAAAAGCACAATTCATAAAAATCACATGAAACTCTTCAGAAAAAAGAAAAATTAAGGCAAAAATCATTGAATCATAGAACTGCTCAGGTTAGAAAAGAAATGGTTTGGGTTGAAAGGGATCTTCAAGATCATCTAATTCCACCCCTCTGCTGTAGGCAGGGGCACCTCCCTCTAGACCAGGTTTCTCACTGCCCCATCCAGCCTTGAGTGCTTCTAGGTAGGGGGCATTCACAGCCTCACTGGGCAACCTGTTGCAGTGTCTCACTTTTCTCACAGTAAAGTATTTCTTCCTAATATCTAGTCTAAATCTACCCTCTTCCAGTTTAAAACCATTTTTATTTGTCCTGTCACTACCTGCCCTTATAAAAAGTGCCTCCTCAGCTTTCCTGTAGGCCCACTTCAGGTGCTGGAAGGCTGCTGTAATATCCCCTTAGAGCCTTGTCTTCTCCAGCCTCAGTTCTCTCAGCCTGTCCTCATAGGAGAGGTGCTCCAGCCCTCTGATCATCTTTGTAACCCTCCTCTGGACCTGCTCCAGCAGCTTCATTTCTTCCTTGTGTTGGGGTTCCAAAACTGAATGCAGTACTCCAGGTCAGGTCTCACGAGAGCAGAGTAGAGGGGGAGGATCACCTCCCTCGACCTGCTGGCCACGCTCTTTAAAGAAAGAAAAACAAAAGAAATTTTTTTTTAAAGAAAAAAAACAAAAACAGCTTTTCATTTTCCTCAAAATTCTGCCAAATGTCAGCTGCTTTTACAAAGAGAGCTAGACATCTTGTATTTTTGTAGCAAATAAATTATTCATTTTAAAGGTTTTCATCCAGCTAATAACACAAATGACCAGAACAGACTGTGCTTTATACCCTCTAACTGCGGGAGTCATGTTTCTGACTGTGCTTCTAACTACAGAGCAAGGAGCTATAGACCTGCCTGCACCCATCCCATGCCTTGAATTCAGAGAAATAAGAAATTGATTTTTGCAAAAGATTAGATGGATAAGCCAAAGAAAATTTTTGTTTCAATTTCAGACTTCTCCAAAGCTTACTGGAATTAAGATTCTACTTTTTTTTTGTGAGGTATCTCATGCAATTCCCCCTCTCTCTCCATGCTAGTGTATTTACACCCATGGTTCCCAAGCTCATGAACTTTGCTTTGCCTTATTTCCCTCAAGTGATGGAACTGTAGACAGATTTTTGAGTCTCATCACTGCATTGCAAAATAATACGCTTTCTCCTGTTAATAAATGGCAGCCTCAGGATTATTAGGGCTTTTTGCTGCTAAAGTGCTGCTCTGAAGCTAGGGATGGGGCAGATGCTCATTATCTAAACCGATATTTTCCCCTTCTTGAACTTGTTTTCTAGTTATATAAAACAAAATTCCTAGGCTGACACTGGCGGACAACACCAGTTGCAAGCCTGCCATCCACCATTCTAGTGTGAGAACGTGGTTGGAAGTTATCCAGAATGCTGAAGGTTTGTTTCAATGGAAGGCGTGTAATATCCAGCTGCCTTTGACTTTGAATTTAATGGCATATTTGTATTTGAAAAAATCAATAAGTTTTATGAGCTGAAAAGGGATCGAGTGTAACCAGATCTGTCATTTTTACAGACACCTTCTGCAATTCCTTGCAACACAGGAATCAGGCTATAGAAACCATCCTACAGACCCCTGCAAAACAAGATTTAGTGCTGTAAACCTCACTGGAGCAGCTCAAGGAGAGGTACAATGATAGAGAACAAAGGAGAGCACTGAGAAACATCCCACCACTAATCAGCCTAGAAGGCCAATAAGATCTGATAGGTTTCTGCAGTAAAACTACCCAAAACCTCCCAGTGGATTTTCATACAATAGAAATCAAAAGGGCACATTAGTCATAAGGCAAGAGGGACACCAAGGGAAAACTTGCTGCTCTCATGCTTTAAACAGCTTTCTTCTTTAGACAAAATAGCCATCACGCAAGGTTCGTGAAGAATAAAAGTTTTCACTCTTTGTTGAGGGCCAGTCCAAGGTCTGCGCAGCATTTAAGCCATACTATTATGAGGCCATAAACGGGGCACTGGTTGTAAATTATTTCTTATTGCTGTTATTGCCTTTGAGACACCATAATACATAATGATCTGTCATCAACGTTTATAAAATACTTCTACTGGAGCAGGCAGACTTTAGTTCCTTTTCAGAACAGTCCTGCTGATTTCAATCATTTTTGCGGTTCTATCAAAGGTTTAATTTGCTTTTCACTTCACATTTCTGTACTTTGTTAGATTATCCGGAACCTCTCATCACAGGGAGGGAAGATATAGTGGAGAGTGGATGGAATCTTTCCCTTTTTCCTCATGACAATTTGTGCCGGTCTCTAAGAATTATATGTTGCTTAGGGCAGCAACACCACAGAGTCCTCCCAGCACAGTGCCTGTATGTCTTTGTGCTGGAACATGTGATTGCTGAAGGACAGGCACTAGAAATCTCTATGAAGCTCACGCTGCACAGCCACGTGTCCAGTGCAGCGCTTTGTTTGACCTGAGATAAAATTTCTTTTCCTTTGAACTCCCATTAAGCGTTTGCAAAATATTCGTTATTCCTCAAAGAAAGGATTTCATACGGTGTCAGTCACTCTGAGTGAAGATAAAACATATGTATTATCTGTTTCATTTGAATGATAAGAAACTGGCACTGCATCTCTGAAAGAACAGGCTTGTATCTTTTGATATCCACTAACAGTAAATAATAATTAATACTTTTTTGATTGAATTTGGGACTGTAAGCACTAAAGACAGTGCTGAATCATAGCAGTTATTCAGAAGTATTACTTCTTTTTTCCTAAGTAAAAGCAACTAAAGTTTTTATCTCCATCAAGCAATCTTGACTTCTAAAACAATGTAGACATACTCTCAGTATATATGTTTTATTGCATTTTAATTGCATAATCTATTTATATATTCTTACTTAAGAGGCCTTATGGCACTTACGAAGATGAGTTTGTAGCAGCTGCTAGACGTACCTTAACAGTCAATGAATGATTAACCATCTCTTATCTAGTAACTTCCCAGCATTCATTTCATTTACCATCTGCAGCATTACCAAACCTATCCCATGCAATAACAATTTCTTTTAGGTAAGTAGTGGAGGCTGAATGGCAAAAGCATCTCCAGAGCCTTTGCAGTCTCCTCTGCTGGGGTCTGGGATGCCTGGAAAAAACTTGATGACCTTTCAGGTGTGCCAAACTCTGAAGCTCAATGGACGGCGAGAACAAATTGTTCTACTTTTATCTGTATCCGTTAGTTTCTTCTCAGAGGGAAAAGAGAGAAACTTGTTACAGCTGAGTAGTGAGTAAAGGGCAGAAGGGTGAAGTAAGGGGGAAAGCAATTATTTGTACAAAAGGGAAAAACAGGTAAATTATCTCCTATGGAACAGTGAAGGGATTGTGTGGAAAGGGCCAAGGCAGGGGAGATTATAAATTTCTGTAAGAATGCTATCTTTCCTGTGTCCATGATTTTTGGTAGCCAACAGAAGCTGAAGATTTTGTGTGCACCTGACAGCTTGTCTGCTCTTCCACTACATTAGCTGATCTCAGAAAAGATATTGCCTCCCCTGCAAGCTCTGGCTCTGTTGTGTCCTGAGGCTGTGGTGGCTGTAGAGTTTTATCAAGGAGAACAGACGTATCATTCTGCCCAGCTGGGAAGTTACCACCTCCTCCTCAGGCATCTCCTGAGACACTGTCTATGCAGCAGACACTATACATTTTCTTATAGGAGCTAACGAGACTGATGGGCAGTGTGAGGACTACACATCCAGAGGAGGACTTCGATGTAACACGATGTAAGGGTGTGCGTGTTCCCCAGGACAGGGCAATGGCAGACAAACAGGCCTATAGAATGCTCTCCTGCTGGCCTGTTTAGATGCTATTGGCCATTAGAAGAAACAGCCTCTGACTTTGATGCATATTTTCCACCCAGCAAAGGAATTAGACTTATTTTATATTTTTTCTATAATTCTATTTTATAATTTTTAAGTTGAGGGAGGAAAGATTTAGGTTGGATGTCAGGGGGAAGTTCTTTAGTATGAGGGTGGTGAGGTACTGGAACAGGCTGCCCAGAGAGGTTGTGGATGCCCCGTCCCCAGAGGTGTTCAAGGCCAGATTGGATGGGTCCATGGGCAGCCTGGTCTGGTATTAAATGGGGAGGTTGGTGACCCTGCCTGCAGCAGGGGGGTTGGAGATTGATGATCCTTGTGGTCCCTTCCCACCCTGGCCACTCTGTGATTCTGTGATTTTAACTACATTTCCATATCTTTATGTATCACATATAAAATCTAAAACATATATTTTGTAGTCAGTCTTTTACAACATGTCATTAATTGTTTGAAGTATAACAGTGTTTTCTCTTGTGGAGTGAAGGGGGCAAATGCCACTTAGCCACAGGATACTGGAGATCAATGTAAGATGTAGAGCAGAAATGTGAGCTCTGCTGCCAAGAGCTCATGGTGAAGTGTTATATTTTCAAAAAATGTGTCTTTCTGGTATAGACATTATGTGAATATCATTGCATACGTGTGATACTGGAGAGAATGAGAGATAAGGCTGTCCTTATTTCACTCATCTCTTTGCTTAAAAATAAAATTATTGTATTGATCTGCTCCCAAAAGAAAAATGTACGTCATTTTTGAAGTATTCCTAGTGAATTCTCAGTAAATCTTGTTCTTTTGTTCTTTTTGTCTGCCCTTAGGCAGACACAGAAATCAATGGTTTTCATCATTCCGATGTTGTATAATTCCATAATTCATGATGTATGATTTATTCAAATACACCTGTAACTTTTCTTTATGAACTTGAATGCAAACAAAACTAATCACTTTTGTCACTTTTATCTTCACTGTAAATTGTTCGAGCCGTACACAGAAAGCCATTTGGAAATACCACAGGTGTTATTCTGCTGAATTCCGAAATAGCTATGCCAAACTATAAATTAACTCTTTTGTGCCATGCAGGCTTTTTTACAAATCTCTTTTGACCAAAAATCCAAAATGTTCACTTCAGCCCAGTGAAGTGTTTTGTCTAATTGAAGGTATTGCATACTTCTTTCACAAAACCCTTTCACTAATCTATGGCAACTTGCTAAAAAACCTTGTGCTTCAATGTTATTTTCTTCTCTGCAGCATGCCACGTGATTTATAACTAATATTGTTAATGTAATTAATCTATTTATAACTAATGTTTTTAATGTAATTAATCTTACCTAATGCTTATTTGCATGTTCCAGACAGTTTTTAGGTAGCATGCAATTAGTTCTCACTGTATCATTAATTCTCACAGCCTTTAAAGGAATTAATTCAGGGAAACTGAGGTAGAAAAATCAAGGACCCCTGGGAAAAGTTATCACCAAATCTCGGCATTCAGCAGCAGGTTGTCTGGGGTGCTGGTATGCATGTGTTCCACAGGGAGACAGAGCAGCAAAAACGAAAAGGATTCATCTTTTTGTTGTTTTTTTGTTTGTTTTTTCCTAAGCAGATAAAAAGAGCATCTCTTGAGTTAAAAATTGCAAGTCTGGGGGAAATTTTTGTGTGAATGGTGTCCATCTATCAGCACAAGAGCTTTTCTGCAGAAGTATACTGTAGCTAGGAACAGCCTCAGTGTGAAGAAATAGGGCACAGTAGCCAACAAGTTTGAGTTTGTGCAGATGTTCAACCTGCTACTGCAGTGTGCAAGGCTCTGTTGTCTGGCAAGCTTTCATTCTGGGCTCTTCCTTTATTTGTCTGTTATTTAGTTGGAATGCTGAAAGGTCTCATTATTGTTTGGGAAACAAAAGGAAATTTTACTGCCTACTTTTCATACTCAGAGAACCTCCTTTGTAGAGACTGTTTTCTGTCTACCATTAGCAATATATTACACCGTGTATACTTGCTTGAATCTTCAGTGAATATAAGAGCCAAAGCAAATTTTACCTAATAATAAGAATAACCATTACTGGTTTACTGTGGTGTAGGCACCTAAAATACCAATTGTGGGCACAGACAAGGAACGATCTTTGAATGATAACACAATCAAAGTTCTTAAATTTTTTTATATAAGCTATTTTAGTCTGTTAATTGCCACTGGATCTTGTCTAATTTTTTATTTTGTTTGCATCCAAAGCTATTTTACATAAGTACCATCATAAAAATAACAGAAAGGGCTTAGACAACTGTTAACACTGGGAAAGGTGGGAAAACTCCTATGTCTTAAAATAAAAAGCATGATGCTACTGATTTATATATAACATGAATGAGAAAAATACATTCTACATGGATGAGAAACTAGAATTGTTTCATTTGTCAGCCTTCTATTCCCAGTTTCCTGACCAGCTTTGCCCATCAGAGCACATTTGCAGTTCTCCCGGATGCTTCAGTTTGTGTTACAGCATCCGTTTTCTGAAATGCGGTAGTGTTTCAGGTCACTGAATGAAGTGAAACAAAAACTGTTGTGCCATGTAATACAATTTTTGACTGGAAAGAGTTTCCTCCAGGCTCATAATTTAGCTAAGTACTTGGTAAAATTAAATCCACTTATGAGAGAAAATAACATTATATGTAATGCAAAAATTACACCATTTTTTTTTTCCACAAACAGAATAGAAATATTTCATTACTGCAACTAGAGAAAATCTTGTATGAGCTCCATTTGTTTTCAAATCCTTGTCAAAATGGAAAAAGTGATGGTAGATAAAAGTGAGAATGAACTGGTGCTCATTGCTCCCCTTAATCACCTTAAAATCAATTACATGAATTACATGAAACCTCTCAGTCTATTGCCTTCACTGTTGCTACTGAAGTGCATGTGAATTGCATTCATGTTTGTGGCATCAAGGCTGTGATGAGATGATCAGACAAAGTCAGATTTCATGACATGCCTATAATACCCTAATGATAATACTCTGACCACTTAGAAATAATACTAATTTTAAAGATGTTTCAGATTAGGAGTGAAATATGTAGTAGAAATCTCATCAAAGGATTTTACAAGCCTATGTACTGGGCTTGGCTATACAGCTTTGTGCACATGCAGCCATGGAATAGTAGTTATACTAGCGAGTATCTTCATGCTTCTTTTGTTTGCTGCTTTTTTTTCTTTCTTTTTTTTTTCATATTTATTTGTTGCAAAGTTGTTCTAAAGGACTTCTGTGTATGTGGAACTGAATACCAAGTAACTAAGCAAGTGTTCCTCTTACATAGAGTCAACTAGGTTGGAAAAGACCTTCACAATGACCAAGTCCAACCACGTGGTAATTTCACAATTGGAGTGACAGATTTGCTCTTTAATGAAGAGCCATTCATTTTCTAAAGCTCTGGGGAAACTTCACCGTGAACCAAACTCTAAGCTTTGGTAAAGAAATGTGACTACCTGATTCCTGTGATATCAACACTGAAATTTAGAGACTAGAGATTTTCAAAGAATCACAGAATCATAGAAGCCTTAGAGGTGGAAGGGACCTCCAAAGACCATCTAGTCCAACTCCCCTGCCTTACCTTGAGAGTCTCCAGGGATGTGGCACCTATCACATCTCTGAGTAACCTGTTCCAGCACCTCACCACCCTCACTGTAAAAGACTTTTTTAATAGTCTGCATTTCAAATCATTCTGTTGTGTTCTGTTTCTTTAAATTTCGCATCTTTCCAGTTGCCAACATTAAAAAGTAAGTAGTATTATAGGCATCATTTTCTTTTTCGCTTAATGTTTTGGGATTTATAAAGGCATACTCAGGAACATTCAAAGCTCTTGAAGAAACAGAAAGAATTTGCTAGTTTCTTGTCTGAAAATGTTATGGTATATTTATTTAAGGATTTTGTTTGTTTTTGTAGCATAGACTAGAATTAGTATTTGCATAGCCTTTCACTTCAGCTGTGCTGAGAAGTTTGCTTGCTATGTACTCTATAGCATAGTGTATGTGGTTTATGTGTGTACGTTTATACAAATGTGAATATATCACATGACTAGCAGCAGATCTACAGAGATGTCAAAAGATATACAGAAGGAACAAAATCATATCCTTCATGTATTTCTGGAGAGGATTTAGTGCGTTTAGTGGACTGTCACTGAATAAAATGTAAAGAAAGAGAAAGTAACTGAAGAATTTCTTGCATGGTGGACTCAAGAGAGCGGTAGTGTATTGAGCATTGAGCAACACAGTTGAATGATGAGGCCTTTTTGTTCCAAGTTAGGGAGAGCTCTTAGTATCCTTGTGAGTATAGCCTCGAGCACATCCTGGAACACATCCTATGTCAGCACAGCCCCACAGAATGCCCCAGATGCCTCTCATCCCTGTGGTTTATCGTTTCATCTGGGTTACAGAGGAGCCTGGTCCATTTCTGAGTACTGACCCAGCCCTGCACTGCTCAGGCAGCCTGAGTTTTGTCGTTCAATTAAGTAGAAGAAGAAACATGACTGCTTAGAATATGGGTTAATGCACAGAAACTGAAACCAGAGCTCTTGAATTACTGAAAGACGTAAGTCTGGGCTTCAGAAGATTTGGTTTCAGCACGTGTTGCCTTAGGCAACTTATTTTAGTGCTTGGCATTCTGTCTCCCACTTTTGTCAGATGGAAATAACACATCTTTTCATGTTTCTGTCTCATTCTCTGCTTTGTCATAATAGCTTGGGGACTTCCTCATGATATGTTAAAGAATAATTTAGGCAACACTGTAGGATTGCAATTTTTGTGTTCAGTTTGTGATAATAATTGTAGTACTTTGCTACTAATTTCTGACACTGCAATTTTGGTCTTTGTGTATAACACCTACAATTTAAACTTCCTTATAAAACTTAGTATCACAGATCACAGATCACAGAATCACAGAATCACCCGGGTTGGAAGGGACCCCAAGGATCATGTAGTTCCAACCCCCCTGCCTAGCAGGGCCACCAAACATACACATCCAGATCAGGTTGCCCAGGACCCCGTCCAACCTGGCCTTGAACACGTCCAAGGACGGGGCATCCACGACCTCCCTGGGCAGCCCGTTCCAGGGCCTAACCACTCTCCTAGTAAAGAACTTCCCCCTAACATCCAACCTAAATCTTCCCTCCTTCAACTTAAAACCATTTCCCCTAGTCCTGCTGTTGTCAGCCCTTTTGAAGAGTTTACTCCCCTCCTGGGTGTAGGTTCCCTTCAGGTATTGATAGGCTGCAATGAGGTCACCCCGCAGCCTTCTCTTCTCCAGGCTGAACAAGCCCAACTCCCTCAGCCTGTCCTCATAGGGGAGGTGCTCCAGCCCCCTGATCATCTTAGTCGCCCTCCTCTGGACCCTTTCCAAAATCTCAATGTCTTTCTTGTACTGAGGGCTCCACACCTGGACACAGTACTCCAGATGGGGCCTCACAAGAGCCGAGTAGAGAGGGACAATCACCTCCCTGTCCCTGCTGACCACCCCTCTCCTGATGGAGCCCAGGATCCCATTTGCCTTTCGAGCTGCCAGAGCGCACTGCTGGCTCATGTTCAGTCTCTCGTCCATCAGGACCCCCAGGTCCTTCTCTGCTGAGCTGCTCTCAAGGACCACTCCTCCCAGCCTGTACAGGTGCCTGGAGTTCTTCCGGCCCAAATGCAAAACCCTGCACTTTGCCGTGTTGAACCTCATTAGGTTCACCCGAGCCCAGCCCTCCAGCCTGTCGAGGTCCCTCTGAATGGCATCCCTTCCTTCCACCGTATCAACTGCACCACTCAGCTTGGTGTCGTCAGCAAACTTGCTGATGGTGCACTCAATTCCCTCATCGATGTCATTAATAAAGATGTTAAAGAGCACCGGTCCCAAGACAGACCCTTGGGGGACACCACTTGTTACCGGCCTCCACCTGGACATAGAGCCATTGACCACCACCCTCTGTCTGCGGCCTTTCAACCAATTGCTTATCCATCGGGTCGTCCACCCATCAAATACACTTCCCTCCAATTTGGAGATGAGGATGTGGTGGGGGACCATGTCAAAGGCCTGTACTTAGTACTTCAGTCTTACAACAGTATTTACTCTGTAAGGAAAATAGGTAGCAGATTTTTTGAAGTCTAAACAAATCAAATGATGTAACTCTGAATTTTAATATAAACTAGTTTTATTTGCATATACAATTTTGGAATCTAGTTTTCATGACAGGTATATGAAAAGGATTCAACTGTTTTAATCAAATGCTACATGAATGTAATCTGTTGAAAAAGGAATCACACCAGGACTTTAGTATAAATGCCATAAATATGAAGTGGTGAGTTACAGATTTAAGTATTTTAAATCTATAAACAATGAGAATTAATTGTAGCATTGTTTCATCACTTAAGATATGATTCCCATCAGGAACGCTGGTTTCCGTTTTGCGCTACACAATATAAGGATAGTCAGGGACCTAAAACAGGAGATGATGGAGGAGAACACGAGGGAACTGTATTTGTTTAGCCTTAAGAACTGAAGTTGAGGGAGAGTTTTTTGGTGTCTTCAACCGTGTAGCAGGACAGCATAGAGAAGAGAGAGCCATACTCTCCCCAGCAAAGTGCAGTATTAGGGGAAAAGGCAGCAGACATGGAAAACTGAGATTGGATTTAAGAAAAAAGCATGTTTCACACTGAGATTGTGGTATTTCAGTACTTCCAGGTTTTTGCCTAGACACATATGCTCTGGTTACTTGAGGAACAAAATCTGAGTGGCTCTGCTTTGAGCACGAGATTAGATTAAATGGCCTCTGGAGGCCGTTCCAAACTATGTGATTCTGTGATACACATATATGCAGAGATAAATATATAAAATATCAAAGGTAAAATGGAATTATCTGAGTTCAGCAAGGAAATGAACGAAATTATTTTATAAAACTTGATTGAAATCAGAATAAAGGGAGTAAAATCAACAGGGTAGGTGATTGTTAGGGCTAGCTACAAATAAAAAGAGAGATTATTCGCAGATACCAGCATTTGCACACAGTGGTATTACAAACATTTGGAATTCTCTCTAGGAGTTTCTTACTCATCCTGTGCAGAATAACAGGTTGATAAAGAATGATATCTGGGCACTTAAACCAGTATTTAAGCAAACAGTTTTGAGAACATTGGTATAGTGTTTTAACTTTGGTAGGCAGCTAATCCCAGATGTGCTAAGCTCAAATCCCAGACAAGTCCCTATGCAGAGAAACAAGCATGAGTGTTGATGAATTTTTTGAGGCTCCATCTTTGTGAGCTGCCTGTGCCAATGAGAAATAGTGAATTAATTCCTCTTATCGCTTTGCATGTGTATGTTTTGCTATACCTCTTAAACTGTCTGCATCGCAGACCACACAATATGCCACATCTACCTTTTTGACTCTCCTTTACCCCGGGAGAGGGAAGTCAGACCACTCTGGCAGGGCAGCACAACAAGCAGAAAACTTGACTGCATGAACTATTCAGCAGCAACCAAAACGCTGGTGTGTTATCAATGGTCTTCATTACAAATCAAAACCATATCACCAGCCACCATGAAGACAACTAATTCTCTCATACAAAACCTTTACCATCAAATATAGCTGTTTATTCTTTAAACGAGTTTCCTGGCACTCTCAACTCTTATCTTTCTTCTGCAGAAAGCTGTCTCTTGAATATAAAATGCTGCCTTTGATACAATGTGATGGTGCAGGACTATTGACTGAAAGATATCATCTTCATACGTTCCTTAGAATTTCATAGCCATTCGACATTCAAAATATCAACTACTCATGCAATAGTATTTGTTATTTGTACAGTGATAGATGGATGTAAAAATCTGTATTGTAAGTATCCTTGCAAGATTTAATTTGGAAAAAAATACTTGTAGAAAACTCAGTGCAGAAACAAGTTTATTTGAGGAAAGAGAAACGTGCAAAAGGAACAGTCTTTGATACAAGTAAAACTAAAGGTGTTTTGGAAAACAAAAACAAAAACAAAAACAATTTTAACTCTTTTAATATTGTTGCTTTAATAAATGTATAAATTTAAATGTAATCTGGAAACTGAACAGATTTTATAGCCCGATTCCATTATTTAAACCACTCTGGGCTCTGACATTGAAAGCTACTATTCTCATTGGAGTCAAATTGTAAGGATGAGTGATAATTTCATAACGGAAACACTGACTAATCTTAGAGTATATGGAAATTAATGGTGCCCCATAATGCATTAGCAAGCATGTTGCTGATAAATAGGAATAAAATATTATTGAGTAGTCTCAAAGATGAGCACAGGAAAGATCTCAGTTACAAAGTATCACAGAAAGAGCTAATTAGGTTTTCCTATTGCCTAAGGCTGAGCTGTGCATAGGTTGTTGTACCAGCAAAGCAGGAAAGGGTTGTGTCTGACTTCCGAAGAAACAGTGAAACCAGGTCTCCACTGGATGTTCAGAAAGCAGGACAAAGCCTATGACAAAGGAGGAATCTTCAGCCTCTGTTATTCTCATGGTGTCGTTGGCTGAAATTTGTTGCTTACCTCAGCCCCCTAAACCCCAGCAGCTCAGCAGCAAGGGCAAATTTACCATCTTCCCTGTGGACTCTGGCAGGCTGAAACGTGTTTCAGGTTGCACGTGAGGATTCTGCTGTTCTGCTGGGATGTTCACAACAGTCAAATCTGTCCTTAGCACTGCTGTCCCACTTCTGGGGAGAATCAGACACTCCTGCTATACACTTTCCAAAGACAGGCATCCCTCGCTGTATGATCTTGAGAGCAAAAATGCAAATATCGTTGTGCCTCTCTCAAATGCGATTACAGTGACAACTCTCCTACCACCTACACACACGAATGGCATAAACAGAGCTGCTGATGCACAACAAGCAGATGACAGAGATGAAAAAAGGGCTCTCTCACGTAACATGTCTCTTCATAAAGCATGTAATGTTATGGGCAAAGCATGGTGACTTACATTGACTTTAGGCTGATTATTTTTATAATTACACTTGCAATGCAGCTTCCAAATCACTTCTGGTATAAGAGTGCATAGTATGGATACTTCATACTTATACGAGGGGCTTTGGAGATAAATAATCTCCTTAGAAGCATAGTTATTATTAAAATAAAGATTGCATGATCACATATCAGACTTTTATTTCTGATTTAAACACAGCCATTGTTCATTAAGGTCTGGGTAGGGCCCTCAGCAGCCTCATCTAGAGAGTGATAGCCTGGTCCATGGCAGGGGGGTAGAACTGAAGGATATTTAAGGTCCCTTTCAACACAAAACATTCTGTGTTTCTACACTAAATTTAGAATAGCAATGGCATATATTTATTGTAATCTAGGGAAAAAAGAAAAATGAAAAAAGAGCTGGAAATTAATCTAAGCTATATCTGCTAAAAAATAAGTAATAATGATAAAAAAAAAAATAGGGTATTCACATGAAGTGAGAGATGTAAAATTGCCTTCTACAGCAGAGCCAACAGCTGCACCAAGCTGCCATCTTGCCTGTTGCTGGGCTATGCTCCATCAGGGCTACACACACAGCCCCAAGCAGGCAGGTTTAGGGGACCTCTCCCGTGAGCAGGGATGTAATCAAAATTTGCTAGGGCACTGGTAAAAGCTGTTCAGCTCAACATTAGTTATTTAAATAAAATGCTGCGTGTTCCTGGCTGATTATTATTTGAGAAATTATTCTTTCATTTTTGAATTACTTTTTATACCTGTGTCCTGAAAAATAAGAACGCTTCTATATTCTTTGAAGTGTCAGTCACCTGATTTTGCAAAACCAACATTTTACCCAGGCTTCTGAAAATTCATCAAACTTTGTTTCTTAAACTTACGGTCAGGAGAGCCTAGCGGAAATGCATACACTGAAAGCTGCTGCAGGTTCTCTTCAAAACTGCTGTTCTTCAAGACAGCTGACCCAGAAGTGACTTAGTGAAGTTAATGTCAAGCCAGTTCATTGTTTCTGATACAATTATGAGTATACTACGTGACAGCTAGCATTTATTAGGAACTGTCATGTCTTTATATGTACAAGCCAATTCCAGATAAAGCAAAAGCATTTCTCTTTTTCTTGAGGACAGAATATTGAGCCTGAGAATTCTGTTGCAGAAGGTAGCTTGTTGTTGAAGGTCAAAGAATGTTTTTTTTATGAATCCTCTGAGCATCCAGATTTTCAATTTCTTCTCCAACTTGGACCTGGAAAGTGAGGATGAACAGGAGAGAGGGAGATTTGTAGTCTCCTTTCTGCTTCTTTTCTTTAATCTTTGATAGAAGACCTTTGCATAAATGCTTCCCTTAAAGTCTGACTGTTTGCTGCCTACCAGCAAATATATAATTAATATACACCTGTGTCAGATATAAATAGCAACAGATATCCTCATGTAGCATTGATCTGCATTTTGCTGCCAGCCACGTGTGGATTGCTTTACTTCCAGCTGGTTGGGATGCACATCTATTAAAAGAACTCAACTCTGCAGCCATATTTTTCCTTATGAAAATAATCTGCCCTGTCTGATAGCAGAAGTGTAATATTTCTAGCAGAGTCTGTCTGTTTAAAACCTCCTTTTTAAAGCATGGTACAATAAAAGTAAATAAGAAAAATATAAGAGGAAGGGTTGGGAGAAGCTGCCCCCAGAACTCAGTGATGGATAAAACCATGAGGGCATGTTGTAATCCTAAAAAAAAAAAAAAAAAATTAAAAAATTGAAAGATCGACAATGAGGATTATGATTTCCTCTTCAAATCTGCCTTTAATCTTGGTGCAGGCAACAATTTGCCTTGCATTTCTCTCCCTCTGTTTACTTTTTACTTATTCCTTCTTTTTCCTCTGTCATTTCC
This sequence comes from Lagopus muta, assembly GCF_023343835.1. Classification (NCBI taxonomy): domain Eukaryota; kingdom Metazoa; phylum Chordata; class Aves; order Galliformes; family Phasianidae; genus Lagopus; species Lagopus muta. The sequence goes on from NC_064471.1 coordinate 6,259,635, forward strand.
GGCAGTATGACTGTAAATCTGTAGTAATATCTAAGTCTCAATTTTAATAACAATAGTAGTTCTAGATCTGACTTTCCCTGACTTTCCTGAGCACTTCTCAGCTGAGAAAAAAAGAAAGAGAAAAAAAGAAAAAATCCCACTCTTCAGATGCTGAAGATACTGAAGGCAGAAGGAAAAAATAAATTGTGACCCGATTGGCAAAAAGAAGCTATACCTATTAATCTGCACCGGGTCTGATGAAAGATCATGGAAGACACAAGAAAGTCGAAGGCAGAGAATCCTAGGCAATATGAGTAAATCATAAATTTGAAGGTTTTCTCAAATTGGGGCTGGTAAGGCTTTAGCGATGAGTTCTAGACTTGCAAGTGAGTTCACTGATCAAGAAAGAGATCAGAGAAGGTTATTAATTTTTCAAATAAAATCTTAATAAGAGTTTGAATAGAGGAGAATGTGCAGGGTGGTAGGTTTGAAGGAGTCACAGTTGTACTGAGAGCTGACAGCAGAAGAATCAATGCGGGCTGTTCTGAGAGGAAAAGGACAAAGTCAAGAAGAAGGAGAACTGTTACAAAGTGCAGGAATTCTGCAAAATGAGTTTTCACACTTAGTTCAGCAGCAGGCGCGGAAGAGCAGGAGGAGAACAGACCCCAGGACGCAAAGACACCGTGATGTCAGGAAGAGAAAGGACACTGTGTCAGAGTGGACATGAGAAACGGCATCAGTTTAAAAAGGAAGGAGAACTGTGAGAGATGGATGCAAACATGTCTGACAGGGTGAAAGGAGAAAGCTGGTGAGACTGAATTAAAATAGGTGATGAGTTAAGGGAAATAATTCAAAGAGTGAAAGGGATAGTGAGTCTATAGCAAGAGTCAGGGCATGCTGAACTGATGGAACGATTTGAAAGTGAGGTCAGAATCACTGACCTCCAGGGTCAGTATAGAAAATGAAGGATGAGGTAGGCAGCCCAGAGGTCTGCAGTAGGCGAGCAGCCAGGAGCTATCTGTAGTACCATGGGAAGGGGCTCTGCAGCAGGAGCCAGCTTGATGATAGTAGCAGCAGGGCAGCGTGCCCCTCAGCTTGCAGGCACATGTGTGGGCCTTGAGCATACAAACTTGAGTAAGGCTGTGGTTTACTTTCACTTAGTGCTGAGACAAGTTGGGCTCTCCTGGCCTATAGCATGCACGTGCAACTGCTCAGAAAGATCGAAACAAAACAGTTTTTCTTTAAATAAAAGCAAAAGACTTGTCTTGGGAAATGTTCCCTAGGGTGTATCTATAGAGCAGAAATGCTTTATTGTGGTCTAATTGTTAATTAGATCTGCTGAAGATAGTAGCTCCTCATAGTTCCTATGAGTTTTGTTAGTGGTCTGCTAGGTATTTCCATAGGATTTTCCCTTTTCCACTGTGACATGGTTTCGAATTGTATTACTGACTTCCAGCACACCCAGTCATTATCTTGAATAGATAGGAATTAGTTTAAAAATGTGAATTTCTTCATGCATTGAATATCTTCAGCTAATAAACACTGCCTTAAATTTCTTCCGTTTTGCTTCTTTTTTCAGTTCATTTTAAGTGTCACTTCTTTACCACATCTTGACATTTAATATGAAGCATTTCATCTACCAGAAATACATCCGAGTTTTCAGTTCAAGAGTCCAATTAAGAAAATGCTCCCAAGTGCATTCATTTTCCTTTATTGAACTTCAAGTTCTCTGCAATGTCACGTACAAGTTTAAAATCAAGACGTTTGTGGAAGAAATAGTTCTAATCTAAAATATCACTGTGTCTGCCTCACTATGTTTCCCCACCCCCAACACCTGAGGCAAAATAGATACTGCATCATCGTCCAAGTTTGTCTTACTGCCCCTTTTTTATTTTTTATTTTTGTACAGGTATTTACGCAAGCATCACAAATGCTTGTATATTGGTAAAGGTGTTGATATTCTTTTTAATCCATACAAGGATAAGGGCATATAAAAATATAATATTGTTTAATGCAGTCTGTTAAAAAAAATGTATAAAGGATTTGTTTTAATGACTTTCATACTTGTGTTAAACGACAGTTGGTGGGCAGTAATGACAAAGATCAGGCTTTCTCCTGTGGGTGCTGGAACAAACTAAAGATACACAGCAACAAATAGGTAATCTATTTTATAGGAAAATCTGTGTTGCCATACAGGAATTGTTGAGTCACGGCCTGAACAACTGATCTACCACCTGTGGCAAGCATTGAGTCAGCTGTGGGAGCACAGGTGAAGGCAATTCAGCTGTGTGACCAGAAGGGGTGGAGCCTGGCTGCACCTCTGCTAGACTCCATTTAAGTGTTGACCTCAGCTGAGGAAGGGTTTTACTCTGGATTTTCTTTTCTTGTGGAGTATTTTCTATGAACCGAGGATATGGGTAAATGTTTCATTTATTTTTGGTTATTTCTTTCCTTCACAATAATCTTTTTACTTATAGAACCTGTAAAATACCAGCCTAATCGTGCCACTCCGCTAATTGTATATTTGTTGAGTGTACAGTCACAAACTGATGCGTTTTCTAAAGCAGCTTAGGTATTTCTTCTGTTGTCCTGACTCTCTCCTCAGGAGGCGCAGTCTATTGTAGTACTCTGAGCGTGATAACATTTTTGTGTTGCTGTGGATTTTCATGGAAAATTGTAAAAAATAGGAATTGAAATACTAAAACCTTTCAACTTGAGAAGTTGTTGTAGTAGAGAAATTGATTATTGACTTGGATTGTTGCATGCAGCTGAAGCAGCTGGATCACTTAAAGGAAATGGAACACTTTTAGTTCCTTTGGAATAATGTGTCCTTTCAATATGAGAAACCCATGACTTGTTCCACCAGGCAACTGACCATCCTGCTTATGGTACAAGAAGTTTCACGAAGATTCTTCCAATTGAATAATGCAGTATCAGACAGGAACGTTTATTTGTTAAAACACTTGGAAACATTGAGGTTTTTTGCTTTAGCCTAGTATTGTTAGGATGAGTCATTATTTGTAGACTATTCTTCTGGGATTCAATATTATGCTTTATTTTTCATAACAATAAAAGTTGATAAGTGTGACACTTTATGAGTGGATGGATGTAAAATATGAGTGAAGGAATCTCTGTTTTCAGATGTATAACCGGAGGGCATGCGGCAGTTCCATTGACATTTCCTTGGTCCTCTGACCAGTGCAAACAGGAGACAATACATGGAAGGATGGCTATACACTGAAGAAGAAGGGGAAGTGAAATACTAGTGAGTAGAACTTATTTGTAATATAAAATTTTATGAAAACTTGATTTTGTAAATTGCCCTTGATGGTTTCATTTTCTTTACTGCTAATGCCGTGTATTTCTAGAGTAGAAAATCTCCATCCTGTTTCACTGAGTGGCAGGGTGCTTTTTTTTTTTTTTTCTTTTAACAGAGATAGATACCTCTAACAGACATAGAGGAGTAGAAACCCCATTCATGGCAAGTGAGTTTTGGGATTAGAAGCCTTCGTCTTGATTTAATTTAAGGAGTTAATAGCAAGACTTGGTGGTAACAGTGCTAGTCTGGCTCTGAGGCCTTCCTTTAGAATGAGAGTTTACTCAATGTAAACACATGCAAAAAAAGAAAACTATACAAAATCAATTTATACGCAGTAAAACATTTTAAACATATATTTCTTTGGAGTACAAGTCAGCGATGAACGGCTTAGGTCAGAATATATTCATTCAATTATTAATTTCTATTTATTTCTTTTTTATTTTTATTTTTTATCATATATATTTTTTATTTATTAATGAAAATCTAAGTATTGGACTCAAAATTTAGGAGAGTCTTTTTTCATGGTAAATAAAAAGCTTGTTACTACTGTAACAAACAAACCTTTTCCAATTGAGACTGTATTAATACTATACTCTTTCTAGAGCTTTTCTAGTGGTTGCTAGCTGTTCAGGGCTTTTAGCAGTTTGGCCTAGGGTAAACAACATAGCATCAGAAGTTCAAAGCTTGTTCAAGCAGTTTGAAATTGCAGTGATTGAGGTAACAGAACAATGTAGAAACCACTCGGGGTGTTCAAAACCAGACAGAAACAAGTGCCAAATGAATTAGAAAAGAATTTGATTTTACTTATTACTCCTTGAGTGACGATTTATCTGAATAGAAGGCTGCTTGCTTTTTGCAGGCCAACTCAATTAGTACTCTGCATTGGCTGTGTTTTTTTTTCACATACACAACCCATGGCTACCTGAGTGCAATTGAAGGGATGATCTTCGTTTTCCCTTTGTTGTTTGTGTTGATCAGGGTGCATACTTCCACTACCTGCCAGGCTCCTTTATGTCAGCTTCCATGAGGAAACAGTGTTAACTGTTGACTCGTGCGAGCCCCCACTCATGGCTTTTTCCCTGCCATATTTCAGTGATGAGAACACCTACTGTGGTGCATTGGCTGCTTCATGTGCTTGTGCTCAGTTGCTTTGCCAATGTCTTCTGCCTGTATCTGGTGTCTAATGCAGCTTCTGGGAATCTGAAGGCTCCAGTTCTCCCAGCTAAGCTGGAGTGCTTCCATCCATGTTCTGTATGTTGTATTTTCATTAGAATGGGAGAGTGCTTTATTTTCTGAGTGTCTGCTCAGTTGCAATTCTGCTCAGAAAGCAGACTAAGTAACTTCTCTCTTACTGGACCATATTAGCCTCTGCATAAATTTTATTCACTTTGGGATGTTGAAGCTTGTATTAAGAGAACTTTGCTTTTCTGTAGCTATAAATCTATTGTATTAAAAGGCCAAACTAAGTCGTCTTTTGCATTTGGGAGGAATTTGATGTCAGATGACTTGGGAAACTGACTTGTGAAAGGACTCGCTTAGTGTAAGATGAAAAACAAATGCAATATTGTTGTTCAGTTCTTAATGGAGCTACCAGGTATGTTGGAAATTGAATTACAGTAGATTTACTGTGCTGGAGCATCCTGTGATACCATTAAAGTATCAGGATCTTTGTTCCCTTCCCTAAAGGAAGATTAAATCAGTAAAAGCCCTGGTACTATAAGGTTGGAGTGCAAGTCTCATGTATGGGAACTGCTGAGTCACGGCCTGAACCTCTGATTGATCACCTGAGGTGAGCCATGAGTCAGCCAGAGGAGCACAGGTGAAGGCAATTCACCTGTGCTGCCGGAAGGGGGGGAGCCAGGCTCCACCCCTCCTGGACCTATTTAAGAGCTGGCTACCAGAGGGGAAGGATCTCTTCTGGAGATCCTCCTCTTTGATATCTTCTAGTGAGCTCAACCCAAGGGTAAGCTCTTCTACTTATTCTCTTTTGTGATCCTTGTTTGCTTTGCCTCACTCTTTTGATTATATTGCAATTATAACATCTTGGTTATACACTTGGCGAGCCAGGCAGGCTGATTATACTGAAATTAACATGTCTTTCCTGTGGAACTTCTATAAATGGGTCAAGGGGGAGAACAATACTCCCCTAGAGAAAATGATTCCAGGGCAGATCCCAGGATTTGAGGGATCGCCCTATTACGAGTTAGCTGCCATCATTGAAAAATGGGGTCCCTTACGTGTTATGGGCAATCTCTCCCCATATCGCATGGCAGACTATTTTCAAGGACTTGGCAAGGACATTCTCATTACCAAAGAAAGACAATTGGCTGCCTCCATGGTGGCATGGCCACTATTAACCGCTTTAAATCATGCGGACTCAAGAAATAATACTTTAGAAACCGAAAATCAGCTTTTGAAAGATGGCATTGAAAAGTTGGAGCATGAACTTGGCGTTTTAACGGGGAAGAAGCCAATTCTACATCTTCCTGTAAGCCAAATTCGTAATATTTCAATAAATGATGACCAGGCTCCTGAATCAACAGACTTCGTTGATCAGGACAACAAGAAATCCAAATCAGACCTTGAATGTCCAATTCAAACTGATCCATTGGAGGTCCGTCCTGTGATAACCCAAAAAACAAAAAAAGTACAGGACAGACCGGCAGGGGTGCCACCTGATCAATGGCCCCCTGCCCAGACTCATTTACATGTGACAGCTCGGCCATACACGGCAACAGAATTAATGGACTTAGTACAACGATTTCGGCAGAAGCCCAGAGAAAGTGTGCCGGCTTGGTTATTGAGACTGTGGGATTCTGGGGCAGAAAGTGTCGTGGTGAATGGCCCAGAAATATCTAAGTTGGCCACCATGACTGTCCATCCTGCTCTCAGGCAAAGGTTATACGTGGGCAATCAATATCGTGATGAAAACCATTCCATATTAGAATGGTTAATGGCGGCCTGCCGTATGGTATGGCCGAATAAATCAGACATACCGTTACATACAGGTATGTGGTCCTCCATGGAGGACCTTCAGAACTATATCCGTGAACTGGGTGTAAGAGAGGCCATTTATGAAGATACATTTGATGGCCCTGATATGGTTAAATTTTCAGCAGGGATGAGAGATTTAATTCTACAACAAGCTCCCTCCCATCTGTACGGTACCTTAGTTTCAATATTAAATCCCCTTGTAGCATCAGAAGCCGTAGTCCAGCAGGTTGCCCAGTTAGTTGCCGATTTGGGAGAAACAGAACGCCTGCGGACTAGGCGCAATATTTGGTTTTTGGAGGAAGCAGAGGTCCTGCCGGTAAATAAAACCAGAATGCCGGCTACTCGAGCTCCTCGATCGGGACCCATAAGGGTATCCCGAAAACAAATGTTTAATGATTTAATTCAGACTGGGGTCCAATTTGCTAAGATCGACCGCCAGCCCAATCACGTCCTTCTCCAGCTCTGGAGACAACTAAAGGACAATCAAAAATTCCAGAGCTACCCTAAGAAATCCAGGGTAAGAGCTATAGAAAGGGTTCCAACAACAACATGGAACCTAGAAGATTTTATTGTTCCAAACAGGAAAAAGAAGCCACCTCAGGTGTCTCGGGCCACAATGCCTGAGCCATCAGAAGCAAAAGAACTGGCCCTAGCACAATTCATGCAGTGACAAGGGGTGTTAGTCCCCGTAGGGCCTCCAGACGGGACCGGAGGCCCTATGTAGAATTAATGATTTATTGGTCCCGAAAAAATATTCAGAGAGTTATGGCACTAGTAGATACTGGAGCAGAAACATCAATTATCTATGGAGATCCGGGAAAATTTCATGGCGACAGAGTGATGATTGGTGGTTTTGGGGGACAGACTATTCCTGTCACCCAAACATGGTTAAAATTGGGGGTTGGGCGTCTCCCACCCCGGGAGTACAAGGTGTCTATTGCCCCAGTCCAAGAATACATCCTGGGCATAGACATTCCATGGGGTCTGGCTCTCCAAACAACTGTGGGAGAGTTCAGACTTCGACAAAGATGTATCAGTATCCGGGCGGTGCAGGCAATATTAAGAGGCCATGTGAAACATGAGCCTGTTTGCCTGCCGAAACCACGCCGGATTACTAACGTTAGACAGTATAGACTCCCGGGTGGGCAAGATGAAATATCGAGAACGGTGCAGGAATTAGAAAAAGTGGGCATTATAAGACCTGCACACAGCCCGTATAACTCCCCCATATGGCCGGTGCGAAAGTCGGATGGCACATGGAGGATGACAGTAGATTACAGAGAATTAAATAAGGTCACGCCGCCTATTCATGCGGCCGTACCCAATATTGCTTCCCTAATGGACACATTGAGTAGGGAGATAAAAACCTATCATTGTGTCCTAGATCTAGCAAATGCATTCTTCAGTATGCCAATTGCTGAGGAATCGCAAGATCAGTTTGCGTTTACGTGGGGAGGCAGGCAGTGGACCTTTCAGGTCCTGCCACAGGGGTACGTGCATTCACCAACGTATTGTCACAATTTAGTGGCGCGTGACCTGGCTGACTGGAGAAAACCTGATGATGTTAACCTATATCATTATATTGATGATCTCCTGTTGACATCCGACTCACTGGAGGTAGTAGGACAGGCAGCTGATTCATTAACTGCCTATTTGCAACAAAGGGGATGGGCTATAAATCCCCAAAAGGTGCAAGGTCCAGGCCTGTCCGTAAAATTCCTGGGGGTGGTTTGGTCAGGAAAGACCAAAGTGCTACCCAGTGCTGTTATAGATAAGGTTCAGGCATTTCCAGTCCCTACAACATCAAAGCAGCTGCAAGAGTTTCTAGGTATATTGGGTTATTGGCGTTCCTTTATACCTCACCTAGCGCAGCTGCTAAGGCCACTATACAGACTCACAAAAAAGGGGCAGCTATGGGACTGGGGGAAAACCGAACAGGATGCTTTCCAACAAGCAAAACTGGCAGTTAAACAAGCTCAGGCATTGGGTATATTCGATCCTACCCTCCCAGCCGAGTTGGACGTTCATGTTACTCAAGACGGCTTCGGTTGGGGCCTGTGGCAGCGCCAGAGTTCTGTTCGGACCCCCATTGGTTTCTGGTCTCAGGTTTGGCACGGAGCAGAAGAAAGATACAGTATGATTGAAAAACAGTTATTGTCTGCCTATTCGGCATTACAGGCAGTCGAGCCAATAACTCAGACAGCTGCAGTTATAGTCAAGACCACTCTGCCAATTCAGGGGTGGGTGAAGGATCTGACCCACCTTCCTAAGACAGGGGTGGCCCAAGCACAAACAGTGGCACGATGGGTCGCCTATCTCAGCCAAAGGAGCAGTCTGTCTTCATCCCCCTTGAAAGAAGAACTTCAGAAGATCCTAGGCCCAGTTACGTATCACAGTGATGCACCAAAAGAAATACTGGTTGCTCCACCAGAGAAGAGTCCCGTTCAGGAGGGAAAATATCCTATCCCTGAAGATGCCTGGTACACAGATGGGTCCAGCAAGGGCAACCCGAGCAAGTGGAGAGCAATAGCATACCATCCTTCCACCGAGACAATCTGGTTCGATGAGGGGGATGGCCAGAGCAGCCAATGGGCAGAACTGCGAGCCGTGTGGATGGTTATAACCAAGGATCCCGGTGATGGTATCCTGAACATCTGCACAGATAGTTGGGCTGTGTACCGGGGGCTCACTCTCTGGATTGCACAGTGGGCCACCCAGGAATGGACTATCCACGCCCGACCGATCTGGGGCAAAGACATGTGGTTAGATATATGGAATACGGTCAAACACAGGACTGTACGTGTCTACCATGTTTCTGGTCATCAGCCCCTACAGTCACCGGGAAACGATGAAGCCGACACATTGGCCCGAGTTCGATGGATTGAGAATTCACCATCTGAGAACATCGCCCGCTGGCTACATCAGAAGCTACGGCATGCTGGACAAAAGACAATGTGGGCAGCTGCTAAAGCATGGGGACTGCCCATACAACTATCTGATATCGTCCAGGCATGCCAGGATTGCGACGCTTGCTCCAAGATGAGACCGAGATCGTTGCCCGAAACAACAGCCCATCTTGCTAGGGGACACAATCCTCTCCAGCGATGGCAGGTCGATTACATCGGGCCCCTTCCTCGTTCCGAAGGGGCAAGATATGCCCTGACCTGTGTCGACACTGCAAGTGGGCTACTGCAGGCCTATCCAGTACCGAAAGCAAACCAGGCATATACCATCAAGGCACTCACTGAACTGATGTCTGCCTACGGGACACCTCAAGTCATCGAGAGCGACCAAGGGACTCATTTTACTGGTGCAACGATACAGCGCTGGGCAGAAGAAAATAACATCGAATGGCGATTCCACCTGCCATATAATCCAACAGGGGCAGGCCTCATCGAACGTTATAATGGTATTCTTAAGGCTGCCCTGAAGACAGACTCCCAGTCCTTGCAGGGGTGGACAAAAAGACTGTATGAAACCCTGCGGGACCTGAATGAAAGACCTCGAGATGGCAGACCCAGTGCCCTGAGAATGTTGCAGATGACATGGGCCACCCCGCTTAGGATCCAAATTACGGGCACTGATCATCAGGTAAGACCCCAAATTGGTAATGAAAATAATCTTCTGCTCCCTGCCCCTGAAAACTTAGAGCCAGGTACCCATAAAATAAAATGGCCCTGGAAGGTGCAGGTAGGACCCAAGTGGTGTGGCCTACTTGCACCTTGGGGGAGACTATTGGAGGTGGGAGGCTCAGTAGTCCCTCCAGTAATAGGTACATGGCCTACTGATATTATGGTCAACACTCTGATCTTTATTGCTAAAGGGACCCCCATCATGTCCCTATGGCAGATCAGGACACCTCCTTTGGTGCCTGATATCGTTATGCAGCCGCAGATATCCGGCAAAAAGGTGTGGTACAGGCGGCCAGGACGTGCCCCAGTACAAGCGGAAGTGTTGACCCAAGACAGAAATACGGCCTGTATCTTGCCCTGGAGAGCAGACCTTCCCCTCCTGGTACCTGTAAAACATCTGTATTACTCCCCGTGAGTCTGTGAGCCTTCAGGACCACCGGAAGGAACAAAATGCCATCAAGCGTTCCAGTGTTGTTGTACGTGATCTGACAGCACCCGGTGATGGTCTGCATGGGACTGATGGAACATAGAATGGACTTGCACCTCAGGACTTCATACCTCCAGGCACATCATCGAGCACTGGCCCATAGAAGAGTATGGACATCCACTAATCATCACTTGTCTTGAACTGTACCAACATACGTCGCGATAAAATTGTATAAGCGTTGCGATATACCGGATCTCTGTATTAGGGAAAGCTTACCCTTTTGTTAACCTGATCATTGGTTCACGCCGTGAAGGGGTGGAGTGTATGGGAACTGCTGAGTCACGGCCTGAACCTCTGATTGATCACCTGAGGTGAGCCATGAGTCAGCCAGAGGAGCACAGGTGAAGGCAATTCACCTGTGCTGCCGGAAGGGGGGGAGCCAGGCTCCACCCCTCCTGGACCTATTTAAGAGCTGGCTACCAGAGGGGAAGGATCTCTTCTGGAGATCCTCCTCTTTGGTATCTTCTAGTGAGCTCAACCCAAGGGTAAGCTCTTCTACTTATTCTCTTTTGTGATCCTTGTTTGCTTTGCCTCACTCTTTTGATTATATTGCAATTATAACATCTTGGTTATACAGCTTTGCCTTACTCTTTTGATTATATTGCAATTATAACATCTTGGTTATACATCTCATCTCTTCTACAGAACGTTCTTTGGTAACTGGAGCAGAAGCAGCAGCCTGCAGGGCCCCCAGGGCTGCAGGCAGACAACAAACCCCAGAGCAAGGCAGAGTTTTCATTGCCCCTTAGACAGATTTCATGGTCCCAAGCAGCAGGCTGATAACATCACCTGCATCCAGCAGCTGTAGGAGACCAGGAGACTAATAATGGATGGTGAAAGAGTCCAAAAGTGGGTGGACACTTAGTAGTACTGTCATTATCTGGGAAAATAAAGAGCTACCTAAAGCACAGGTTTAACACGCAAGAAATAACTGTCATGACACACACTGAACAGATTTAAGAAAGATTTGTCCCCTGATGATTAGCGTGTCGTTCAGTTTGTAAGCTCCAAATTCCAGAATGCTCGTAGGATACAAAAACTTCTGTGATACACTGGGCTAAAGCCAGATGAATAGCCTCTATAGTGCTGTCTGCAGCATTTGATCTTTGTAGTACACAGAGTTGAAAACTGGCTGTCCTTTTGACGCAAACAGAATAATCCATATTTCTCACGTACTCTACAAATTTCTTCTTTGGCCTGAACTTTTCAAGCACCGGCTTTGTTGCTAGCTGCAAACCTCTGTGTTACTTTAGACCTCCTGCATGTTGTGATGTGTGGAAACCACACAGTAGTCTTGGAACTCTTCACTTGTTTTGGTGTTGTTTTCTAAGCTAAGTGGATAACTCAGAGACTCAAGGTGCTCCAACTCCGAAGAGATAGCTTCTGTTCCCAAAATAGCAGGGAAAATAGTGTTAGCAGCACGTCTCCAGAGTCACCCTATGGAAAATCACACTAATGAGCAGCAAGCCAGAGGGATGCCCCCACAGCTGGGATGCAGGGTGTCAGGTGACTATTTCTACCCTTATTCTGCTTGTTGGGAGCATTTTGAAAAGCTTTTCTAGAAGGTTATTTCTGTGCCTGGGCCATCACAGGCAGCAGCTCTTCATGGTCTGGCTTTGCTCATGACAGACTGTGAGGCCCACTCACTCATTAAGTCTCATGGAAAAAGATAAAAACCTTTTATTGGCCACCTGATGTGGAGATTTTCCATCCTTCGTGCCTGCATAAACTAGGCTGTATTTTAGTATCGCCTCTAAAGTTCTCAGACTGTAATATCTTTCCTTCATTATCAAATATATATTTTTAATTTGGACCAGGACTTCATCTTCTAATCTTCAGAAATTTATTTTTATTATCAAGTTTCACCTTGGTTCCTGCTGTTCCTTCCTCTGAAGTCATTGTGCTCTTTCTCATCTAGCCTTATTCCGTCTGGTAGATTTTCATAATTCACTGAAGATTTTTAGAGCCATCTGAGTTTTTTTGCATTCTCAGCCTTGCATGGAAGCACCTCAGGGTGTCCAAGGTCTTCCATATGATCCAGCTTAGCAGAAATGTCTTCCTGCAATTTTCCTTTAAGCTAGCTATGGATTTTGACGCATGCTTCTATTAAAATCTTTCACACAGATGCTAGCTTCCTCTTTCCTATGAAAGCCTTGACACAGGTTAAAATGAGAGCTCCATGATGAAGAAACAAGTTCACATCTTGTTTAGCCAAAATAGCTGTCATGTCAGTTAAAATTTCATGCAGAAAATGCCTTTTTAGAGTGAAACATAATGAAAAGGTGGTACTGCAGGCAAGGAGTTGTTCCTGCTGATCCTGCCCTGGGTGTGCTCATGGATTTGAAGATGAGAGAGGCAAACACTACCTTAGCAGCGGGCAGCTTCCCTCCTATGTGGGCACTGCTGTGCCAAACACAGAGGAGCACTTCTGAAACATATGTAATGTGAGTTTCTTTCTGTCCTTGAAGCCATAAGGCTTCTAATAAAGTGAAACATGCATCCATGGATGGTAAATTTTTCTTCCCATTAAAGTATTTAGGACCTTGTATTAATAACACTATCCATTTCTCATGCTATTTCATGCACTGACACCCAGGTGCACTCTATTTCCTTCCTGAAAGATATCTCAGAGGTGTAGTCATAGCTGTCATTTTGGATATAAATTTTCTATGTTGAGAGAGACAGAACTCTTAGTGTGGCTTCCAGATGTCCCAGCGGGGAGGGGCTTAGTGGTAGCAGCAGTGCGCTGCTTTCAGCAGTGAGGGGAGTTCCCCAGAGAGGCACCACATGGAACCAAGGTATTCCTGCACACTCACACCTGTGTCATCAATCACTTCCACAATCCATTGGTCTTTGCTTTTTTTTCCATGCCTTGCTTCTTTTTTTGGTGCTTGAGCAATGTATGTATGTATTTAGCAAAAAGGAAAGGGTAGGATTCTGTTTCTTGTGCTTTGCCAAAAAACAAGTGCTACTGTAGAAAAAAGCCAGTTAGAAGGTTGCAAAATCTGCCTGCTTGGAAGTAACTTGCCCTGTAGGAGCCACACCTGATCTTATACATGGCTTTTTTGTTCCTTTTATAGGCATTTTTTGATAATAATTTGACAGTCATAGTCTCTGTTTAAACTAGAAGGGTTATTAAAATTATGAAATACATCATGGACTGTGAATTAAAGGGGAAAACATTGCTTAGAGGCACAGCAGCTGTAGAGAGGAGGAAAACAAAACAAAACAAAACAAAAAAACATTTTAACCAAGTGCAGCTCTTTGAGTCAGAAGAAACACGGAAGTGATGCTGGGATTGACCCTGGAGTTTGGGATGGGTTCAGTTTGACTGAGTTCTTGTTGTTGATGTTGCAGCTCACTTTGGCACACTTAATCTCTCTCTTTGTTTTCATTTAAAAGTTCCAAAACTCATTCCACCCAAACTTGCCACTCTTCTTCCAATGAGTTGCAAAACAGCTCTAGTTCCATTTTCACAAGTCCTTCCACTTATGTCTTAAGAATTTTATCTATTTCCTGCAACAATCTATGGTATATTTAGGGTTAACATTCTGTTTTGCGTTGTGGTTAATAATTTCCTGGGTAGATCTGTTGTCTATAGTATACTTTATCCTAAACTTGTTTAGCACGTTATTATTGAAATACTGTGTAAAATTAGCTAAAGACTCTTACCTTGCTGCTTTCCACTAATGAAATAAAAAAAGTATATGCCTATACCTCATATACACAATTCCTGCTTGAACACACACAACATGTTTGCAGGTAGACCACCATAGTGCAGTCTTTTATTTGCTTATGTATTGGCCTCAAGAAAACTTGAGATGTTTTTAAGGCCAAAAAAGTGATTCTTACTAGAATTCCTTCTTGGCTTGGCCTTAATTTGCAGGTACAGCCCACATTTCTGTAAGGATTAAATATTACTGCTGAGCTGCTCTGAAGTCTGTTTAGTCCTATAAACCATCACCGGAATCACTGGGTAACTTTAAGTTAGTAGCAAACAATTGGTTGGGAGAGATTAATATTTTTGTTTTTGTTTCTTTTAATATGAAAGAATGAAGTAACTTAAGATATGAACAAGTGGTATTCACTAGAAAGTATTTAGACATAATTTCTAATTCATTTCCATTGGACTTCGCTTGTATAAAGACAGGATGAGGACATAAATCACAGAATTGTCGGGGTTAGAAGGGACCTCTAGAGATCATCAAGACCAACCCCCCTGCCAAAGCAGGTTCCCTACACCAGGTCACACAGGTAGGCATCCAGGTGAGACTTGAACATCTCCAGAGAAGAAGACTCCACAACCCCCCTGGGCAGCCTGTTCCAGTGCTCCGTCACCCTCACCGTAAAGAAGTTCTTGTGCACATTTGTGCGGAACTTCCTATGCTGCAGCTTGTGTCCGTTTCCCCTTATCCCGTCTCCATGTACCACTGAAAAGAGACTGGCCTCACCACTATGGCCCCCACACCTCAGATATTTATACACCTGGATTAGATCCCCTCTCAGGCTTTTCTCAAGGCTGAACAGACCCAGTTCACTCAGCCTTTCTTCACAGGGGAGATGCTCCAGGCCCTTCACCATTTTTGTGGCCCTCTGCTGGACGCTTTCCAAGAGGTCCCTGTATTTTTTGTACTGGGGAGCCCAGAACTGGATGCAGTACTCCAGATGAGGCCTCACCAGGGCAGAGTAGAGGGGGAGGATCACCTCCCTCGACCTGCTGGCCACGCTCTTTTTAATGCGCCCCAGGATGCCATTGGCCTTTTTGGCCATGAGGGCACACTGTTGGCTCATGGCCAAAGTGTTGTCCACCAGAATGCCCAGGTCCCTCTCTGCAGAGCTCCTCTCCAGCAGCTCATCCCCCAGCCTGTATTGGTGCATGCAATTATTCCTCCCTAGGTGTAAGATTCTACACTTGCTTTTGTTGAACCTCATCCGGTTTCTTACTGCCCAGCTCTCCAACCTGTCCAGGTCTCATTGAATGGCAGCACGGCCTTCAGGTGTGTCAGCCAATCCTCCCAATTTCGTATCATCAGCAAACTTGCTGAGGGTGGCCACTGTCCCCTCACCAAGGTCACTGATGAAGATGTTGAACAAGACTGGACCCAGCACAGACCCCCGAGGAACACTGCTGGTTACAGGTCTCCAGCCAGACTCTGCACCACCAACAACGACCCTCTGCGCTCTGCCAGTCAGCCAGTTCTCAACCCACCTCACTGTCCACTCGTCTATCCCACACTTCCTCAGCTTTGTTATAAGGATGTCGTGGGAGACAGTATTAAATGCCTTTCTAAAATCAAGGTAGGCTACATCTACTGCTCTCCCCCCATCCACCAAGCATGTGACAACATCGTAGAAGGCCACCAGGTTGGTCGAGCACGACCTCCCCTTGGTGAACCTATGCTGCCTATTCCTGATAAACCCCTTCTCTTCTAGTTGTCTGAAGATGGCATCCAGCGCAAGCTGTTCCATCACCTTTCCAGGGACAGAGGTGAGGCTGACAGGAAGACCTGGGTCTTCCTTCTTGCCCTTTTTGAAGACTGGAGTGACATTGGCTATCCTCTGGTCTTCAGGGACCTCCCCTGTCCTCCAAGACCTCTCAAAGATGATGGAGAGAGGTTCAGCAGTGACCTCTGCCAGCTCCCTCAGCACACGTGGATGCACCCCATCAGGTCCCATGGATTTGTGGACCTTAGTACTGCCTAGGCGCTCACGGACCACCTCTTTCCTGACTAAAGGGAAGTCCCCCATTCTCCAGACCCTCTCACTAACCTGCACGGTATGGAAAACCTGAGGGAGAGCCTTTTCACTGAAGACGGAAGTAAAGAAGGTGTTTAGTATCTCTGCCTTCTCAGCATCCCCCATTACCAGAATGCCCCCCTCACTTGGTAAGGGGCCCACGTTCTCTCATTTTGTCCCCTTCCCCCTTCATACCTAGTTTAAACATCTGTCAATAAGTCCTGCCAGTTCCTTGGCTAGAACCCTCTTTTCCCGTGGAAACAGGCTGCTTCCATTTGCAGCCATCATAAAGATTTCTGAGGTTGCCCCACATTGTGGCTGTAGCAGCCTGTAGCTTAGAGAAACAGCAGTGCTTCAACACAATACAATTCATTTCTTCTAACATATCTGTATCTAATATATTTCTATATAGAAAGTATTCCTCAGAAAGGAAATTACTGTGGATCTAATTGCAGAAATTATAAGCCTAATTAAAACCACAAATCCCAAAAGAGTATGTAATTTCTTCCATCTTTAATTTTTCCTTGAAAATGAATTGTAATGTGTTTCCTTTTATGACTAGTATATAAAAAGTATCATTCCAAAAAATAATACACAGTTAAGAATAAGAATTTCATAGTTGTAGTGTAACAACTGTCTTTTGACTCAGAGAGGATTCGTTTTGGTTCAATTAATCTTGCCCCAGCAAGTCTTGTTCTATACCTTAGTTCAGGGAGTTAGAATGATTAGAAAAGATGTTTGGCACAGGGAGGCCAAGATAGTAAACTGACCAACATCTTCTGGTCTGTCCCCCCCAATTGTTAGGAAGCAGCCTGTCTTACAGTTTTGTTATGTAAAAAGAAGTTCTCACAAGGCATAGAAAGCAGTAACATACTTTCTCCTACACTGTGAAAGGACTGTGGTGGTTTTTTTTTTTGTTTTTTTTTTTTTTGTTTTTAATTAGGACCATTTTTACTGTCAGGGAAAAACAAGGACTCTAGTATTGGCTCAGCTGGTCTCAAAGCTATGTGATGAGATTCCTTTTCTGCTGTTTTAAAAGAGTCATGGATCTCCGTCCTTCCTTAATGAAACCTGCTCGTGCTGTAAATACTCACCATCTCCTTAGTAAACTCAAACATCAGGGTTTTAGTAGTTCTGAGGTACTACTTCTGTTTCTGTGGCTTACGTACTGTTAAGCAATTTTGTTTACAAATTGTATCAGTCAGCAAAATGGTTTGTAATATCTATTTTTGGAGGTGAGGCTTATAGTAGCATTTGCTGCTTATGATACCATCAGAGCAAACTAAATTTTAGCACCTTTGAAGTAGTATGTGAGCTAAGTGTAACGTCTTATGATGAGAGAAAAAATTAGGAATACAGTTAGTACTTTGTCTACATCGAGTCCTTCTGTTTGAAATTCTGTTTTTAAATAGAATCCCTTTGGTTGCCTTTCCACAAGAAAACTAGAGGTGGTTCAGTTGGATGAAATCTAATGGAAATGTGGACCTGCTTAGAGGAGCATTTGTGTAATGACAACCTGGGAAAACCAACCACTAATGATGAAGTTTGAGTTGATTATTATTCAATAGTGTAACAGGGAGAATCTTCTTAAAGTCGTATGATGATATGTAGCACAGACTGGTAAATCTGACCTACTTTTATATTGCTCATTCCAAGGCCTAGAGAGATGTGCTCAATGCTTTCTCTTCTGATTTTATTTCTCTCTTGAAGCATTGTTCTAATCATTTATTGACATTTTTTCTCCATGTTTTCATCTCCTCTCGTAAACAATCGGTTGTAGTGTAATTATAATCACCTTGATTTTAATACTCAATAAACAGAGGCATAAAAGTGTAATGGACACTTGAGTGTTGTTATTAGCAAGAGAAAGAGAAAGGATTACTAATCTGGATCACTTTGTGCTCTTTTCTACAAACTATCGAAATAAAAGAAGGTTCATCCTGTTCAAGGGCAGCTTAAAATGTAGTGCTAGTATGAGGGCTGCTCCAAAATTAACACCTCTTTTAAGATGTTGGCCTACAACATCAGAAATGGATGTTGGTGTTATGGCAGTTGAGGCTGAACCTTCCCAACAATATTCCATTATATTTTGTTGCTGTGTGACAGATGGCAGCAGTAAAACACTGATACCACGGTGTCTGACGTGGGGGTGTATGAAGCTAAGTGAGATCACTGAATTCCTCCATGCAGAAAAAATGGTACACATTGATGTTCATTGACACTTGCTAAATGTTTATGGAGACCAAATGGTGGATATGAGCACAGAGAAACAGTGGGGGGTGCATTTCAGCAACAGTAACAGTGGTTCACCTCCATGCTACAGATTTTTAAGTGCATGGCATGCAGTGTCTTGCTCATCACTGGTGAAAATGTGTAGCTAAAGGTGTTGATCATACTGAAAAAGAATGTTTTGTAGCTGTGAATCTTCTCTATCAAACAGTGTTATTGTACTCTCTGTATCTATTGTAGTTTCCTCAGGAATAAATAGGAGGCATTACTTTCAGAGCAACCTGCGTAACATTTTCTTCCCATTTCACATGCTTTGCATGTTCGTTATGTATTTTACTCTCGTTTAAGGGGTAGGTGTGAGAAGTTGGGTATTTTCATTCTGAATCTAGACAAGATTATAGATCAGTCATTTCTCAGCTGTTTACAGTGGGGTGTGCTAAGTTATAGTTTCATGCCATTAGGACAACACTCATCCTTATATACACAAAATGAGAATCTCTCTCCTCTTACCTTGATAAACTGCAAGAAAATCTTTTTCTTATGAACTGGTGCTTATATTAAGTGCAAAGCTGTATCGCTCGTCCAATGGATCTGTACATATTTCTAAGGCACCCATTACATTAATTGATGCAGTAAATGAATACGATTCCGGAGACATGCAGAGCACAGCATGTTGTTGTTGAAGGATATTCTTTCTGTTCTTCTATCTTTGATAATTATTTTAAGAACAGACATTTTCTTTAGTGCTAGATGTATTATATTTAGACTCCAAGAGATGAAATATCTTACTGGAATTCTCACCACCAGGGCTACTGTCCACAGATCGTTTGTCTTCTGTGTGTCTCTGAAGTTGTCTGTTAATTATGATAGCAAAAGAATATGGAAGCTTAAATCTGACTTACCAAGAGATGTAACATTTGGAAATTATATCTGCTCTTTAATGACCTATTTTTGAATTAAATTCATCATAAAGGGAGTTTCAGGAAGCCTTCGAGTCTTGAGAAATGATAATTGCTTGTGGCACAGGTTTAAAAAAAAAAAAAAAAAAGTGAAAGAAATTCCCTACCACAGCTAAACAAGTTGAGCTGGAAACAGATCAGAGAAAAGGGAGAAAATGAAAGCACCAAATTAATGAATAAACAGGGTTTGTTGTTGTTGTTGTTAAATCAAACTAAAAGAATCCGTTAAAATCTAAAGCATGGGAAAATTTATGAAAGCAAAATACTTCCTTAGACCAGAGGAAAAACAGATTGTGTAAACAGGCAAACAAGAGATGACTATTTCACACTCTTTCTTCCCAGAAAAAGAAAGGGGGGAAGGAGACTGTAATATTTCTAATCACTGTGTATGCTCAAAATGTGATTTAGCTTATGGAGAGATGGAAGATGTCTCTGTAAAATATTAAAAAAAAAAAAAAAAAAAAAAAAAAAAGAAGAAGAATGAATAGAGAGTCTGGAGCAGAAACGGTTATCCCACTGGGAGAAAGATAAGCATGCATATAGTTGTTATATGTCACTTCCATAGAGAGATTTCTCATTCGTTACCTCAGGTTAGAATAAACATTCATGTAGACAACTGATAATATCTATTTTGCTTTCCAAATAAACAAAGAGAGGAGAGAGTCACATTGTTCTTTTCTGCCCAAAGTCTATTACACTTGTTTCTTGAAATTTGTTTTCTTTGTTGATTTAAATGTGCATTTCAAATTGTGAGGGGCTTCAAATATTTCTGCCCAAGGCCCTGCTTATCAAAATGATTAGTCAGAGGAGTTGTTTTTTTTGGGGGAAGTAGTTAAATAGCACTCTCTGGCCTTACTTCTAGGAGCACACAGTGATGCACAAAGGTTTTCCCTGTGAGCTCCTCATTGCATTACATCTTCATTGGCGGTAAGCAGCATGCTGTCCTTGCATCTTATGCCCAGTTCATTTTGGGCACCTCTGAGGTGCCATCAGGCTGCAAGGGTGTCGCCTTTTGTGGAAAATACTCATATCTCTTTTGGTAACTCAGGTAATTGGCTATAAGTACTTGTATTTTTCGGAGTTCATTTATTAAAAAATTGAGTTACGTATGCAAACTTGTCATACTGTCATTTCAGTATTGCTTTGGCACTTTTTGTAGGTTATACTCTTCTGTACTTACACTAGCATATCGTTTGGATATATTCTGCTCAGTTGTTGTCATTAAAATTAAACTAAAATAATCATTCCAAAAACTGTGGCCTTTTGTGGAAAATGATGGGTTAAGAAATTTTCTTGAGCTGATTGAAATATTCTGATGGACACGTGAGGTGAGCAACCTAAAAGGATTTATTAATCCGAATGAAACATGAAGCTTGGCTGCAAGTGCAGTTTGGAATATAAAACTTCAGAACAAAATACACTTTTCTTCTCAGCAGTAATGAACCTTTAGCCTTGCAGTGTCCCAGGGGTGTGATTATCTCAGAAAAACTGTTTCCCCAGTTACGTCTTGTTGCATAAATAATCATCTCTTTGATGCACAGGATAACTGTGGGAATGATGTAAGTTAAATATGTTCTCCAGCAGTCTGACTTGCAAGGGAATAAACAATTTGTTGATACTTAGAGTGCTTAAACCACTTCCTTTGGTTTCTGGGATTTTTATGCATTCTAGCCATACAAAAATAATCTAAATTTCATCAATAATATTAATCTCTCTTTCTTCATGTCATTGTTTCTTATGGTTTTTTTGTTTTGTTTCATTTATTTATTTATTTATTTTGCTAGATGTATGCAGCCAAAACTCTAGTTAATACTGTTGCTATTTAGCTCGTATAACTTTGTAACTTCACTTCAGCCATCACAGCACTGGAGAAAAGTGATGACCTGAATATGGCAAAGCCAAACACGACAAACACATTAGTGCTATCACTATCGCTCTCAAATGAAGTATATTACCTAGGTGAAATCCATCTTGGTATGGAGAGAGCATAGAAGGCAACTTCATCCATCAGAATAATGCTTCAAGGAGCCATTACACAGCAGCTCATTTATGCGTGTCCAACCTATATATAAACCAGCTGCCTTGGCTACTCCTAACAGCACTACTGGTAGCACAAGCTGCAAAATGCAGCAGAGACAGGAATGTACTCCATGTGCTTCTTTCAAGCTCTCCGATTGTGATAGCTCATTTTTGCTAAGTTTCCAAGCTAACAAGACAACAACAGATGGATTCTGCATCCATGTCATCGCTCTGTTCAGTGTGGGCTTCTGTGAAGAGGTTCCCGGGCCTCATGGTTCTCCACCCTTGGAATTGAATTGGTGAGAAACATCTCCAGAAGATCAGATTTTGAGTCCAGAGATCACAAGTTAGTGGTAGTGAGAAAAAATGATGGAGTCTGAGGACTCAGTCTGAATTGTCTGCACTTCTAATTTTATAGTGTAATATTAATTCTCAAAATCAATTACAAAAATGTTTGAGTTCATGATGAAGTCATGTTCAGTGCTAGCAAGTCCCTCCTCACTTCTATGACTCATATGGTGTAATCATAGCTTATAGTTCCATATTTCTCCACTCTGGGTTTCCAGGAGGTTTAAATAATAAATTAAAAGTTACAAAAAGCATCCCAATGTCTTGAAGTCTCTGAGCTGTAGAGATCTTTATTCTGTCATAAACATAAAAATGGCATGAGTTGCCTTGCCCAACCATGTTCACATGTAACAGCATTTTGTATGAGTTACTCTGTTGTATTCAAGCTGATTCTGTCCCTAATTATATACTGACCAACTGTAGCATTGTTCTCATTTTATAGGTCTCATTATATTCTGGTTGTCCATTCATACCTGTGACATTGTAACATCTGCAGTTTTGCAGTTTACAGAAGATACAAGTATTTCTATGAAGTTATCAAGTTTGTTTTCTAAGTGATGGATATTGCTTAGGTAGACTTGGTTACAAAAAGGCAGAAAAAGATACATTGGTGGAAAGATGTGGCTTCATCTGACTTGAGAAGTGATTGTAAAAGCAAAACTCTTTTATTTTCCATGCTTCCCTGCATAGTCAGCTTTGTTCTGTCCAGCAGGAGTAGGGAGTTGGTGGAAGAGAAACGAGAATCTCAAGGTCAAAAGTGAAAAGGATTGTTAGTAGTCAGAAGGGACCAGGAGGTCTGTAGATGAGAGGTTAGAAAATTGTCCAGGGAATGTAATGCCAATCAGTACATAGCAAGTTAACAGTGAGATTTGAGAAGTTTTAGGTTAAGGAAAAGCAAAATGTTGGTGGAAGATGTTTGGAAGAATGGTGTGGCCTTGGAGAAGTTCAGTTCTGTAGCTGCAAGAGGCACGACCCTTTGAAATGAGCTTTGGAAATATTTAGTTAATAAGGCGGTGGGAGAAGTAATAGGGGAGAGTCTCAAAATGTATATAAAAGAATCAAGAGTGTTTAGCAGTGGCAGAAGAGGCAGATGGGGGAGTCTGGAAGAGCAGATGGTGGCAAGCAGGGAGGACAGAGCAAGCTCCAAGTCTGGGACTGCAGCCTCTCACAAAGCATTATTGGTTGATCTCACTTCTTCCCATTCTGGTTGTAATCAAAACAGTGAATCTAACTCCTAAGCTTCCCCTTGTTCTAAAAAGGAAAACATCAGTCTACACGTAAGAATGCATTGTGCATAGGGCAGGCTGGAATCACACGTGTCCTTCCAGTCCTCTTCTAATTAGTGTGCTGAGAGAGAGTGATAAAGTCATGGTATCTCTTCCCAGATATGTTCAACTGAAAGAACATTTGCAGTGCCCTCTCCAGAATGTCTGGATCGTGGCCTAGAAGTTGAAATGGCAAATGAAGCTGATCATGCCTTTCTATATGCCAGTGTGTTTATCTTTAGTCACAGAGCTTGGTTTTTGTACCTTTCAGATGTATGTTTGATTCAACCGTGTAAATCAGCAGTGGTGCTTCGAAGACATCTTGAAAAATCTTAGAGTAATAACATTCCCTAAGTTAATTCTTTTCATAAATAAAGGTAACCACACTGTATTTGGGGAAGTATTTAGATGACCATGTTAGACCAGAGCAGCAAACAGCCGTGCATGCAAACTGCTCTCCATTTCTTCTGATGCTAACAAAACACCTTGTATCTGTCACTTTTTCTATCCCCCCCAACTCCCTAATTCCCATATGCCTCATTCTAGTGACTGAAAAAGAAACCACACGCATAATTCCTTCATTATTTTGGAATAATTCGAAAGCGTGTTTATAAGATCATCAATCACATTATTAAATAACAATAGGCTTATAAAATTTCTTGGAGGAGTTAACTTTTCCAGCATAAATTCACTGAAAATTCTAGCATCCCTCTTCACTTTAAAGTAGAGCTGTTAAACCATTTTATAATTAGGGGCCGCTTGGATGGCCAGTGACTGCTAAATGTAGATTAATATGATGCCAACTGGGTACATGCTGAAGCTATTTACTTCTGTAGTATTGTTAAACTAGTTAGTGAATATGAGGTTTTCTAGATTATGTATCAATTAATGTTTGTTTTAGTCTGATATAAAAAGTGCACACTTGGAGCTTCTTCTGGTATAAATTTGATCCGGATAAGGTATGCTAACCCATGTATTTTTTCAGGCCAGCTTCACTCTTTGTATTCATATTTTGTAGACTTGGGGATACATGATCCATTTTGAGCTTGCAGAGACCTTCCAGAAAAAATGTGTTGGGATATACTTGGACTCTCATACCCAATCTACACTTTTTAGAATTTTATTGCAATGTCTCCAGGCAGTTTTGATCCACCATGAGACATCTTTATTAATTCACGATTTCATGGAGCCACAACCACAGTGCATCCACAGGGCTTCAGAAATTCTGTGTTGATAGGACTTGGAAAGAATTCCTAGGCAGGATAATGGTTTCCTGCTGTATGCACTTTCTTATATACAGCACTACAAAAGCATAGCATCTGCATATGTCTGCAACTAGTAAACTGTTCTTAATGTTTCTGTTCAGTGAATTTCATTGTAGTTTCCGATCAGTCCACTTTTATCCTTTGGAAAATGGGTTTTAAGCTACTATGTTGTTTTTCAGCAATACGTCACTGCATTTGCTGAAGAGTATAGAACATCCACTACAGAAGATGAAAGACACTGTCATGCTTTTGAAATGGTTAATTTTGTCTTTGTCAAATAAAAATATACGTGCTTCTAAGCAAGCTGAATTTGAACAAGTGAGACAGTATGTATTGTGCTCTTGATCATTCTATTGTGACCAAGCACAATCTGCTCTGGAAGAAAACATCTCTTCCTCTCAAATAGAAACATTTGATTTTTAGCTATGTGTCTTTAAATAACTTTAAATGTCATGGTGCCTCCTTTGAAATCTCTGTTCCTGCAGCCTGTGTTCCTGCCTTGCCCATACAGATCTTGTTTACCATGAGTAGTTGCTATTAGTATTCATTATGTGGTAGTTTCTAGGTGCTAATGGCAGTTACTATTTTGGATGTATTTAGCTTGTTGTGTGTAATAATATAATTACTAAAATTAAAACCTTTTCTATCGGAGGTGCACGGGTAAGAAGTGAAAAGCTTTGGAAAAGGAAGTTAAATAGACAAGAAGTGAGGAAAGTTATTCTGACAGCGAGACATTTCATATGTCAGCAAAGCAGAAGGAGAGGAAGGTGTAAATGTGAGAAGCCAAGGGAGCAGCAGGGTACCGCATTTGGTGTGTGAGATGACAGGGTTTAGCAGTAGGGGTGGTGAGGGAGATGGCTGGACGTGGAGATGCTATATGGGACGAATTGTCTGAATTTGCTAACAGCTTGTATGTTATGACAGAAATAAACTGTTGCAATCCTTTTTTTTCCCACTATTGGAGTGGGCACATGTAAATTTCATATGGTGTTTGCTGTCAACTTCATCTTCTCAGCTAGCACCTTAGGATGTAAGCAATAACTTCTTCACCATATAAAATCCTCTTGTCTTAAATATCCTGCTTTTATTCTTTCCTTAGAGAGATAGGAGAAAGAAAGAAAACTAAACCTCCCTTCTTTGTTTCAAGTTCCGCTTGTAAATATGCAGAAAGCTACAGAAAGTGGGAGGCGATGGAAGATAATAATCTACAGAGAAGAAATGAGACAATGTCAGCAAACCTTGGTATCTTTCAGGCGAGTAGGCAACCTGACAAACATAAATCACATAAACTGTGCCAGCATTAAAAATGCAACTCCTCCTGCTTATAAACAGATCTGGATTGGTTTTGTTTGTGGCTGTTGGTTGTTTTTTACATTATCTGTCCTTTTAGAAAGGATAAACAAAAAAATCAGACATTTTATACTTATTTTTTATTTTTTTTAGCTTGCATTTCTCTGCTAGCAGTCTATTTGACTGAATTGTTTTGGAAGCTGACTCAGAAACAAATAACTCATCCAATAAAGCTCTTTATCTGCTGCCTATAATTAGCATTATTCAAGTATATCATGGAAATTCTGTCAGAAGGTACCTAACAACCAGTATTTTGCAAAAACTTCAAGAAGGGATTTTGAGTATTAATTATATTTAAGCAAAATCTTTGCAGATTCTCATTACTTGGAAAGCTAATAAACCAGTTATTGATTTGTTAAAAAAAAACAAACAAACAAACAAAAAAAAACCACAATACAACAACCTTCATTTGTATAGAATGTGAAATGATGAGATTATTTGTAAATGATAGTGATGCAAGAGAGCTGTAAAGCAATTACAAGATATTAAGGCATACCTCTTTGGATATTCTGAAGATCTCACTTTTGCAGTTTTTGCTGGTAATTTTTTCCTAAACTCCTCCTAACTCTTTGGCATGATTTCTAAAGCAAGATCACTAGAACTGAAATTATTCTGTTAGTTTATTTTAGTAACACCAATGGCAGAGAAATAGTATTTCCTTTTATACTTAGTAATTTCATGATTATGTGCTCTATGATCATAGTGCTCCCCTGTATGAGGAGCCGATAATGAACAAAACAGAGAAGCTGCAATAGATGAAAACTGGCATCTGTACACCAGCAGTTCCCTAGCAAGTCATTGGTGGTACTAATCTGTGGTGGTAGTGAACTGGGATAAGCTGAGATATCTGCAAAATAATTAGCTGCTCTAGCTGAAACAATGGCATAAAAAAGGTCAAACCAGTTCAGTTTCATCCATTAAAAGTTATCGGATTTATCCATCACATTTTTTCACATAAATCATTTGAGTTTGCCCTTATACTATGACTACCACCATTTTCCATGCAAGAAAATAAATGAATCTGTACTTACATTAAATGCATTTAATAGAGAAGATAATTAGGTTTCGTTTGCTGTATGCTAGTGAAATAACTATCAGAACACGCAATAGTCCTTTCAAATGTAGAAAAAAGGGGAAAAGGTGATACAAAACTTAATTTTTTCATCTGGTATTAGTGCAATATATTTTGAGTTTAAAAAAAAGTCTTTTGTTCTGATGATGGTCATGTGTATATAATTTTTCAGTTAACTGAAAAAGAGATGTTTAGGAAAGGCAAGAAGTATATCAGATGTAGAATAACTGTTGGTTTATGCCTTCAGTAAATAGGCAGTGGTGATTCTGCCTTCACCTGGCCTACTTCTCTTACTCCAGAGTCACGTTATGCTTAGCACAACCTATAAGACAAAAATTGGGGCACAAATCTTTTTCTAGCTTTGTTTAGTCAAAAGGCGAGCAGTGTTCCCTCCAGCCTGGAAAGCCTGGGCTTTGCCATGCCAAACATCTCTGAGCACAGGCTTCACTGACGTTCTGCTCCTTCTTCCTCTGACCCGGTTACTGTCTGGCACAACATGGCAGAGTGTCAAAATAGTAGCATATGCTAGAAAATATCCATAATTCATCCCATACCTCTGCTGTCAGGCAATTTGTGCATGTTCATTTGGTTTTTCTTTAACAGCATATGCCATTTAGAAGCATCATGGGCTGTGAAATTCAGGTTCTCTTTTTGGATGTGTTTCTTTTGCTGTTTCCAAGATTTGTGATCTGGTAGAAATTGGCTTTTTTCCGCCACTTTTTAAACTTATATTTCAGGACACAGAACTGGGAAATTGATTTTTCCACTGCATTCTAAAGAGTGCAGACTTCAGACTTGGCTCATCTTTGTTCCCAGATTCCCTGTCACTCCATGCTGCAAGTAGCATCTCCTCTGTAAGGCTGATGACATTCTCCATTGCTTTGTGTGTGCTGCCACAGCCTGTGTCCCCTTGTCCTCATACCACTTGGTTACAGTCCCTCTCACAGCCACACACACAGTGCCATAGTCAATCTGGGGCTGGCCTGACCCTAAATGCGGGTGTCACTTGGGTTTCTGTAGGAGACACAATCGTGTGTATGAACGGCTGTTAACAACCAGCCAGGGTGCAGAAATGAGACTTGGGAAGGATTTAAGTTCAAGTCTTCAAGTTTTCGTTCTCCTAGGACAGGTGGCAATGTGTATTTTGGTCAGCTGAGATGAACTGCCTTGGTAAGCCCATCCTGTCACTGTTTCTGTGGCACTGAGCTCCTGAGACAGCAAACTGTGACATGCAGTGCTCATAATTCAATTTATCTAAGTCATAACATGATTTTTTTATCACTTGATTATTTCCAGTCTCATTTATTTTGTAGCCCCTGAAGTAAGGGAAAGGAAGGAGGTAAGCATAGGGCTTGTGTCTTGGGATGCCTTGGATGTGTCCCTGGAGAGAAGTTACTGAATTGCAGCTGTGAAAACAAACTCAGCTGCTGCCCTACAAGGGAAGTGTCAGGGCTTTATAGGTACTGGATATTGATACAAATTCTCAGCTTAGGGAATTTAATATGTTTTGTGCTGTATATATCTGCTTGAGCTCAGCTCTTCCTCTGCCTGAATACCTTGGCAAGTGTTTCATGTATAAAGCCAGTCCGGTCCTGAGGGGTTTCATCTGTTGACTTTCAAAGCAGTGTTTTAGGGGCCTGGTTCAAGCGCAATATTGAACAGCAGGGACAAAGCTGGAAGCACAGGTTGCCAAATTCTGCCTTTGCTTTTCACGTGTAACGGTCACCAAGTGACATTGAATAAAAAAACCGGATCTTTCCAGACCTGAGACTACACCTTGGGTTACAGATTTATCCTTGTCCTCATGCTCTCTTTCACTGGTCAAAAACTTTTGCATTATCTTTTTCTGCACAGTGAAGCAGCTTCAGCAATAAGGTTGAAGTCTGTCCATTTTCCCAGTTGCAGCACGTGATTTGTAAGCTAGATTAATTTGTGCAGAAAACTTGTAGCTGAAGGGGAGGCCTTGACTCCCAAGCACCATATTCAGAGTGGGACTGTAATTGGTCAGAGTGAGGCAGCAGCTGTTAGAATTTGCTCCAAATATTTGTAAATTGTGTTCTACCAAGACAGGCCATTGGTCCAGTAGCAGCCATGCGTGCTATGGCATTACCCCATGACTGAATGCAATGAGTAATAATTTTCAGTGTGTCCACCTCTGGACTGCTCTATGTAGTTGTGTTATGCAGAAATGTTCAAATTGCCAAGCTCCAATGTGCCTGAGCATCCCAGAGAGACTGCTTGGTCAGGACTAAGGGAACACTGAAGCATCAAAAAAATTATTCCATCACTGGGCAATGCGGCTCCCTCTGGGCTACAGCCCTTCATTGCTCCTATCTGCTCAGTGTTATTATCTGTCTTCTTATGGTATTTCTTTAGACTGTGTGTTTTTCAGAGTCAGGAATTTACTGAGTAGATACACAATTTCTATGTTCCAGTGAGAGCTTTTGGGTGGTTCCGTATCATGCATGACAATAAATATCAGAAAGCTTAGTCTTCTCAAGAATACATGTATACCAAGAATTAGGAAAAATTACCAGAGAACTGATCACTTATTGTTCATTCAACAAGGTCGAACTGATCCACAGTCTTGTGTTTTTCCATATCAAGTAAGCTATATAAAAATATTGTGTAAAAAGGGATGCTCAGAATTATTCCCTTAAGAGAGAGCCCAGTAGAGGGAAAAAGAAACTTCCAGTTTGGTTTCCAATTTGAGAGGTCCCTTTGTGATCCTTGATTTTGCAGTAATGAAACCTGAGAGCTGTTTTCCATCCTTTCATTTACACGTTTTTATCATGCACAGCATGATGCTTATAAACTGGACTGTAGCCACAGTTAGAACTCCTGTGGGGAGGATAAGTGCCCATTTTCCTAATAATAATAATGCATTTTCTAGCTTCCAGAAAATTAATCTCTCAGCAACTGCACCATTTCCTATTAACTGGATAACAGTTGATGGTGTTTTAGCTAAATAGGTAGGGTTTCTGGAGAAATGGGAAGATCCATTCTAATTCTGCAGTGCTCATACATTAGCGTTCTCAGTGCCTTTGTAGGCAAAATCTTCCCTGTAAATAGGCCCATTGAGTAGTAGGTAATAATGAGGTATCAGTGCTTCATTTCTTTCATCACTGAGTTGGGCTTTGAGATGCATGACTCAGGAAGTATGCACTATGAAGACGTGGTGTTTGGTGATTGAGCAGAGTGGAACATGGCTTCCTTCTACAGCATCAGTAGTAGGGCGGGCCTGTGGAAAGCATCCAGAGACAGATCTTAAAAAGTTTCCCGCTTTTCCTGGAGGCAGTAACATCTCCTGCTTGAAGAGGCTGCAAAACAGTGAACTGAAAGTAATGTAAAGCTACTAGCTTGTTCAAAGACAGAGCAAGATCAGTCCTAGCCCAGAAAGAGGTGTGAGGCTGTGATAGGAAGATACTGTGCAGAACTAATATGGGACTTGTTTACAACTGCTGGGTTAGACATTTATATCAGGTGAGCAATTACTGTCTGATTTTCCATCTGCTGCTTCTAAATGAAAGTAAGAGGTATAATGCTTTGTGAAGGCCAAAATCCTTTGGTCACAATAATTCAAATATCTCTGAAAAAGCAGAGTCTCAGGTGAAGTAAGATCTCCTAAGGCATCCCAGTACTGAGAAACAGAGAACAGACCAATAAATCACAAGCCAACTACAAGCAAATAGCTTTGTTGACAGACTGTTTCTTACTAGCTGCTCTTACTTCTTACGTAAGGTGGAATGTATAGAATTTGGTCTGGACCCAGATAACGCATTTGCCTGGTTTTCTAAAGGCTTTGTTCTCTATCTTCTGCCTTCACCCTTTTCAGTCTTTCAGCATATGCAGAAGATGTTAAGTGAGCCAATCTATGTATCCAGTCTGGTCTGTGCATCAGACTCCATATACTGAGTTCTTACTGGATTCTACCATATGTAACCTAGTTGAGATGTGTAATGCACTTGGAACGCTGGAGCAAGAGATCTCTGCAAGACAAATGAATAAATACAAAGTAAGGAATGACACTTCAATATATAAATGGGGGCATGTAGGTGAAATAGTGCTTGGGAGTATGACCTCGGCATAACTGGTACTTCTGATACAAATCTGGTTTTACCATTTGGGTAATTGCTCTGTTCACTTGCATAATAATTAGATGAATGTGTTTAAGAGACACTAGTAGTTACTAATTCTTTAATGTACCGTGCCATTTCAGGAGAGGGACACAAACTCCCTACATCACAAATGTGGCTTTTTTTGTTGTTGTTTTTGTTAGGTGCACACCTAACACTGGGTAGCAGTTAACCCCTAGCCCTTTGTTAGAGTTAGGGTTAGGGTTAACCTTTAAGTTAAAGTTTGTTTGGCCAAAGAGAGTGTCCTGCATCAGTTTCCCAGCTCCTTCCGGGCGTGAGATTTTCCACCTCCATTCCCGTGGGAGCTGTGATGGGACTTGCAATGTCTGCGGCTTCCCCGGAATTACTTTCTCCAGGCTGATTCCTAGGTCCTGGCATTTCTGGAATGCAAAGAACACATCTCTGTCCAGTTTCCTCACCAGCTCCTGCAGAGGTGTCTCTGACAGCTGTCCCCTTCAAGGAAGAACACAGCAGTAGCCTGGCTGGGCTTAGTGGATGGGATGTGACGGGAGCGCAGCCTGAGCCAGGACTTGAATGAGGAGCTCCAGTAACCGCCGGCACGTGTTCTTTAGTCCCCCAGGTCCTCCAGAGCTGCGCCGAGTTCATCGAGCAGCATGGCGTGGTGCAGGGGATATACCGCCTGTCCGGCGTGGCGTCCAACGTCCAGAGACTGCGGTAAGAGTGCTGTGACTGACAGACACAGCTGCCAGCAGGGGCACATGTCCTGTTGCGGGTGTTCAGAGGCCTGCGGGCCATGCCTTAGCACAAGGAAAAGGTCTTCTTTGGGAACATCCCATCCAGCACGGCTGACGTGGTGCTGGTGGCCGAGTGTTTGTGTTCTCCTGTACATCAGGAAGCCCTTCCAACTCTTGATTGCATTGGGTGTGGCTTTTGACTTGCTTTCCTCTTTCTCAACCATTTTCGTGTCCTTCTCTGCAGCCAGGAATTTGAGTCTGAGCAGGTTCCTGAGCTAACGGTCCGCGACGTTCACAGCGCGAGCTCCCTCTGCAAAATGTACTTCAGGGAGCTCCCGACCCCCCTGCTGACCGACCAGCTGTACGACAAGTTCTCGGTAAGCACAAGGCAACGCCTTTCCTTTCCCTCTTCCCTGGGCCTCTTGGGAGATGGCTGCAGCAGTGCCCCCACTCTGAGGCCCTTCTTCTGTTATCCCCATGGGGTTTATGAATGAGATGAATGCCCCCTGCGAGGAGGTGAGCCATAGGGTCATATGGGACTATTGGGGGCTGTTGGGAGCTGTAGGGAGGAAGGAATATGAAGCTGTAGTGCATTGTGGGGGGACTGTAGGCGTGGATATGTAGATTTCTATAAAAAATGAAGCCCCTGTTCTGGGCTGCATTGCAAAAGGGGTGACCAGCAGGGAGAGAGAGGTGATTGTCCCCATCGACTCAGCTCCTTTGAGGCCTCATGTGCAGCGCTGCATCCAGGCCTGGGGCCCGCAGCACAGGAGGGACGTGGAGCTGTGGGAGCGGGTGCTGAGGAGGCACTGAGATGTCAGAGGGCTGGAGCAGCTCTGTGTGAGGAGAGGTTGAGGGCAGTGGGCTTGTTCAGCCTGGAGAAGAGTAGGCTGCGGGAGACTTCATTGCAGCCTTGCAGTACTTGAGGGGAGTGTATAAGCAGGAAGGGGAACGGCTGTTTACGAGGGTGGATGGTGATAGGACAAGGGGGAGTGGTTTTAAACTGAGACGGGGAGGTTTAGGTTGATATTAGGAGGAAGTTTTTCACACAACAGGTTGCCCAGGCGTCAGTGATTTACAGGCTGGTTCGGCCCTGTTCTGTGACTAACAGGTTGGAGGGATCCGTGGATCCATGCTTCTGGAAAAGGGAAACAGGGAGAATGATTTCAAAATAATTGAAAACAGCCTTTACAGAAAGCAGGTGGCACCTATCGACTGGTACAAGATCCAAGAGAAATGAATGAAATGGTTCTCAAGTGACACCCCCTGCTTCCTAAGCCCTGTAATGTAATGAGTCAAATCCCACGCAGACACAAATGGTTCAGTGTAACAGACCTCAAAGATGCTTTTGGGACCTGCGTTTTAGACTCAGAGTGCTGAGATCTTTTTGCCGTTGTACTAGAGGATCCAAAAATGCGACAAAAATAGCAAGAGAGGTGGATTGCTTTACCCCAAGGGTTCATAGAATCGCCTAATTGATTTTATTATATTTTATGTGTTATATTATTATAGGTATTATATATTGTGTTATTATGTGTTATTTTATATACATTATATATTTTATATTTTATTTTTGTTTTAACTAATGAAGTGCTGGAGGAAGTTTTGGGAAAGTTTCAGGTTGAAGAGTTGGTAAAGCTGTTTCAGTATGTAGATGATTTGCTGAGTTGTGGAAAAGAGGAGTCTAAAGTAAAGGAGACTGCAAGTGAAATTGTGAAGTTGTTACTTGTACCGTATGTCTGCAGTGCATTATTTTTTGAAAGGGTACACCCAAGCAGAGATGTAAGGGATTGTGTGCCTTCAGACCCTAGAAAAATGTGTCCAGTTTCAGCAAAGTAGGTCTTGGGCACTGCGGTGGATGCACCTGTCCGTAATGGGTGTAACATACTGTGACTTGGTTGCATTGCTGTGACTAATTGAAGTGCCTTAAGGAGAGGCTGTTTTCTTCTGTTTGTTTATTCCCTTTGCTGAGCTATTTGCACTGAATGAGCTGATGTTGTTGCTGTGGTCTGTGTTCAGCAGGATGGGAAAGCGCAGTGTTTGTGTTGACATGAGGTTATAGCAGGGCTATCTCAGACTATCGTGGATGTTCTTTAAGTAGCTTGAGACTACTGGAACATGGAAAAGAATCGTGACAGCTGGCTCTGTCTTCTATCGAGCTCTTCAAAATACTGCTTGAGATAACAGCAGATGAGATGAAATGCTGAGCAGCATGGGACTTGTGTCTGCCTTCAATAATTCTTTTCCTAGGCAGTTTGTGTTAAATTTTGTTCCATGGACTGTGACAGAAATCTGGATTGCTCCGTGAGGTGTTAAAACTAGCTGACCTGTTGACTACTGACATAAGGCTTACTTGATTTGAGCTATGGAACTTTCAGCTTTTTTTTTAATGGCTGTTTCTAGGTATCAGTTAACAAATAAAATGTAGATCACAGTGGCTGGATTTTTTTTACTCAGGTGCTTCTGACACCATGCAAAACTCTCTTGTGGAGAAAGTTCCAGAAGCTTTCAGTGTTTAATTCTGGCTGTACAATAGCAATTAGTTCAATTTATAACACATGAAAAGAAAGCTGATAGGGGTCTGGTTCCAGGTGGTTTAAATTACAAGAGGGAGATGGTGCAGGTGTAGTAACTAGGAGGTTACCTTCAGAGTGCCTTCCTGGTTCTCCGTGCTGCTTGATGTTTATTTCCCCATTGGTGCTGTGTTAAAGTGCAAGCACTGTAGGGTGTAGAGAACACTGTAGAATGCCACGACCAGTCATAGCTACCGGAAGGAAAAGTTGTTATGAACTACGGATGGAAAACATGGACAGTTTTGAGGCTGCTTCTTGGCAGAAGTTGGTGAGGCAGTCCTCTGATAATCAGACAACAGGTAAACTGGTTTAAAAATGAGTCTTACTTTAAAGAGGGCCTTGTGTAGTCTGGTTGTTTACAGTAACGCAGGACTAGTTGGATAAATAACTGATTGGAAAACCTACAAGGGAATGAGGTTGTTTTTTTTAGGTTAGGTTCTTACTATTGAATACAGCACAAGTGCTTGCATGACTGGGAGCCCAACTGTCTGCCGCCATTGTTGTCATGCTGCCTCTTTGATGTGCTGCCTCTTCAAACTGCTAGGGCTGGCAGCAGCGAGCAGAACTAATGCTGCAATTAGAATGGGTGATGCAGAGAAGACTGTGGCAGAAATGATGAAGCCAGAGGCCCAGCTAGCAGAGGTTTATGCATTTGCTGCCGATCTTTATCCCAAGGAGCTGGCCGCCTTGCAGCAACAAAGCCATGATGTCAGTAATGCCTTCTGATGTCTGTGAATTGATATGGATCACCAAATCTGCCTTGTCTGTTCCACTAAATGTGCCTGTCTTGAGTGTTGGTAGAACTGCCTTGATGCTTAGTCTGTTCTGACGGGATGCTTCATCTTGAAGTCTTGAGCTACTCGGCACTGTGAGATTCTGTTTTAATCTCTTGGTGCTCTAGCAGTAGTTTTGCAGAGCAAGTGTAATTGATCTGTATTCCCCTTTGTACGCAGGGTAACCTCAGCCATGCAGAATTATCTGTTGCTGTAGAGATGCTCTCTTCTGTGGCTGTGATGATCAGGGCTTTGGGTTCAGGGGATGTGAGTGCAGTATGGAGACAACTGAGCAATGCTGTCCCAGGGCTGACAAACACTGAAGATGAGAACTGTCAGAGGTGAGTGTTTGGAAGGTTCCTGTCCGTCTTTGATATTGCTTACATTCCCGAGAGGTTCGGTTTTCTTTTCTTCCCCTTACACTTCAGGTTCTTTCACTGCTTACTCCAATATTAATTTATTCTCCCTCGGTTCTTGCATCTTGTCTTTGCCTTCACCGTTTCTTACTAATCTGCTCTGAGTACCATCTCTCAGACCTTTATCAAGGTTTCACAACAAAGCTATGTTCTGGCCCTACGAGGTTCTCAATTGCACTAGGCCAGCTCCTGCCCTGTGTTTTTTGTCTGAAACTGTCATGTGGTGTTTTAGTGCTTTTCTTGATGGTTTTGCACTGGAGCTGACCACCTTGCTCACAGTCTTTTGTCTTTTTCCTATTCCTTCTTTCTTTCGTCTATGTCAGTTTTAACCCTTGTGTTACTTCTTCTATTTTGTGTTTAGTTCTCATTGCTGTCTTGTGTGTTCCCTGGCCAGTTTTTCATGACACGGTACTTGCTGGTTTTGATTTTTGTTCTTTGACAGATGTGTGGATGATGTGATGAAGCTGAAAGCTCAGATGCGTGCAGAAGAAAATGAGTTTGTCACGTGGAATGATATCCAGTCACGTGTGGATCGTGTGCACTTAGCTGTGCATGAAGAACATGAAAGTAAGTTTTGCTTGATTAGTGCTAGACTGATCCTAGATCGTAAGGTGTGCTAAAACTAGGTGCATGCCAATGAACAATCTTGTTGCTTGATTCATATAGACTGAGATAGTTGCCTTTTGCCACTGCTTCTTGTGTAGCTGAGTTGCCCTGAAAAGGCTGTAATCTAGAGAGGCTTAAATGTTATGTCAGAGCCTGGAATCTTGACTGACTTGCTTCCTGGATCTCCAAATAGACACGGGCTTCCTGTGTGGCTTCAGTTCATCTGATCACGTGACCCAAACAAGTGCAAGCCATGTGCATGCGTGCACCAAAGCACTAGTTTTGCAGCCTTGTATTTGTGAGGCATCACAGCAGAAGCCTGGAAGTTCATGTCCAGCTCCTCGTTTCTTGTAACACTTCTTCTTCCTATAACCCCTAAAACAATAGAGACAACAGAGAACCCAAACCATCATCCATAAAAGGCAGAGAATTTTATAATGACATCAGTTGACGTCTTATGGCAGAGTTTTGGTAGGAAACTTTTTAATTCTTTCACCTGTTAGTGTTTCATAGAATGGCCTGGGTTGAAAAGGACCATAGTGATGGTCTAGTTTCAACCCCCCTGCTGTGTGCAGGTCGCCAACCACCGGCCCAAGCTGCCCAGAGCCACATCCAGCCTGGCCTCGAGTGCCTCCAGGGATGGGGCATCCACAGCCTCCTTGGGCAGCCTGTTCCAGTGCAAATATGTTCAGTTTCTTGTGTGCCCCTGTGCATGGATACTTCTTATCTAGTGTCTGAGGAAGTCCTGAAGCCATAGCGACGTGTACCCTTCTACTGTCCTGAAACTTGGTTTCAAATTCAAGAATGCTTTCTAATGAGGAGCTGTAACATATTGTTGTTTCACAGAGTAGTCTTTTTCTGCCTCTGTTAGCTAATTAATCAAGGATAATGACTGCTTGTCCTCTGTGCCCTTTCCTGAGTCAAAAGTTGCTATGTGTGTTTTCCTTCGTTCTTCATGAGATGGAGTAGTGTCAACCGTAGTGTGCGTGTTTTTGTAAGAAAGGTCTTTCTTTTCCTACTTTCCCCCAGCTTTCTCTCATGGGGAGAGCAGCATGCCTAAAGGTGTGCATACTGTGTGAGCTCTCTAATTTCTCAGGATCTCTATGCAAGGCCTCTTCACCCTCCACAGATTCAGCATTTGTTCCCACTTTAGTGTTGTCAGTCAGCTTGCTCGTAACACCTTCTAGTCCTACATCCAAGTCTTTATGAAAGCATTAAAGAAAGCTGGCTCTAAAATAGAGCCCTGGGGAACCCCTGGAGTGACTGACTGCCAGAGCGATGTGACCTCGTTTACTGTGGCTTTTTGGGCCTGACCCATCAGCCACTCATTCACCCACTGCATTGTATTGTTGTCTAGTCGTATGTTGGATGTTTTGTCCAGGATTCTGTGAGAAACGGTGCTGAAAACTTGACTGAAATCCAAAAAGCCCTCAACGGGCTTTTCTAGGTGAAATACAGAGGTGATCTTGTCATTAAAGAAAGCATAGTTAGTTAAATGGTCCTTGACATGGTGCTTTTTTACAGCAGTCGTACGGTCTTCTTAGCAATCCTGGTTCTTGTGGTGTCCCTAGCATGTATTGTTCCTTAATCTTTGCTCTGTCCAAATGCATTGCCTGCTATAAAGCGTTCCACTTTGTGATTCTCCTACTGCGTGCAGAAGAAAAAGCTGCAGTCTTTGGGTGTTTTAACTCAAGTTGTATCCACTCTGAGCTCCTCGCTTTCTTCCGAAAGATCTTTGTTGTAAACTCTCCAACTGTGATTTAAACTGTTGCTTCTTTCTGCAAGCAATAATTGAATATTCAATATACGTTGCATCACACGATCTCTGGGTGTCCATTCCAACCCAAATGACTTTGTGATTTGCTGTAGGTTTGGCATGTGTGACTCAGGCTTTGTTCACATTGAGCTAACTGTAAGCTATCTATTTATGTCTGTTTTCAGTTAGTTGAACTGTAGTCCTCGCTGTCCCTGGCAGCACCCACTGTTATCTGTTGTAATACAGCTCATAGTACATGCATCCAATAAATCCTGGTATTTCAGAAGTGAAGGCAGTGTATTTTTGAATGGCGTTTTGTGCAAAGCTATAGCTTGGTGTGAAGAGCTTGATTCTGAAGGGTTCTTGAAAACTTGTAACTTACTAGCCCTGGCCATTGAGGTTTTGATAATTCTCTTCTAGTGGATTTGAGCTACGTGTTGAAGAACTCATTCATGTGTCCATTCATGTGGTTTCCCCGAGGGATCTTTTTTCTGCTTTTTCCTTTATTTATTACTATGTCCAAAAATGTGTGGCTTCTTTAAGGTGGAGAAGTGGTCTTGCTTTCTTTGCTAGTGTAGAAAATGATTGCTATTAAAATGTTGCTATTCTCAGCGGGTATTTGGTTTAGCACTAATAGCACTTTTCTTCCAAAGCACAGTTTCGTGATGATGGTAAAGGATTGGATAAGGATTGGATCTTGTATTTCTTCTTCTATCCCTTTCTCTGTAGGAGTTTTGGCTGTTGGGCTTATCAGCGAGGCACTGGATGAAGGAGACACCAGAAAAACTCTGCAAGCCTTACAGGTTCCTGCAGCAAAGCTGGAGGGTGTAACCCCAAAGGTAGGTCAGCATTATCAGGGCACACTGCTTCGGGCTAAGAGAGAAAGCACAGGTGGGTGTAGTTAAAAGTACCTCTCAAGAAGCCTTTGCATCTGTGTACTGAGGGCATTCCTGATGTTGGGAAAAAAGCTGGGAAAGAGATCTGGAAATGAAAGGGTGAACGCTGCATGCTATCAGCTGATGTCACCTGGCCAGTTTGGATCTGTCTGTATGAAGGAAAGAGAGATGCAGGCATAACACGTGGATCTTTGTGAGCTACAGAGATGGGCTTAAAGATATGAACTGCTGGAGATGGATTGCTCTAGCTAATTGTACGTCCAGAGTGGCAGACGTACCTTCTTTTTGGAGATATGAGGAGATGTGTTCAGTGTCATTTGTTTTTATAAGAAGGCAGTGTTTATCCTAGTAGTTGTGAATTTCCAAATGCAAGTCTCGTTCAGTCTCCATTTTTTAGTGCTATTTGTTAAATGTATCCATAGGTGTAGTTACAGAAAGCAAAAGTGAAGTTTGAGAAATAGGAAAAAAAAACTTGTTAGGTGATGATTTGTTCAGAAGGAGGGGAAAATAGAAAACAAAATATATGCTTCTAGCAAGATGTGTCTGAATGCCTGTCACTCACTAGGTGACGCTGCAGATGCTGTGCATTTTTTGCATGGTGGTTGTCTGTTGTGGTAGCCCAGGACTTCTCCTGACTTAGATGGAGTTGCTTCTTGGTGTAACTGGTCTTGTATGTCCAGGGGAAAATGGAGAGAGGAAGAATTATTTCACCTTACTGGCTTAGGAAGGAAGATGAAAAGCTGTATGGGTGGTGTTTGGTTGCCCTGCCTCGGGCAGGGGGTTGGAGATTTGTGATCCTTGAGGTCCCTTCCAACCCTGTGATTCTGTGGTGTACATGCTGCTGATTTTTTTTTTTAACAGATGAGTGGGATGCTATTTTATTTCCTTATGCTTACACAGAAGTAGCAGACGTGCTTCCTTTCAGTTGCCTAAGTGTGTTTAATTTCTTTTTGAAATATCTTTTCAGTTGTGGAGGTCATTGTTCTAATTCCAGCGGGGATTTTAGCATAGAGACTGAGATGATACTGTGTTCAACATTGGTGTTTTTTTGTACGTTTGTTTGCTTTGTTTTTTTTTTGACTAAGTGTAAACCTTCACGATGGCAGTGTCCGAAAACTGCGCTGGTGATGAAGATCACTGAGCAGCTTCCTCAGTGGCCCTGAAAGGGTTCATGTTCCTCGGGAACCCATTTTGTGCTGAAGCATTTCCTCCTACTGAGTGAGAATGAAATAAGGAGTTGTTCTTGGTGTGCACGTAAGCTTCTGCCAGGCTGGATTGGTGACTTCAGTTGACGTGAAATTACCTCATTGAGGCGTATGTTCAATGTAGGGCTCCTCCCTGCAACATGGCAGCCATTTCAGAGATGGTGAGATCGTGGTACAGACTAGCACTGTGGGTAGAACAGTTGCTGTCCTGAGTCAACGTGCTTACTAGCTGGTGACTTCTGTAGCTTGGGACTGCGAGGGATTGTAGTTCAGTAAATGCACGGGAAAGATCAGACGGCTTTGATAGTCGTGGGATTGATGACTCTGCTGGTAGAGATGACAGTGCAAGAGTTTGTTCTTCTAAGTCTGCCACCCTTCCCCAACAGGAATTTCTACTTTGCTGAAGCAGTCCTGGGACTCCTTGGACATTCAGATAAAACTTGTTAAAGGGATGTAGGTTTCAATCCAAAGCAGTGGTAATGTGGAGGGTATGTAAGGAAATGTCAATTTTCAGTCCTGCCACAGAACTCTTCATGCTGGAATATAGTGGCTCTTTGTGCAGGGTGATTATTAATCTGTGTCAGAAGTCAATGTTTCCTGTGTCCTGTTTGCACATCAGGAGTTGTTGGAGGGATGGCAATTGCTTCTTCAGATCTCCTTCCATAGTAACCCCCAGGAAGCAGCAGTGGGGGTGGAGGAGCTGTGCTTGGCAGCTGCTGGACTGTTGTTCATGATGTGTATTTTGTGGTTTGCTAAACACTTGTCTCTTGGAAAATTTCTGCGTGTAACATTATTTAATGAGTTTCTTCAGCCAAAACATAAGATACGGTGTGGTCTGTACTCCACAGCAAATGGTCTGTTAAAAGAGAGACTTGAGAGATGCTTTTACTGTTGTACATTTGTATTTACCCCCAGTACATGCAGTGCTTTTTGATTTGCTGGTACAGAAATGTGCAAACCTTTGTGGACGGGACAAGAGCAGCCTGCTGTTGTGTTAGTTCCCCCTCAGTTTTTGGTTGCTGCTCCTGTATGTGCATTTCCACTTCATAAAGTTTCCCTGAACAACTCCTTGCAGCCTGGTACTGGGAAAGGACTCTTGTTAGTCTCTGTTTGTGTCCACCTCAGCGGAACAAAGCTTTTCAGGAAAAGTGCTAGCAATGCTGGTAGGCAGACAGCCAGGTGGCTGTGAGTGGGCAGTGTGCTCGTGCTGCCTGGAAGGCTTCAGTAGAGAGGTGATCCTTGCACTTGGCGTTGGTGAGGCTGCTCGTGTACTGTGTCCAGTTCTGCCCTGCCCCCCCCAGACAGGAGACATGAGTGTACTGGAGATAGGCCAGCGTAGGGCCCCTGAGGTGCCTGAGGGACTGGAACAGCTCTCCAGAGAGGAAAGCTGAGGGTGAGGCGACTCTTTAGTCTAGAGATGAGAGGGCTTGGAGGGAATCTCTTCAGTGTATGTGGAAGCTGGAAGCGAGGATGCAGTTGAGGACAAGAGGCATTGAGTACAAGCTGGGGTTCAAGAGGTTCCATCTCAACGTCAGGCAGCACTTTGCAGTGGAGGTAACTGAGCAGTAGCGGAGGTCGACCAGAGAGGGACTGGAGTCTTTTCTTTGGAGTTGTTCAGAAGCCATCTGGATCTGGTCTGTCCTGGATAATGTGCTCTCGGTGTCCGTGCTGGAGCAAGGGGGTTGTACCAGATGAGCTCAGAGGTCCCTTTCCATCTTAAATTGTTCCGTGATTTTCTTTTTTGGGCTCCTTGGAAAGGCACGTCCTATTGGCAAATACAGCTTTAGGACTGAGCAGCGCAGATTGCTTGGCGTTGGGATGTCTTGGTGTTTGTTGGAGTGATACCACTGCTGGAACTCTTGGTGGGAGTTCCTTGTCCTGAGAAGAGTTTTGGCCTGGTAATGCTGTAGTTGCTTCTGCTAGTAACAAATGTCCATTATGGCCTTGTGTTGCAATTGATTAGAAAGATACTGAAGTGCTTCCTGTATCCCTTGAAACTGCAATTGCTCAGAGGTGGGGGTTTTGTTTTGCACAACCAGTGACACTCTTTTCCTCATGCTGCAAATGCTTTCCTCATCATGTTCTCTTCAGGACACTCAGGATGGAACAGCTGTGCTTTGGCTCGATGAAACTCAGGATGGGATTCAGAAGGCTAACAAGGACACTGAAGAGTCACAGAGATGTAAGCATTGTGGCAAATACCGTGGTTCAATGCCATTGTCAACCAAATATTCATCACCAACTGAAAGAATGCGAGCAAGAAATGTACACATGCAAAGGAAATTAGAATACAAGTGTTTGCTTCAGGTAGGTGTAGAAGTTTTTTCTTTCAGCAAAGAATGTCACAGCCTTTCAATTTCAATTCTTTCAATCTTTTTGGAAGGATATGTCATTGTTTCAGTTGTGTTGTGACTGGGTTACATCCTAGGCAGAGATACCTATTGAATCTCTGTCCAAGTGTTTGACATTAGCAGATCACTGTGTCTGTCTGTGGTTGGGTAGTCAACCCAATAGAGGATGTTCATGTGCGCAGTTGTGGTGCATCTTAGCTTTCGTTTGTGTTGTACTGTTGCCTTAATTCTATGAAGTATTTCTCAAAGTACTTTTTTTTTTTTTTTTTTTTTTGCACTAAGTGCAGATAAAAACACAAATCATTGCAGTTGGCAGGTGGACTGTGCCAAAGAACATTTGGTCAAAAGCAGGATTAGAGTATGCTTCTTTGAGCCTGAATAAGATCTTCAGATACCCTTCTACCTGTGTGTGTGTGAACAGACATTCGCTCAGTGCTGAAAATGACTGTATCTCGTGTTTACTGCTTCGGTGAGATACCTGTGGTTGATTTTGTCCTGTGTTTGCAGCAGAGTTCTGGAGTAGCCCTGGGTTAGCTCTTTCCTCATCTTGTTCTTGTTGATAACCTGTTCTGTGTTCAGGTTGCTATTCTTGCTAGGAATGGTGCAGTCACTGGAAAGGTGCTTTTTGAGTCAGTTGTCTGCTGTAGCAGGGCTCTGCAAGAAGCAGCTGCCTTGACTACAGCTGTTGTCAGAGTACAGCTGAGTGAATGGATAAAAGGTTGTAGAGAAATACCGTCGATAAATCAGCACCATAGTAGGACTAAGAGCAAAAAAAAAAAGCGCTGTCAGACACTGCCATACACAGATGCACACTGTACTGAAAAGATCGTTGTACACCAAGTTGTCTTTTTTTAATCAGTATTTTTGTGCATAAATACA
The DNA here is from genome assembly GCF_023343835.1 of Lagopus muta. Classification (NCBI taxonomy): domain Eukaryota; kingdom Metazoa; phylum Chordata; class Aves; order Galliformes; family Phasianidae; genus Lagopus; species Lagopus muta. The sequence goes on from NC_064471.1 coordinate 6,302,575, forward strand.
GGAAGGTATTTGTGTACACTCGCACAGTGCCTTGCTCTCTGAAGTTTGTTGTGAGTCACTGAGCTCCTGACTGCCCAGGTAACCTGCCTCCTCCTGTTGTTGAAGTTTCCTTAGGAATTCTGGCCGTGAATGAGGCAGTCGGTCACGGAGATACCAGCCCTACCCTGAGTGCCTTGTGCTCACCAGATGTGGGGCTGTACGGAGTCGCTGCAGAGTGTGCAGAGACATAGCAGCGAGAGTTGGCAGAAGTGGAAAGGAGAAAAATGGCCACAGGTGAACCCCAAATAGCTACCTGCTAGTGCAGTAAATTCAAGATGATTGCCTGTAGAATGGAAAGCAGAGGGGGAGAAATGTGAGGAGCAGTCTCGCGTTCTGGGTATCTTGTTAGAATCTCATGTTACAGGAAATTGAGGCTGCCTTGTAAACTGAAGTCTTTGTTAAAGGAAAGAAAAAAAGGTAGGAAGGAAATGAAAAAGTTAGCAGTGAAATATTCCCCACTTGTAGAATATGTTGTGCTTAGGTAGTTCTTGCGGTGGTTCACTGGAATCTGAGGCGTTCCTTCTATTGCTTGGAGGAAGGGCCCTCTCCATGCATTTCCTTCTTGTAGTATTTGTATGTGAGGAAGCTAGATACGTGTTTGCTTTCAACATAGCAGCATTTCTGCTTTCAGGAGGCAGTGGCAGTGAACGGGTGAAACACTGGGTGAGAGGAGGCTGTCATCATTATCATAACGTGAGGAGCAGAGAGGGAGGATGGGATGAAGCGACGGAATTTGTGCAGAATGACACACAGCTGTCACGGGAGGAGATGCAGGTAAAGTACGTGCTCTTTTTCTCTGAAGTTGAAGTTGCCCTTATTTCAGGCCTTATTGCAACTTTAAGAAGTAATGTTTCCCCACAGTAGTCAAGTTGGCAAGCTTTGTATCTTATTTCCCTGTTCACTGTCTACTTTGCACGTCAGCACCTCTTTGTCCTGTTGTGGAGAATGTGCACACCTTTATCACCAGAACAAGACGGTGGTGTTGCTGCTCACCAAAAAGCAACTTGTAAGTTTCTCTTGAGCAGAATACAGAAGCCGCTGTGTAACATGTCATTTTTGCATCTCCCTTTTCTCTTCCTGGCTCTTCTTCCTACCATGACACTAACCTAGAGCACTGTATCTGGAGTCACGGCAGCATACGAGCGAGAGCAGTTGTGGCTGGCCAAAGAGAACCTGATGGTGAAGCTTCAGGCTTGTTGTCGAGGCTGTCTTGTTTGTCAGGAATTCAACTCCAGAATGAGGTTTTTGAAGAAGCAAGTTCCAGCCATCACTTGCATGCAGGTATGAAATCCCCTAATTGTGTTTGAAGCTTGTACTTGTCAGTTGCTCTCCACACGCACGCTTACTGACTGGTTTTGTTCAACTCAAGCAGTTGCCACGCACAATTATCTTCATTTTGCAAAGTGTTGGAAGGCGTTTCCTTCTCCCTGGGAATCACTATGTATAAATTACTTCTCTCCCTCTTCCCATTAGTCCGTGGGTTTGGAGACTTGAAGATGGCCTTGAGAATTGTGCAATGGATGGTGCATTTGGTTGTTTAGTTTTAGTCATTTGTTCTCTAGCTGTGTTTTGCCCTTGGTGGGGGGTGCTGCTAAGTCCCTCACAACGACAGCTGGTGGTGGAAGAAATAGTTAAGGCTTCACTGCATATCTCTTACGGCATGTCTTGTAAGATGAGCATGTCTCTGTTACATTTTATTCAGCCAAAGGGAAGTGGAAACTGAGCAGCAGAAAGAAGCATCGAATAGTAAATTACTGCTCTTCACTTTGAAAAGTCGCCTTTTTTCTTGTGTGTGTTTTCAGTCCCAGTGGCGTGGCTATAAACAGAGGAAGGCATATCAAATCCGTTTGGATTACTGACGAGCACACAAGGACCAAGAAGTGAAGGTAGCAAATACTATGGGTTTTTTTTTTTTTTTTTTTTGGTTTTTTTTTTTTTTTTGTTAACATTTTTGGTAGCAATATTTGTGGAGAAGACTTTTATCTGACCTGCTTTGGGATTCTTTCCTATAGATTCAGTGACTGGCCAGGATGTATCAAGGCAGAAGGTGTTGCAGAGATCACCTGCAATATTTCAGAGACCACGTAAGAGATTGTGAAATGAATTCAGTACCTGACACTTTTGTTTTTACTCTGCCCTTAACAAGTGTAAGTGGCTGTTTGTTTTTTTTTTTCCATTCTAGATAAATGACGTTATAAAAGCTCAAGCTTTTATCGGAGGAAACAAAGCAGGAGAAGACTACAAAACCCTCAGTAAGTGTGGCCAAAAGAATAAAGCTAATATGCTTTGAATCTCTATTTGCAGAAAAATACTGTTAGTGAGATCTGCAACACGAAGAGAGCTATGAAAATCAGTTGGGGTGAAGTGGTGCAAAGAGTAGGTAGGTAGGTAGGTGGCTGAAGGAAAAATTCCCTCTGGCTGAGGGAGTGGAATGCGCTGTCAGCAAGTTTGCTGATGACACAAAACTGGGAAGAGTGGCTGACACAGCAAAAGGCTGTGCTGCCTTCCAGCGAGACCTGGAGAGTTGGGTGGGGAGAAACGGAATGAGAAAGAACAAGGGCAGGTGTAGAGTCTTGCATGTGGGCAAGAGCAACCTGAGTACCAGTCTAGGTTGGGGGCTGAGCTGTTGGAGAGCAGCGTAGGAGAAAGGGATTGGGGGATCCTGGTGGGCGGTAGGAGGAGCATGAGCCAGCACTGTGCTCTCGTGGCCAAGAGGGCATCCTGGGGTGTATGAGAAAGAGTACGGATAGGAGGTGGAGAGGTTCTCTTTCCCCTCTGCTCTGCCCTGATGAGTGGAGCATCTCCCTATGAGGAAAGGCTGAGAAAGCTGGGTCTCTTTAGCTTGGAGGAGACTGAGGGGTGGCCTCGTTGATGTTTGTAAATGTGTGAATAGTGAGCGTGAGGAGGATGAAGGCAAGCTCTTCTCAGTGACATCCAGTGATAGGACAAGGGGCAGTGTGTGCAAGCTGGAGCATAGGAGGTCCCACCTAAATAAGAGGAAAAACTTCTTCACGGCAAGGGTAACAGAACACTGGGATGGGCTGCCCAAAGAGGTTGTGGGATCTCCTTTGGAGACATTCAGCAGCTACCTGGACATGTTCCTGTGTGCCCTAATCAGGTGATCCTGCTCCAGCAGGGGGATTGGACGAGATGATCTTTGGAGGTCCCTTCCAGTTCCTGACATTCTGTGATTCTGTGCAAACTTGGTTCACGGTAGTACTTTTGCTGCTGGGAAATAGGAGCGCTGATCTTTGGGGTAAGTTCAGCAAGGTGGACTCCCCTAAGCTGATACTGACTTCATCCTATAGCGTTGACTTCTGTCCTGATTTATTCCATGCCAGAAGTTCCGGATGCTGTCAGGAGTTATTCAAGCCCATTGGTGTTAATTTGACCCTGGACTGGCTGCTGCTTGACATGCTGTCTGCACAGAGGTAACACGTGCCTTAATTTGTTTCCTGTCCTCTGATGTTTTGTCACTTGTTTTTAGTTAATGCTGAAAACCCACCTATGGCTGTAGTTGGGAAATTTGTTCACTTGCTCGATCGGACCCTGATTTTCAGGAGGAGCTGGAGCTAATGAAACTGTGTGAGGAAGTTGTGAGCTTGATCCGATCTAATCAACAGCTTGAAAATGACCTCAATCTCATGGACATCAAGATTGGACTGCTAGTGAAGAACAGAATGACACTGCAGGTAGGAAATGCAGTGCTGGGAGACTAGGAGAGTGAATTGAGGCCAATGGTAGTTAGCTTGAGGACCTTCTGAGCCTGGATCTCACTTACTCAGATTCAGTGGGAACTATTTCCCCCAGAGTTACAGGTTTTCCTCCCAGTAAGTTCCTAACTGTTCCACTAATTACTATGTATCCCTAGAAAGAGAACTGCAGCAGAAACATCAAGGCTTCAAGTGTTTTAAAAACAAAGCACCAGAAAAGAACCCACTCGGGACCAAGGGAAAGCAATAGATGGTATGCTTGAAGGCTCTGAGAACTGTTTGTCTGTTCACTTGTGGCTACATGAGTCATGGACTTGCACACCTTAATTTCTTCTCACGTTTTGTGTGCTGTATCAGAAGGGGGAGGTGATTTTGGAGCAGGAAATGTACTCGGGCTGCTTGGTGTTGGTTGGCTGATGGAAGGCCCCCTCTGTCACTTTGCTGACGATTGATTGCCCACAAGAACAACATTGCTGATACAGCGGTGCCTTTTTTAATTCAAGCTGAAGTTACAGTCACCTTTTCCTTTGGTCCTGAATAGCGTAGTGCTAGGCTTGACCTTGTGTAAAATCTGAACCATGGCAGCAGTGATGTTCAGTTCCAAAGGAGGCTCCAGCTGTTGGGCTGATGCTGGCAGCAAAAAGTATCATCGTTATCAGAGCAGTGGAGGCAGTGAGTCAGCAAAATGGAAACAGTCCCTGCTCAAAGCAATTAGTCCTTGTAGGTTCTCAACCAATTCTGGAATGTGGGGACGAGACAGAAATCGCTGCTATAACAGATAATGTTTCACTTCATGATCTCCTGATGTACCTTGACTGCCTTATCCACACAAAAGGAAGTGCTATCGTGCAGCTTTTTCCCATATTGCGTGTTATTTAAATGTGGAATCTGTCCCTCTGTGTTCTTTGCAGGATGTTGTTTCTCATAGCAAAAGGAAGAACAAGGAACAGCTCTGTGACGTGATGACGCTGAACGAGCAAAAGGGGGGTTTGAAAGCTTGGAGCAAAGAGGAGAGGGAAAAGCTGGAAGCCTATCAGCATCTTTTCTACTTGAGGTATGCAGCTTTTCATTCACTGCTCTTGTCATAGATGCTTACATGTATTGGAACAGTCTGTGCTTCTGCACTGCAGTGTTGAGGCGCTGTCTGTCTTTGTGGTGTTGGCTTTTGTGGACATGTGCTGTACGGGAATTGCGGAGTCATGGCCTGAACCTCTGATTGATCACCTGAGGCGAGCAGTGAGTCAGGCAGAGGAGCACAGGTGAAGGCAATGCAGCTGTGCTGCTGGAAGGGGTGCAGCCAGGCTACAGCCCTCCTAGACCTGTTTAAGAGCTGGCTACCAGTGGGGAAGGATCTTGTCTGGAGATCTGCTCTGCTGGAGTTTTGTAAGTGAGCCCAGGATAGGGGTAAGCCTTCTATTTATTCTCCTTTTGTTAGCTTAGTCTGCTTTGTCAAACTCTCTTGTTTATTTCATAATGACAACATCTTAATAGTCATTGATTATACATGTGCACTAAGTACTTTTTCTTCTTGTTTTAGACTGCTCCAACGTACTTGGCCAAGCTGCTTTTGCAGATGCCTCAAAACAAACCCACAAAGTTCATGGATTCAGCCATCTTCACGCTGCATAACTACGCATCCAGTCAGAGAGAGGAATCTCTGCTGTTGAGGCTGTTGCAAACAGCATTGCAGGAAGAGATCAAGTACGTTGTAGCGTAGGACACAGCCTTGCTGTTGCCTCAGTTTGGGCCGCTGCTAAAATTGAAGCTATTCTTGTGTGATGTCTGTGCTCATTTGCTGATAATGCTGAACTGTCCCTGCCTTCTGCTCATGCTGTTTCACGTCAGTCCTTTCTGTAACCTGGAAGGAGGAGGAATTACCTTTGTTCTTTAGGATTAAAGCCATTTTTCTTTAGCCAATGCTTTGTTGCTCAGGGAGGCACTATTTTTGATCTTCTGCAGTGCTTTCCTAAGATTCAGTCCCATCTAAGTTCTCTGCTGTCTAGTAAGAAGGACTTGGCACAGACTGCGAGCTTGGGCTTTACAGGCCAGAGTGAAGCTGATGCGAAGGTCACTGTTTTCCAGAACTGATGAGGAGGCTGAAAATCAGATGCTGTCTGGTTTGGGTTTTTTACTGGCTGTCAGGCTTAAGGATTCTGGCTGTCCGTTGGCATAATGGAGTTGATTGTCACTTAGGAGTTCGGTGTTTATGACTTCTGGCTGATACGGAGCTTGACAACTTGCTAGGAAGACCAAATACATACAATGTTGGAGGCAGTCATGCCTTTTTTGATGCTTTCAAGTATGAGGATGGTATGTGCCCTCAAACAGGTAACGTCTAAAAGGTTTGCTTAATTATTATTATCTTTTCTTGGAGTAGTAGTTCAGGAAAGTGCATGTCTATGCTTTATTCTCTGCTGCTGGATTTCCCATAGCGGCATGCTGTGAATGGCTTTTGTTGCTGATTGCTTACTTGTTGAAATACTGAAAGAAAATAGTTGTGCCTGTGTAGAACTCCCTTTGTTTCCTCTGTATTTTTGAGATGCGCTCTTTCAACCGTGGTGCCCGTGGTCAGAACGCACTGAGGCAGATCTTGGCCCCCGTTGTGAAGGAAATAATTGAGGACGAATCGCTCAACGTCAGAACGGATCCAGTGGATATTTACAAGTCCTGGGTTAACCAGATGGGATGTCAGAATGGTGAGGCCGGGTATGGAAGCTGTTGCTACTGTTTTTTTCTACAAGTTGCTCAGCTGCTTTGCATTGCTCTGTTAATCGTTCCAAACCATCCCTGGATTCATTGCATGCATCTGTCCAATTGCTACCAGCTTTTTTCCATCAGCTCGAGATGGCTTTCTTCTGAAAGGTGTAAAGATCATCTTGTGACAGGGGTGTTGAGACTATTGGAAGTGAATCTCATGAAGAGATAGGCCAAGAAAAGCCCCAAAGCATTTCTTCTGTGTTAACTCATAGATACAGATACCGTAGATCTTACTCTACCAAGCCAATCTCTGCCCACAACTCGGGCAGGCTGCCCAAGGAGGCTGTGGATGCCCCATCCCTGGAGGCATTCAAGGCCTGGCTGGATGTGGCTCTGGGCAGCCTGGGCTGGCGGTTGGTGAACCTGCACGCAGCGGGGGGTTGGAACGAGATGAGCATTGTGGTCCTTGTCAACACAGGCCGTGTTCATAGAATCACAGCATGCAGCTGTTCCTGTCTGCCCATGAGAAGGTTTCATCCACTTGGTCATCCTGGTTGGTTGGCCTGTAGATCCCCCGCTACGTCATCTGTCCCTGTCCTCCCTTTAATGTGTGTCTATAAACTCTTGATTGGCTCCCATCCGTCCCCAGTCAGAGTTCTGTGTTTCTTCCAGTGCTTGATGTTCACCAGATTTTGAGGATTCTGTTGTTGGTTGTTTTTGTTTTGTTTTTAACACACTTCAAGGGAAGTGGTGGAAAAGCAATGCTATGAAGTAAAAGACAAAAAAAGCCTCAGCGTTCATTGCTGCTCACTTAGCTGGGTGAATTGGACTTCTTTTGAAATGTCAAATACCGCTCATCTTCGGTACTTCTGAGTTTCTTACTTCTGGATTAAACGTTTCTGAGTTCCTCTCAGTTGTGTTTAATTGGGGATGTGTAGCTAAAAACGTTGCTGGTTAACCAAAGAGGTATTCTGAGAGAGAGAGAAGTGCTCTGGAAAAGGGGCAGAAAGTAGCTGCTGTTTTCTCAGCTCAGCTCCTTGGTTTGCCACACTTCCCCATTTTTGCTTTGTTGGAGATGGTGGTCAATTCTGCACACCTGTGTTAGGAATTGGCTCCTATCCCTTAGTGAGACTGCAGTACCAGGTTTCTCTGTAGTGTAGTTGTTCTGCCTTCTGTTAGACTAAGCTTGGTTTAATTCTCAGAGTAACTTTTACGCTTGTTTGAGGAATTCTTTGGTAACTTCTAAAAATATATGGACAGGTGGTATTGAAAGTGAAATTTGAAAACCTTTGTGTGTAGGAATATCTGCAGTTGTGTTGTTCTGGAGCTAGTAGTGGTCAGTCTTACCACTTGTATGTTGACAGTTGTGCATTTATTTAGTGTATGTATCTATGTTACAGTGTGAAACTAAGATTCTTTGGGACAGCATGTGCTTATTAATGGCAGCGCAGTAGACCCTGCATCTTGAACGGGGCCCACAGCTCACAGGAAAGTAATTGGTCAGAACTCACTCAGAGTAGTGTCAGTAAGACTCAGTGGAGGTCTGTGCCATTGGTTTTGCACGTGTTTTTTTCTCTCCTCAACTTGTCCTAGATTGTTGGCAACTTACTCTATCACCGCTACATGAATCCGGCCGTGGTTGCACCGGATGCATTTGACCTAATGGATCTTTCAGCTGGAGGGCAGCTGACTACAGATGAACGAAGAAACCTTGGTTCTGTTGCAAAGATGCTGCAGCATGCTGCGTCCAGTAAGATGCTCGTGGGAGACAGTGCACATCTGAGCATCGTGAAGGAACACTTGTCACAATCATCCCAGAAATTCAGGTAGAAGACTTCAGCTGATTGTGTTGAGGAGTTTGGCAGAGGACAGTGTTGCAAACAAAGAGTAGTGATGAATTTTAAATGTAATAAATTCCATCTCTGTCAAAAAGGAGGTCTGTTGAAAATGAGAGATTGCCCTTTGGGCTTCCACAATCATGCAGCCTATCAATAGCTGAAGGGAACCTACACCCAGGAGGGGAGTAAACTCTTCAGAAGGGCTGACAATAGCAGGACTAGGGGAAATGGATCCAAGTTGAGGGAGTGAAGATTTAGGTTGGATGTTAGGGGGAAGTTCTTTACAAGGAGAGTGGTTAGGCCCTGGAACGGGCTGCCCTGGGAGGTTGTGGATGCTCCGTCCTTGGACGTGTTCAAGGCCAGGTTGGACGGGGTCCTGGGCAACCTGATCTGAATGTGTATGTTTGGTGGCCCTGCTAGGCAGGGGTTTGGAACTACATGATCCTTGAGGTCCCTTCCAACCCGGGTGATTCTGTGATTCTGTGAATCATTGATCATAATGACATATAAAATACGTAGCTGGAATTTACAAACTAGATATAGTATATTAATGAGCTGGTCAAAACAATTGGCTTTGCCATTGTCACGGATTTGACCAGATCAATCTATGTCCGTGACAGGGGCGACAGGCCTCTGCCCTCCCCCCCCCCCCCCCCACCCCAGTCCCACAAAAATGGGAAGGAAGGAAGGGAGGAAAAGAACAGCGGCAACAATCTATGGAGGAAAACTTATTTTACTATAATATCGGAATACAAGATAACACAATAGATACAATTTAATTGCAATTGAGATTAATAAATCAGACAAGATGAGAGAGAGAGAGTTCCCGGGACCGATTCAAACCTGAAAAGCTTGGATCGGCTAGGAAAGCACCCTCCAGCACCCACTGCAAGGCAGCAAGAGAGCGCCCCCCCCCACCCGGAAGGGTCAGATCCCGTGACTTCTGTAATGTACAGGGATAGGTACTTGGAATTGGGGCAGTGACACTTTAATGCCCCGTACACTACATGATGTTTTGATGTGGAATACTGAAACCCAAAAACAAAAGCAAAAAACAAAAAACATAGAACCATGACATTCCACCCCTTATTCTACATCGTTACATCATGCTTAAAATATATATACATATATACAAACAAACAAAAAATGATTAAAATGCACACATGGCTATATACATATACATAGAATTAGTAACTGCACTCCCCCGGCATCAAGTTTCCTTGTGGTACACACTGGACATCCCCATTCTTCTGCATTACCCACCAAGTGGATCCTGGTCCCTGGGCAAAAACTGTACCACGGAGAGGTTTGCCCTTTCCAGAAGCTGGAAGAACCCAAACTGCCTTTCCTAACATGTTCTTTACATGTACAACAGGGACTTTATCTCCCTCTACGGTATGTAGGGAACTGGATTGATTAGGACCATCACGATTAATAGATCCTCTGGTATTGACTAACCAGGTGGCTTCTGCCAAATGCTTCTCCCAGTGCTTAAATGTTCCGCCACCCAGTGCTTTTAGCATCGTTTTTAACAATCCATTGTATCGTTCAATTTTACCAGAGGCTGGTGCATGATAGGGAATATGGTAAATCCACTCGATGCCATGATCTTTGGCCCAAGTATTTACAAGAGAATTTTTGAAATGAGTCCCATTATCTGACTCAATTCTTTCCGGAGTGCCATGTCGCCACAGGACTTGTTTCTCGAGACCCAGTATGGTGTTTCGGGCGGTGGCATGGGGTACTGCATATGTTTCAAGCCACCCAGTGGTTGCCTCCACCATAGTAAGCACATAATGCTTGCCATTGCGAGATCGTGGCAAGGTGATATAATCAACCTGCCATGCCTCCCCATATTTGTACTTTTGCCATCGCCCTTCCTCCCAGAGAGGTTTCATCCTCTTGGCTTGTTTGATGATGGCACATGTTTCACAGTTATGAATAACCTGTGCAATGGCATCCATAGTTAAGTCCACCCCTCGGTCTCTGGCCCATTTGTATGTTGCATCTCTCCCTTGATGACCTGAGGTCTCATGGGCCCATCGAGCTAGAAATAATTCACCCTTGTTCTGCCAGTCCAGGTCTATTTGAGCCACCTCAATTCTGGCAGCTCGATCTACCTGATGGTTATTTTGCTGTTCTTCAGTAGCCCGACTCTTGGGCACATGAGCATCTACATGGCGCACCTTTACAACCATAGTCTTTGTTCGGGCAGCAATGTCTTTCCACAGTTCAGCAGCCCAAATAGGTTTACCCCTTCTTTGCCAGTTATTTTGCTCCCACTGCTGTAACCACCCCCATAAGGCATTTGCTACCATCCATGAGTCAGTGTAAAGATAGAGCATTGGCCACCTCTCCCGCTCAGCGACATCTAAGGCCAGTTGGACAGCCTTTACCTCTGCAAATTGGCTTGATTCGCCTTTACCTTCAGTGGCCTCTGCAACTCGTCGTGTGGGGCTCCACACAGCAGATTTCCATCTGCGATGCTTTCCCACAATACGACACGATCCATCTGTGAACAGGGCATATTTCTTTTCATTCTCTGGTAGTTCATTGTATGGTGGGGCTTCTTTAGCACGTGATACTTCTTCTCCTGGTGGTGTTCCAAACTTTTTACCTTCAGGCCAGTCCATGATGACTTCTAGGATTCCTGGACGGCTGAGGTTCCCCATCCGCGCTCGCTGTGTAATCAACGCAATCCACTTACTCCAGGTGGCATCAGTAGCATGATGGGTGGAGGGAACCTTTCCTTTAAACATCCAGTTCAGCACTGGCAGTCGAGGTGCCAGAAGGAGCTGTGTCTCAGTACCGACTACTTCGGAAGCAGCCCGAACCCCTTCATAAGCGGCTAAGATCTCCTTTTCAGTTGGAGTGTAGTGCTCTTCAGACCCTCTGTATGCCCGACTCCAGAATCCCAGGGGTCGGCCTCGTGTCTCTCCTGAGGCTGTTTGCCACAAACTCCAAGTGGGACCGTTCTGTCCAGCAGCAGTGTAGAGGATGTTCTTTATACCCTGCCCCGTTCGTACTGGTCCTAGGGCCACGGCACGGGCTATCTCCTGTTTAATCTGTTCAAAAGCCTGCTGCTGCTCAGGGCCCCATGTAAACTCATTTCTCATTCGCGTCACATAATAAAGGGGGCTTACAATGAGGCTGTAGTTTGGAACATGCATTCTCCAAAAGCCCACTGCACCCAGAAAAGATTGTGTCTCTCTTTTGCTAGTGGGTGGAGACATAGCAGTGATTTTTCTCGATCACATCTGTCGGGATGTGACGACGGCCATCTTGCCACTTTATACCTAGGAACTGAATCTCCTGGGCAGGTCCTTTCACTTTGCTTCGCTTAATAGCAAAACCAGCACTCAGAAGAATTTGGATCATCCTCTCTCCTTTTGTGAAGACTTCTTGTGCTGTATCGCCCCACACAATGATGTCATCAATGTACTGCAGGTGCTCAGGAGCGCTGCCCTGTTCCAATACAGTTTGGATCAACCCATGGCAAATGGTCGGGCTGTGTTTCCACCCCTGGGGCAAACGGTTCCAGGTATACTGAATGCCCCTCCATGTGAAAGCAAACTGTGGCTTACATTCTTTGGCCAAAGGGATGGAAAAGAAGGCATTAGCAATGTCAATGGTGGCATACCATTTGGCCGCTTTTGACTCCAGTTCATACTGGAGTTCTAACATGTCCGGCACAGCAGCACTCAGTGGGGGTGTGACTTCATTCAGGCCACGGTAGTCCACCGTCAGCCTCCATTCTCCACTGGCTTTACGCACTGGCCATATGGGGCTGTTAAAAGGCGAGTGAGTTTTGCTGATCACTCCCTGGCTCTCTAGTTGATGAATTAACTTATGAATGGGGAGCAAAGAATCCCTGTTGGTGCGGTACTGACGCCTGTGCACCACTTTTGTAGCAATCGGTTCCTGTTGCTCTTTTACTCGCAGCAGCCCCACAACAGATGGATCTTCTGACAGGCCAGGCAAAACAGACAGCTGCTTAATGTTGTCTGTGTCCACAGCAGCTATTCCAAAGGCCCACCGATACCCCTTAGGATCCTTGAAATGCCCCCTTCTGAGATAATCAATACCTAGTATACATGGAGCCCCTGGGCCCGTCACAATAGGATGTTTTTGCCAGTCCTTACCAGTGAGGCTTATCTCAGCCTCCAACACAGTCAATTCTTGAGAGCCCCCGGTCACTCCAGAAATATGGATTGATTCTGTCCCTTCATGACTCGAGGGCATCAGAGTGCACTGTGCACCAGTGTCCACCAGGGCCTTATATTTCAGTGGTTCTGATGTGCCAGGCCATCGAATCCACACAGTCCAATATACTCTATTATCCCTTTTCCCCCCCTGACTGAGGGCAGGGCCCCTCTATTCATTACCTGTGGTAACTGGAGCAACTGCACTGGTGGTAGATCTGCCTTGTAATTCTTTCACCCAGGCTCGTAGTACAGGAGTAGGTTGACCGGGCCACTTCCTCATGTCTTCTCCATGGTCACGTAGGTAATACCATAAGGTAATTCGCGGTGTATTATTCCTTACTTGAGCCGGAGAGCGTCTGCCTCTAACAGCTGAGATTTTTGATCGTGCACGTAAGAAGGAAGGTTCATCGTCTTTAGTTAGGTGGGCTCGCAGAAGTCTCATCGTCTCCTTCATCTCCTTCACATCCTTCGCTAGACTTGTTTGATTATTCTGATCTTCATCCAGCGTCTCTGATACTGCTACAGGTTTGTCACGGTTAATCAGTTGAGACACTTGCTCCGTCATTCTTGATATTGCAGCAACGGCAGAATGAATTGGGGACAGCAATTGTTCGTAGTTTTGGAGCGTAACAATTAATTCATAAACTAAGGGCGTTCTCTGTTGTTCCTGGTATCTGTCACACGCTGATGTTAGTGTAGCGGCATATTTGTCCGGCGCTGTTGTCACGATTTTCTGCCATATCTCAGGCGTTGTCCTCACTCTTTCAGGGTCGCGGTTTTGTTGTGGGTGGTTAGGAACAAAGTCAGGGTCATACAACATTTCCACCACGCCTATTTCCCTCAAATACTGGATATCCTTTTCAACTGTATCCCATTTTTTCATTGAAATCTTCAAGCTATTTTTGAAGGGATACTTTTCCTTCACAGCTGTTAACACTCGTTCCCAGAGGGAGGCAGCCTCATCCGAACATCGACTAATTCCTCTATCAATAGCTGGATCTCTGGCAATGGCACCTAGTTGGCGAGCTTCATTACCATCCAGAGACAAGCTATGGGCCCCACTGTCCCAACAGCGAACCAACCAGGAAACAATACTTTCATTCAGGCGCCGTGTGAACTCCTTTCTTGAACCTTGGATTTCAGTCATCTTTAGAGGCCGGCGAGTAGTAATAGAGACTTCCTCTTCATCACTCTCTTCTGCATGTCTCTTAGTTTTCGCTTTTGCCTTTCGCGATGGTGGTGGTTCTGAGGAGGGCCCCTCGCCTGGATCTTCCTCCTCCTCCTCCTCTTCTTCTCTTTTTCGTTCAAGACGCGAAGACACTCGTTTCCATTTCTTGCCCTCCACAGGAGCAACTGGTATTGTTACTGGTGTCTCCCGTGATTGATTAGATTTGACTTGGGGATTTTCCCCTTTGGCTTGAACCTCAGCTGGGAAACTCTCTCTCTCTAGAATGGTATTATATAGGGCACGGTAAGCACAAGCCAAACCCCAAATAAGTTGTACCTCCTTAGATTTATGTAAGCCGCATAGTCCCTGACTCAAATACTGGCTTAGTTTCTCAGGATCCCACAGGTGTTCAAGAGTAAAATCCCATGACACTGCGGGTCCCCATGCTTCTAAGACCTTTCCTAAACCTCTCCATATCCCCTGCCAGTCATCATTCTCTAGTTTTGGAGAAGACTCCTTCCCCTTATTACAAATAAAGAATACATTCAGGAGAATTGATGACACGCACACCAACATGACTATTAATTCAGGATTCAAAAAACGTTTGACAAACCGAGAAGAAAACCCGGAGACTGGTCTGAACATCGTGTTGTTTGTAAAATTAGCTATTCCATTTGGGATGTAGTTGTTTGTGAAATTAGCCATTCCTTCTGGGATGTAGTTGTTTGAGAAATTAGCCATTCCTTCTGGGATGTAGATGTCGAAGTTCAAATCATACCACATTGCAAATAGGTAAAACATAGGTGTCTCCATCAGTGCCCTTAGATAGTTATATACGGATGCAATTCCAAAACACACAAGTGTGAGATGGATTATTGGCCAGTAGGTTGTGACTAACACCATTGCTTTTAATCCTTTACCCAGCACCCCCACGATAACGAGTGGGTTCATCGCTGGTGCTTGCTAAAAAAGGGTTAATGAATTGAAGCTAACAAGAGGAGGGGAAAAAAAAGGAAAAACGGCACTACTCAGACTAAGTAGTGCTCAAAGTTTACAAATATCCCAGAACACTGGCAGTACGCCTAATCTTTCAAGGTCAGGTTTTCCAGCACAGAAACCTGAACTACTGATAATGCTCCCTAACGAAGCTCTCTAAGAGCAGAGAGAAAAAGAGATTCGTTCAAAAAGTTAAAAAGCAGTCGTGCCCCACGTTGGGCGCCAAAAATCTGTCACGGATTTGACCAGATCAATCTATGTCCGTGACAGGGGCGACAGGCCTCTGCCCTCCCCCCCCCCCCCACCCCAGTCCCACAAAAATGGGAAGGAAGGAAGGGAGGAAAAGAACAGCGGCAACAATCTATGGAGGAAAACTTATTTTACTATAATATTGGAATACAAGATAACACAATAGATACAATTTAATTGCAATTGAGATTAATAAATCAGACACGATGAGAGAGAGAGAGTTCCCGGAACCGATTCAAACCTGAAAAGCTTGGAACGGCTAGGAAAGCACCCTCCAGCACCCACTGCAAGGCAGCAAGAGAGCGCCCCCCCCCACCCGGAAGGGTCAGATCCCGTGACTTCTGTAATGTACAGGGATAGGTACTTGGAATTGGGGCAGTGACACTTTAATGCCCCGTACACTACATGATGTTTTGATGTGGAATACTGAAACCCAAAAACAAAAACAAAAAACAAAAAACATAGAACCATGACAGCCATACAAGCCTCCAGAGTAAAGGCTGTTTTTCTATGTGTTTATTATGATATTCTGGCCATTGAAAACTGGAGTGTGCATGCGTTCTTTCCTATATGCACCCTAGTTCTCTGTATGCAAACTAGATGGCACTTTGGATTAAACCAGGCTGGAATTTAGTTGTTTGTATGATAAAGTAACTTTTGAATGAAGAGCTTATTTGTATCTTTCATCTTTTGTAAGAAAGAAAACTGGAAATGGCTGGGAGTGAGGATTATTCTTGCAGCTAAGACAGAAGGATGGGTGCACAAGGTCATTCGGTCCATAGACTTGTCCTGCAGATGCTTACAGTGAGCGAATGCCAACATGGCCAGTACCAATAACTGAATCTTCTAGATGGCTTTTGATGTGATAAGCTATAGCTTGTCCAATTGTAGTATGCTTGGGAACCATGGTTTAAAGAAGAACAGCTGCTGGTATGCTGATTACCTTTTTTTCCTTTTTCTTTTTTTTTTTTTTTTTTTAAGACGCTTTTTTCAAGTTGCTTGTGAGGTTCCTGAATTGCGGGATGAATTCAGTATTGATGAATATTCTGGCTTCCTTCCTTGTCTATCCCTTCTGCAGAGCTTATAGGCATCAATCTCAACGCTCCAGTCGTGGGAGCAGTCCCACCATGTTTCAGTAACAGCAGCTAGATCGTAGTTAGCCTGGTGCACGATGGCTTCCAGTTCCTCCTGCTTGTTGCTCCTGCTGCGTGCATTGGTATAGATGCACTTGAGCCGAGTCATTTGCCTGACTCCCAGCTCTAAAATCGTTCCCCCAGGCTCTTCTCTTGTGAGGCCTGTACTGTCCCCTTCCCCCGTCATAATTAGTTTATTGCCCAGGAAGAAAAGCTTGATGTCTGTGCCAAGGGAGACGTACACCGCACTTGCGCTGCCTGGACGATGTGGAAACTGGAAATTCTGGGGTGTGCTGAAGCATGCCCTCTCAGGTCAGTCTAAGCATACATAGAGTAGACCTGTCGAACAAAACAGGGAATAGACAGTTAAACCCATTCTGTCGGGAAATACTCTCTCCTTCTAAGTACCTTTAGAACGTGAGTTTCTTCAATTAATTACTCAACTCATTTCCTTTTCCTGAATGATCCCAAGTTCTTTTCTCAGGCTACATCTGCACCCTGCTCAGTCCAAGGAGAAATCCCTGCCTGCAGATGCAATGACACAGCATGGCTCCCAACTTCATTTGTCATTGCTTACTGTTATGGTAGCTGCCATCCATGTCCACCCTGCGTATTCTTAGAGCTCTTCTGGAGTCCATGGGGCAGACTTATGGTTGAACTAAAGGGAATTTTTTCATATTGCTCTAGCTCCAGATGATTATCCCTAGTATCATTATATTAAAAAAAGAAAAAAAGGGTGTTTTGAAGTAGAGCGCTATATATACTGTGTCTCAGAATGTGGCACGTGTGGCATGAGAGAGTTTTGAGGCCACGAGGACTGCTCAGACAGCTTGAGAACTGTAACAGCAGAGAACTATAGGTGATGCAGCGCTGTTCGTGCCACCCGCAGGAAGCGGTAGCTGGAACAAAATATGGCCAGAAGAGTGATCAGATTGCGTTTGGTAAGGAACTATTTCATTAGTTGTAGAAGTTTGACAAAATGTATATTCAGGATGATGATCAGCATGCCAGTTGCTGGGACCATGCCGAAAGAGAAATGGTCTGAAAACGTCGGTGCAATTTGCAATATATCCCCTTCCACAAAGCCCTCAGATCCATGCTGCAACTGCATCCAAAGCAACGCAGAGCCCTGTGCTTGTTGTACCCGGAGCTATCGGTGCCAGGAGTTGCTGCTGTGTTTGCAAGGACGTTGTGTCAGCAGTGTGCCGTCAGTGGGGTTGTTTGATGGCAATGAAACAGCTGAATGGTGTACCTCAAGACTGAGAAAAAAGATGGTAGTGGTGACTGTGTCTGGGTATAGATAGCTTGATAGAGATCTATAGGAGTCCAGTGTGGATTGTACATAGGCCCTGTGCTGCAAGGTACACTGTTGGGAAGCAATGTCCATCTGCCTGAGGGCAGGAAGGCCCTGCAGAGGGACGGCCTGAAGCCAGCCGTACAAGGCTGCACAGGAGCAAGCGCTGGGTCCTGCGCTGTGGTCATGACAACCGCATGGCAGCTTATGCAGGATTGGGCTGAGGTAGAATTCCAACCGCCCGCTGATTCTAGAATGTTGGGTGCTGTGTTGGAATCTTCTGGTCCTGTGACATGGTCTTGCCTCCCCACCCTGTTGTCATGGCGGAGCAGCCTGGTGGCCCTTAGTGATGTCACAAGCGGCTGGAATGAGGGGAGGAGCAGTGCGTGCTGCGTCCCTTCATTGGAGCGCTTGAGCTCTGCGTGAGTAGCTCGCTTGTCGCCCTTGTGCAGCGACTGAGTGCCTTCGTTTTCACCCCTTGTGTCTTGCGCAGCATCTTGTAGGTAAGCTGAGACAGGGCGTGAGATACAGGGGTGGGCAGTGAGCTGCTGAGAACTGCTGGCTGGTGGAGCTCCTAGCAGCTCATACTGCTTACTCTTGTCCATCAGACGTAACTTTCAGCCAGTACCTGCATTCCCAAGCGATCCACAAAGATGGCATTTGTCCCATGGTTTTTCCCTTGTCATCTTTGCTACATTGTGCAAGCTCACAGACCTGTTCCTTCTCTCTCCTCTACCCGCTCCCTTGGTGCAGCTTTCGCTCGTGGAAGAGGAGAGCAAAGTGACAAGAAACAGCTGCGAGTTCAAGGAATTGTCTACCTTGTTCTGATCTCCTGCCAGGTACGTGCCACGCTTTGTCCCCCCACGTGGTTGACCAGCACTGTGTCGCACCATGTTTGGTAACACAGCCTCACCCAGCTTTGATGGGACACTGGTCCCGTGTGGGTTTTTTCCCTTCCCCTGCAGCTCCGCCCTCAGAAGGATGCTGTGTGTGGTGCTGTGACCAGCTGGTCTGAAGGAAACCAAACCCTTAGGCAAAGAGTCCTAGGCCCAGTTTGTGCCGAGCTGCAGAGCGTGACCCAAGGTCACAAGCACGCACGCTTGGGCTGTGTGAGTGTGCGCGGCAGCTGTAGGGAGCACAGCAGAGATGCAATCAGGGAAATGTCCTTGATGTGCGGGGCTGCAGCAGGTGCCGGTGGTGAGGCTGCTGGGAGCCGTGGCCGGGGAGCAGATGCACCTGCAGCAATGATTCCTCTCACTGCCCTGCTGCTGTGCTGTCAGAGCGCCCTGGGCGAATGCATCTGCTGCTTTGTGCCAGTCCCCATCTGCTAGCAGAGGGACAGCTGCTTGGTCAAATGCTGCCTAATGGGCTGTCCCATTTGAACAGAGTGAACAGAGTGGTTGCTTCTAGAGCACCAGCTGCTTGGTCAAATGCTGCCTAATGGGCTGTCCCATTTGAACGGAGTGAACAGAGTGGTTGCTTCTAGAGCACCTGCCTGTGCCAGAGGATAGCCAAGGGTAGTTCTCCGGTAGTCTCTCAATACTGTGGTGTGTGAAGAGAGAAAATATGAGCGTGTTTCTCTTCAGTTCCAGCTTGTCGTGCCTGCTGTGATGGGCGTCGCGTGCAGCGAGATCAGCTGTGGGCCTGACATGACACGGATGGAGGTAGAGTACGGAGCTCTGATTGGTCTTTGTTCCCTGATTTGAGCCAGCAGAGTGAGCTGCAGATGTGCTCTCCTGCTTTTCAAGAGAGAGCGAATCCTTGCGGCTCTATCAGTGTCACTGAAAAGCTGCCTTAAAGGCTTTCTTTTCTTGCTGCGGGCATGTTCTTAGCCTTGCCGTTCCTTCTTGTGTGCCCATGATAAGGACCGAGTGCATTTCCTGCAGCTTTCTCTGCTGACGTGCTCCTCAGCCTGAAATCCTCCTCGTTTGCCCTCAGCTCCTCACCATGGCCTGTGCTCTCTGTTTCAGGCTGAGAACAACGGGAAGCCCCTGCTGGTCCGTGAGGAGTCATCTCTTAATATCCCAGCTATTGCTGCTGCCCACGTTATTAAGAGATACGTTGCCCAGGCACCGGGTGAACTCTCCTTGGAGGTAAGCAGATAAGGGCGTTCCTTGTTGTCCTGTACAGAAGAGTATAACATGTGAAGCTATCAGGAATGTTCTCAGACACCTTCAGAGTGTTTGGTGAGGTGAAGCCCGGAAGATTCAGTTCCAGATTAGACTTGCACTGGGTTGGATGCAGGGAGGAGTTCAGCCATCTCTAAACTATGGCTCTATTTGGCACTGGAATCTTCCGATCAAACAGATTCTGGCCAGTGTTGTAGCCTGGTGTCTGAGCAACAGCAGACCGGTGTATGGGTGGTGTAGGTCTGTTCAGGAAGCCCTGCTAACTTAGGTCTGCGATTTAATCGGAGCTCTTCTGTCCCCTGCTGCTTTTGAGAACCATTTCCTGCAGAACAGCTGTATTCTGTACATTGTGAAACGTAGTGATGCTTCTACCTCCCAGTTCAGTTGTACGACTGCAAATGCCTGAAGAGCTGCACTGGTGCAATGGCTCTCAAGCTTGACGATATTGGGCAGTGCAGAAGAATGCAGTCATTTGAGCTGCGCTTTCCTCCCAGCCGTGCTGAAGCTGGGATTGACGTTGCAATCTCTTGCAGGTGGGAGACCTCGTGTGCGTCATCGATATGCCGCCTCAGGAGCTGAGCCCCCACTGGAGAGGCAAGCATGGCTTTCAGGTAGGCACAAGCTTCAGACGTGAGAGCGCAACTTCGGTCGAGGCAGGAATCTCAGCTTAGAGCTGCCCTGCCTGCACAGCACGGCTCCACATGGAAAATGGTTTCCCTGTGTTGGTGTCAGGGGACTTTCCCTTTTGCTGTGGGCTTAGGCCAGAGCTGAAAGTTGGTCTTTGTAGGAAACTGCCTCCTCAATTAACTTAGAAAGAAGAGCCCTCACAGCATGCATCAGGTCACGGCCACTGAACCGCACCTTTGGAAATGCAGCAGCTAGGACACGTGTTTCAGTGTCTCTGAGCTCTTGTGCTTGCACCCATGCAGAAGGTGAAGTCAGTGTCTTTTAGGAAGTCGCTGCCTGTCAGCCGAGATGAGGCAGGGTAACAGAGCCTCTGTGTGCTTGCTGCTGCTGCTGGCTGCAGAAGGCTGGGTAGCTCAGAGCTGGAGATGGCAGCTGCATCTCAGTCAGCAAGCAGAAAGTTCATAGGCTGTGCTAACTCAGATCTAGCTGCATCCATCTATAATATAGCTTCTGTATGAAGTCTTTCCCTTCAGGCACACTTGATATTTAGGGGTGCATAGCATACTTATCCTTTCCCCGCTCCATACACAGTTTTATGGATATTTGCCTGCCAATTTGGAATAATTATTAATTTTAAGCAGGCCATTTTTTTGTTGGATTGTCTTACGGAGCATCCGGCAGGCACGTTATGAGGAAAATGTGATGTTTGAACAGTTCAGGCCTGAGAAACACTGCCTTTAGTATTGCACCTCCCTTCTTCTTCTTGTTACAGGTTGGATTTTTCCCTGGTGAGTGTGTGGAGCTCATTAATGGAAAAATCCCAGAGTCTCTCATCAATTCGGTGCCAAAGCCAGGTACGATGATACATTTGATGGTGCAGGGAAGCTAAATGGAGTCTTTTTTGGGTGTGTTCCATGTTTAATACCTCCCTTATCCTTCCCACGTTATCCTCTGTGCTGATGATCCTTCATGCATAGCACGGGGCGTATGGCTGGTGTTTGTAGGCAGTGAGAATGAGGGAAGGCAAAGGTAGTTCTCCTGCAAGTCAGTACGAGGCTGAGAACAGCCAGCGTCCCTGGTGGACAGATAGAGGTCTGGTTGTGCTAGTGCTTCTGTGCTTGATCAGAACGTGGCTTTTCAAGAGGGTCCTTAATGCCCAGGTTGAGCAAGCTAAGCAAGAGG
This sequence comes from Lagopus muta, assembly GCF_023343835.1. Lineage (NCBI taxonomy): Eukaryota > Metazoa > Chordata > Aves > Galliformes > Phasianidae > Lagopus > Lagopus muta. The sequence goes on from NC_064471.1 coordinate 6,323,845, forward strand.
AGTGCATTAAACTCCATCAGAACGTGCAGAGATTTGGCCCAGTCCTCCTGTGTTTATGACTGGAGTTGGGGAAATCCTAGAATCCTTGTAGAATGGCTTGGCATGGAAGGGAGCTCAAGGATCATCAAGCTCCAAGCCCCCTGCCTCAAGCTGGGCTGCCAACCAAGCTCCACATTTAATGTGGGACTGGACCAGGCTGCCCAGGGCCCCATCCAGTCTGGCCTTGGACTCCTCCAGGGTTGGGGAAAATCCATTTTGGTACGCACTTGCTCATCATGTTCTTCCCCTTTTGAGGTGCTCTGTAGAATGTGTTGTGCTCGGCCTCGTCCAACGGAGCCAAACCTGAGATGAACTGGTTTCTTCCTTTTGTTGTGCAGTGCCAAAGAAGCGCGGCAAGCTCCTCACCTTCCTTCGTTCCGTGGTGAAGGCTCGGCCAAAGCAACGGAAAGAGCGGGAGGTGGAGAAGGGAGAGGGTGTTCGGCCGTGACCTGGGAGAGCATCTTCTCCACTCTGGTCGTGATGGTAAGGGACAGCCCATTCCTGAGAGCCTCCCTGTTTGGGAACCTAAAGCTGAAAGGGAGATGGTATCTAGCAAGGGGCAGGTTGATACCAGTGGAGAAACGGGGAATGGGAGTTGAAGACTGAAAGATCAACGAGTAGGTGATGGCTGCAAGGTAAATGCTCCTAAGGGACAAGCACATTTGTATTTGCTTAAAGCAAAGCCTGTAAGCCAATCCCCTGGTAGCCTGAAAAGAAAGGAAGCCTTTTGGCCAAAGAGAGTGTCCTGCATCAGTTTCCCAGCTCCTTCCGGGCGTGAGATTTTCCACCTCCATTCCCGTGGGAGCTGTGATGGGACTTGCAATGTCTGCGGCTTCCCCGGAATTACTTTCTCCAGGCTGATTCCTAGGTCCTGGCATTTCTGGAATGCAAAGAACACATCTCTGTCCAGTTTCCTCACCAGCTCCTGCAGAGGTGTCTCTGACAGCTGTCCCCTTCAAGGAAGAACACAGCAGTAGCCTGGCTGGGCTTAGTGGATGGGATGTGACGGGAGCGCAGCCTGAGCCAGGACTTGAATGAGGAGCTCCAGTAACCGCCGGCACGTGTTCTTTAGTCCCCCAGGTCCTCCAGAGCTGCGCCGAGTTCATCGAGCAGCATGGCGTGGTGCAGGGGATATACCGCCTGTCCGGCGTGGCGTCCAACGTCCAGAGACTGCGGTAAGAGTGCTGCGACTGACAGACACAGCTGCCAGCAGGGGCACGTGCCCTGTTGCGGGTGTTCAGAGGCCTGCGGGCCATGCCTTAGCACAAGGAAAAGGTCTTCTTTGGGAACATCCCATCCAGCACGGCTGACGTGGTGCTGGTGGCCGAGTGTTTGTGTTCTCCTGTACATCAGGAAGCCCTTCCAACTCTTGATTGCATTGGGTGTGGCTTTTGACTTGCTTTCCTCTTTCTCAACCATTTTCGTGTCCTTCTCTGCAGCCAGGAATTTGAGTCTGAGCAGGTTCCTGAGCTAACGGTCCGCGACGTTCACAGCGCGAGCTCCCTCTGCAAAATGTACTTCAGGGAGCTCCCGACCCCCCTGCTGACCGACCAGCTGTACGACAAGTTCTCGGTAAGCACAAGGCAACGCCTTTCCTTTCCCTCTTCCCTGGGCCTCTTGGGAGATGGCTGCAGCAGTGCCCCAGCTCTGAGGCCCTTCTTCTGTTAGCCCCACGGGGTTTACTCGCATGTCTTTGCCACATCCTGCATCGTGCTGATGCCACTTCTGGTGGCCCCAGGAGGTGGTTATTTCCATATTCATAATGCTTGTGTGAATTCCTGTGTTGTTTGTTTGTTTGTTTGTTTGTTTTTTGCTATTCCCCAACTATTTCTGGAACGGGAAGGGGATTAATAGCCAAGTGGACTTAGAGATTAATGCCCCCCTGCGAGGAGCTGAGCTGCCCAACCAGGCTGTAAACCGGCCCGGTGCTTGGACTCCTTGGCCGTGGTGGCACCAGCTGCGTGCCGCTATGTTCGCCAGTTGCCTCTGGGGAGGCCTAAAATCTTTCTCAGTGCTGACCAGCAGCGCGCTGTGCCCATGGTTCCTGACCCTGCGGCAGGTATCTCGCCTAATTTTGTCTCAATCCCTTTCTGCCCTTTTCCAGGATGCTGTTGGTGCCACTACGGAGGAGGAGCGGCTGGTCAGAATGCGGGACGTCATCCAGCAGCTGCCCGCTCCTCACTACAGGTCAGTGCTGCCCTCAGCCTGCAGAGCTCAGCCCTGCTGCACTTCAGAGGGCATTGGTGCAATTCCAGGCTTTGTCTCACGCGAGCAACGGGATGCCTGGGTGTGCTGAAACACTGCATGGGGTTAATTTGTGGGGTCAGTTCCTGGGCACGGGGGCACGCTTGGTGCAGCTGATGGCTGTGCTGTGCTGGTGCTGGGTGCTGCAGCGTGGCGCTTGGTCAAGTTGGGTCTACTTCATCTTCAGCATCAGTAGCAGTAATAACAACTAGTGTGAATTGAGGTTTGCTTTGTGAGTCGCAGCACGGCATGCTGGCTGGTGCTGAACATTTGCCTCTCTTGTTTCCCAGGACCCTGGCGTATCTGATGAGACACTTGGCCTGTCTGGCTGGGCACTGCTCCACCACAAACATGCATGCGAAGAACTTAGCGATTGCGTGGGCTCCAAACCTCTTAAGGTAAACTTCTTTTTCCGTTTCAACAGAACTCTTACATCTGTTCTCCAGTAGAATAAAGCAGTCCTCCCTTCTGCACCACATGTGCTCTTCTCCTGTAAAATCTGCAGTGAGTGGCTGACAGCAGAGCAGGAGCCTGGACTGTTCTCCAACCCCACGTGGGCACAATTTCTAGCTGAGCATTGCTGCTCTCTTGTTTAGATGGGACTGGTGTGTCCTTGATCAGCCAGGAGAACTTCTTCAGTGGCATCACTGATTGCCCACTGCGGAAGTCTCCAGAGAACAAATGTGACAGCTTTGGGCTGCAGTAATTCAGACCTGGGGAAGCGATCTTGGCTGAATGACTTCTAAAACCTGCCTTTTCTACAGATCACAGCAGAGCGAGTCTGCCTGCGCCAGTGGGAGAGCTGCCTGCACGGAACTGCAGACGCAGTCGTCTGTGGTGGAATTCATCATCGACCACACAGACGTCCTCTTCTGCTCCACATCTGGACGTGACCTCGCAGGTGGAGCAGGTGAGTGTCTTCCTCCATTAGCTTTATCTTGGTCCGGTCACCATCACTATGATGTCTTGGAAGCAGGTGAAGCTTGGTGAAAGTGTGGCAGCGAAGCTTTCTGAGTTCACCATACCTGCTTTCTAGGGTTTTTGTTTGCCTGTTTCGATACAGGGAGCTGCTCTTAATTATGACTGCATCCTTTGCCATAGACACGCCTCTGAGCACATGGTTATTTTGAGCTGCTCTTCTTGCAGCGGCTTGGTTAAGCAAGTCTGAGGAAAACACAGCAGCTCCCCCGGACCTGTGATGGCTGTGCTGCCGCTTTCTGATCCTGGCTCTCACCTGTGGTTTTCCCTTCCAGGGCACAGTTCTCTCTCAGGGCCCCAGTCTGTGCAGGCGTCTTCTCCTGCTACCGAGCTGCTCAGCCTGGAGGAGGCGCAGGCACGGAGGTGAGGCCACAGCAGCTCTCCTGTGGTTGTGACTGAGAGCAGGGACATAGAGGTGGAAGAAGGCCCCGCGGCTGTACGGGGGAAATTCCACACAGTCATCGACTTTCCATCTGAAAGGTAAAGAGGACTTTGTTTTCCAGCAGCTATCATCACTGTTTGGGTGGCTTGTGTTTGTTCTGTCCCCACTATTTCTAGTGCCTAAACTTGTGGAAACTAGATTTAATGAATGGTGCCTGAAGTGTTGCAGTGAATCTCCACTCCACTTTGGACTGTGAGATTGAACTAACATTCAGTTGCCTGACGGGCTGAGTTTAGCCACACAAGGCTGCCGTTCCTTCCTTGCTGGGCAGGCAGTCACGAGATGCACAAAGCCGCGCTGACGTCTACCCTGGCCTGTGCTGGATGTACCTGGAAACGTTGGGGTTTTCTGGACTTCAGGGCCACGTGCCTGAAACCAATTCCGGTTCTCTTCTATGCAGAGCTGTTGGTCAGACCTGCTGGCACGAGAAACTAGACATGGCAGTGAGATGGGCCGATGAGCTGTCAGAGTCAGAGATGCTTTTGACGTTCCTTTATGGCTGTGCAATTCCTCAGCCAGCAGTTATGCCTGCCAACTCAATCAAAGCCATCCTTTAGGCGCTGTCCTGTACAGGTGTGTGGAGCCTGTGGACCTCACGTGCTCTGCATCTTGCTTGACACAGTTGAGGGGAATTTAGCCAGCAAGACTTCAGGGCTGAGCTGTAGGAATGGAACCATCCCTCCACTGCTTGAAATGGAGCGAGTTTCTAAGCTGTGTTTCAGCAGGAACCAGGCGGTGCTAGGAACAAGCAACTGTTGGCAAGAGCTCAGTGCAGCTCTTCCCTCACTCTGCTCCACGCACGGCTCACACCATTCCCTGTTTTCTCTCTCCAGACCAAGTCCACCCAGCAGGATGAAGGAATCACCAGCTGGCTGTTGGTGTTCCTGCTTCAGCCTGGGAAAACCATCGTCTGGGGCCAAACGCCAGCCACAGCGCCGTCCCAGGGAGCCCTCAGAAATAGAAATCGTAGTGCTGGCAGGTAAGGGTGCAAATCCAGCTTTCAACGCCTTGCTTTTCAGCAACATAGAATTCTTGCTGTCAGTGGGCTTGTATCTACTTCCAGCGTTCCATCCCATACCTGACACCTTTAGTTCACCTGTGATCAAGATCCACTTTTGTAATTCAGCTTGTGAAAGTTTGGCACTAACCCCTGTGTATCCTTCCTAGATGAACTGAGCCCTTGTCCACCCAGAAGAGCCGGAGCAAGTAGCGAAGCTGGGCTGTGTGCTTCCACCAGTGGAGAGCTCTTGGGAAGCACAAATGGCTGTGGTTCACATGACAGCCTTCCACGTAACAACAGTGATGGAGAGAGGGAGCTCATCCAAGTTGAAGCCCTCATTTCTCCCGGCTCTGCTGAAGATGCTGACCTGAGCCTGCCAGAAACCACAGTCGCCAGCGTGGACTGTGACCCGGCGCCTTTGCAGTGCAGCCCAGCCCAAGCACAGTCCGAGTGCCCCGACAGCAGCACCTCTGTGCAGGAGCAGGTCGGCATCACCGATGAGAAGCTGTGCCTCTTGGAGGGGGGCTTAGAATCAGGCCCTCAGTCCCAGGCACCGTGCAGCGGATCTGACAGCTCTGAGCCACTCTCTCCATGACCTTTCCATCCAAGAGAGGACGATTCCCACCTTTACCTGGACCTCTCACGCCCTCCTGTCCTTTCCTTTAATAATAAAAGCACACTCGTGCTCACTCAACACCTTGAATGCCTGTGGAGTCTTCATTCATGAGGACTGGGATGAATGCAACAAACAGTGAGGCTCCTCAGCTTGCAACGCTGAGGCTGCAGGGTGCATGAAGCAGAGCTCCAGGTTTGTTCCCGTTTTGTCTGGCTTCGGGATGTCTGCAGCTCCCATTTGGTACGGTAGCAAATAATCTCTAGCATCCTGGATGCTGCTTGTGATAACCCCAAGCTTCCTGGCGGTGGCTTTGTGATGCCTTTCAGGGCTTTTTGATGCCTTGTGATGCCTTGGCTGCTCCCTAACACCTTTCTCCTCCAGCCGCGTCCATTCCTGGCTCCCAATCTCCCAATCTGCAGTTGGCTGAGCCACCACATGTGGGAGCGGTCGTTGGGAGCCGGCTGTTGGAGGCGTGGCAGACCTCGGTGGCAGCCGTTGCTGTCCTGGCAGCAGTGAGGCGGAAGCTGAGGCACGACGGGAGCGAGTGCTGAGGGCAGCTCTGCCGGAGGTGTGCGGGAGAGCGGTCGCGGGACAGGGAGAGGAGCCCTGCACGGCCCCAACCTACTCATACACACAGTTTTGGGTTATGAAAAGGCAAAGTTCCTTTTCTTACAAATGAAAATAGTTCTTTTTCAGGGGAATTGTTTGCAGAGGTCACATTAAGCTGTTGTAAATTCTTGCTGCCCTGTTTTTGTGAATGGGAACATGTCTATTGTAACAGCTGAGGATTTGCCCATAATGCATGAACTAATTGTTGGATAGTAGCCAGGTAAGCACCATGTATTTTGTTGTTGTTCACTGCGTATAGAAAATATTCTGGAAATATTGAGCTGCAGAAAATGCTGTAAGGATTCTCTAAAACCACTGAAATTTCTAATGTGTTATGCAGGCTTATTTCTAGCACACATTTCTATTGTCAGTAAGAACTGCTAAGGACAGACATACACTAAACCACAAACGTTTTCATGGAAATTCCTAGTCATTCTAATGATGAAAATCACAAGTTTTTAGCTTACTTGTTTAATAAATATTTGGTTTCTAATAAATCTGAAAGTATTTAGACTGAGATCAATCATCTAAAGCCATTACAGCAAAGTCAGGATCCACTAATACTTACTGTGAGACCTTACAAATCCTATGGTGAACATTTAATTTTGCTGCTGCTATCATCTTTGTCGAGGGCAGACTGAGCAGCTCCCCAGAGATGTTTGCTCTCTAGTTTCTCCCCAGAAGTGATTCCTTTCTTCTCTACCTTCCGAGCTCAGAAGTGGAAAGGAAAGATTTTTCATCTCTTTTCTCTGTCTCAGCCATTTTGTCAAAAACCTTTTCTTGTTGAAGATATTTAGTTTGTTTGGGCCAGGGATCTATTCCCTTTCATGTATGTGAAGGCTTAGCATCTGCTCCCTCATACCTTGGGCTCACCATCACCTGAAGCATGAGGCATGAGGCGTGAGGGCTGTTTTGTGAAGAGGGAGGGGCAGCCTCAGAAACACTGAGAAGAAAAAAAGAATATAAAAAGAAGATAAAAAGGTAGGTCATGATCAAATTTGCTGGATTTTTTGGATGTTGATTAAGGTCCACATTATATAAAATAATAAAATAGGAAGCCTTTTCTTGAAGTATTTCTTAAGACTGAAATGGTACAGCATGCAGGAAGACTATCAGCATGACTGATGGGAACCTAAAAGACTCAGTGCAGGAAGATTTGTAGTATCTTCAAGGTAGTATTCCCTCTTAGGCAATATAAAGTTCAGTCTGGAACTTAGAAGATTAGAATTGATCCAACAATAGTTTTTTTTTAGAGGAAGCTCCACTACTAGCATTCATCCCACCATAATTCTGCAGGAACACTGGGAAGTGAAAAATCCCAAGTGGTTCATGTGACCCTGTAAACTTGGAAGTAAGAATTTTCTTCCAAAGCTTTAAGTGTCGGGTTAAAAGAACTTCCTTTGCCAAAAGCAGATGAAAGTTGCCAAAGAGATCCTGTGAACAGTTTTGTTACCCTTCTGCTTTGGGATATTATTCCCACTGACAACGTAATTGTTGTGAGCAAAGATATGGTATAGGCCAAATACCTCAAAAACAGATTTTGATTTTACCTCTGTGATCCAGTGCAACTCCACTGATGCTTTGGAGTTATTTGTTACTGTAACAGTCTGAATCACATTCTTACTCCTGACTTTTCACAAAGAAATAGGAGAAATGGAGAGGTTGGGGGCTGGAAGGAAAGGAGAAGTCAGTGCATGTGGTCCACAGGATAGTCCTCTCGTGTACTGCCACATCAGTTTGTGTTTTGTCAGGTTACAAGGGAAGGAATGCACTTCTGAAAGTAAAGTAAACATTTGTCTCTTAATTAATGGCTTCTGCTATTAAGCATTTCACACACTTGGAAAGCACAGATGCTTCAGGTAGAATTTACGTATCTACTTATGCAGCACATTTCTGCTTATTTTGTTCCTTCAGATGTTTTCAGAAGCTTTAGGTTATGATTTTGAATTTCCAGACGTTTCTGCCAACACTAAAAAGCTATTCCCTAACTTTACATGAACTCCTCTGCAGTCTCTTTGCAGGAGAACAGTGTGCTACTTCATTCAAACTTAATGAGTTGAATAACTTGGCATCTAATTGGACTTTAGATCACTGCTTGTCTTGTTAATGCAGTGTTAAAACTGAAGGTGACCAGATGTAATCGCAGTAAAGTCTATTTCAGTACTCGGTATGCTACGTGAGATCATATTTTATTTCCTAATAAATAGACTTTGCTTAGTGATACAAAATCCCAAGTATTTCTTTGTGCAGGTACCTGTTGAGCACTCCCCATGCTAATTTGTGATACAACATTAAATGATAATGAACCTAGAGTACTTAAAGTGCCAGAATACCCTGGGAAGATAGAAGGCTTCCAGAAGATAAAACTACAAGGTTTTTCTTTTTTTTTTTTTTTTTTAATTATTTTCTCTAAATTTTTTATCTATTCAACTGGTACAAGTTGGGCTTTATTCCATCTTACCATTTTGGGAACTAAATAGGTTGGCTAAATTGTATGTATTGTTATTACAGACAGCTTTCTGTCACAGTAATAAACTTTGCGTCAGCACAAGGATCTCAAAAAACTATCCTAAAGAAAACACGAAAAGCAGCGGGAATGAAAGGCCAAACTGTGATCCTGAATGGCAATGTGCAGTGGAGAGGAGTGAGAGGTGAAATGAAAAGCATTGCCAGTTTTTATGGAGAGAGAGGGAAGAATGTGGAACTGTTTGGGTTCTTCTATTCTGCAGTACTCAAGCATGTTATCCAAAACTCAAATGTGTAACATCCCTTTGGATTGCAACAGGTGTAGGTCCTGCTTAACAATTTTGGTTGTACCATTTTCCCAGAGCACTGACGGTGCCACTGAGTTGTTTGGTTTTTTTTGAACTCTTGCAAAACGGTGTGCCCTTGTTCTGTGCAGTCCATGCAGCGCAATTTAAGAGGAAATAGAAGGGAAAGAGACATGACTTGAACTGTGTCTGAAAGACTGATCCAGATTTGATTGACGCCTTAACTTTTAAAGCTTTGTTATCTGTTGGACAGAATACTGTAGGTGCTCATATGGCTTGAGAGTTAGATTTTGTGCCATACCATTTTATAGATGCAGTCTAGTGATTTATTCATAGGAGGAAACGATAAACTATTAACTGTTTCAAGGAAAAAAAGGTTTATATAGATAAGGCAAGCATTTGGAACAGCAAGGCTGACTAGTAAACACCTAACCACATGCTTTGTCCTTAATCTTGGTTAAGTACTGCACCATATTTGTGTCACAGAAAAAAAATCTGAAATACTTTCTCACACTGCCAGTGATTTCTGTGCTTTATGAACTGTACCACAGGTAATATGTACAATTTGAAATGTTTGTGAAGCCTTAAGATTTAGGCTACCTAGATCTAGTGGTACTAAAAGTGAAATGCGATCAAGGTGGGACCATTCCTTTTGCCTTCAGACAGTAAGAATTCAGTCAGATACAGTCTGCTTCAAATAAATAAAAAAACCACTGGGGCATAGTCGGCAGGGTTACATTTTTCATACTTTTTCATCATTCCTCTAATATTCTATACATATTTTAAGGTGCTTGTCACTTCCAGCATCACAGAAAGTTATTATGCAGATACTTGATCTGTCCCAAAAGGAATTCAGCATTTCAAGAAAGCCATTAAATTATGCAATATCTTAGTCTATGACCATCTATTCTTATCTCTATTACAGTTTCTGCCTATCTTCTGTTTATGTTCCCGTTTCACTACTTCCCCCCACACTCCCCATGTTTATTTGTATCTCGGTTAAAATTCAATAGGAGGATCTCTGGGAGAAGTATCAGGTCCACTCTTCCATTGATGCAACTCTGCGGTCTCTGAGAACGGAAATGAAAATAAGCTTGAATAAGAGCAGTACTGATGGTTTTGCATGTGTCGTATCATATTCCTGTTAGATATTTTACTTTATGATTGGGATGAAAAAAAGTATTTTCTCTCTAAACCTTTCTGGAACACCTAGAAGAATGTTTGATCTTAAGATTTGCAAGTTCATGCAGCAGATTTTAACTGGAAGACCCTTGTCTCCTAAAGCTACCAGTAGACTCAAAAAAATAAACTGCTTAATTCACTTCCATAAATCATTTTTGTTCAGTCTGATTTGAATGTAAGCTTTCCTCATCTCCCCAGATTTATTTATGTGCTTTGTAGGTCTCTGTCTACCTCTACTCCCAGCTCAGAAACTCCACTTTGGGCTTGAAATAGTTTTTGTGAAAGCTTTTGTTGATCCTGCCATTTTAGTAGCCAGAAAATAGCTATCCAGAAATAAAGGTTTCTGACAATTTTCACCCAGATCCACTGGTGATCTGGGATAACCAAGAAAAAGAAAAAAAAAAAAACAAAAAAACAAAAAAAAAAACCATGGTGTTTGTAATCAATTGTTTGTAATCAATCAGTTGTTATCAATTCAGTATGAGGATCACAGAAAGTGAGGACTTATTGTCATGTGCCTAAACACTTTTAATATGCATATAATGGACTTGTGTAATTACCAGGAATCCTAGTTTTGGATAAACTAGAAATGCAACAGGAATGATGTCTCCTGGACTTGGTTACTTTTGCTCTTCTTGATCAGTTGAAAAATGTGGGGAGACTGTGAAGAGCATTTTATTCTAGTGTGAGTATCTGTGAGATGTATGCAGAAATCTCTGTGATTTCTTTGGCAAGGACAAGGTCCAAGAGGAGCATTATGGGGTCTGTTTGAAGATTTAGAAGCTTATTATTTTCAATAAATCAGCAGTCTCCCATAGTGCAGCACCTCTCTCTTAATGTTTCTAATTCAGTTTGTTGCTTTCCCAGGGAAAGTGAAGTACTCATACATTGAATAAATGGCAGAATTATGAACTGCCTCAAAGCTTACAGAGTGGCAGCTTTTCCAGAGCTACCTGTTCTCTGTGTGCGCAGGCAGCATATGTGGCTGTAGGGGGGACAGGGTGGGAGAAGTCCCAAAGTGCCTGGCTGCTCCTAGTTTCTGCTCTTGTCTGGAGTCACTCAGAGGGTGCACATTCATTGAACCCTTGCTCAGTAGGAACAGCTGGCACACTTGTATCTTTAGCTCCTCAACCTAGAGAAACAGGCAGTGAGAATTTGTCCTCTCCAACACTACCAGTAGACTAATATAGGATATCAGGATTTTTATTTAATTATTTATTTTCAGAAAGACTGGTAATGCATTGGAACAGGCTGCCCAGGGAGGTGACGGAGTCACCATCCCTGGAGGTGTTCAAGAAACTTGGAGATGTGGCACTGAGAAACATAATTAGTGGGGATGGGCTGACAGTTGGACTAAATGGTGTTCAAAGTCTTTCTCATCCTTAATGATTCTATGGTTGTTTTATGGTTCTGCGGACTGTCTCCAGATCAGATGTTATCATTACTTGTTTACCTTGTTTGTGCTATGTGGATGGAGTTTATTTTAGTTGATTTTAATATTTCCGTATTAAATCAATGCAAGTGAATCTGTCTTCTGGTTTGTAGCGGCTGATTTGCTTGAACTGGTCTGCATGTTATTATATACATCCTCAAGCTCACACAGAGAAATGCAATGTGTAATAGTAGGTCCTTCTGTCATGCAGGAGCTCTTTATCTATCTTTTTCCCTTATAATCAGTCATTGAGGCACCACTGAGCCTGATCTGTGAGGCAGAGAGACCAAACAACAATGGTGATTGCATCAGTGCCCGATATTCTCTTCAGTAGCTAACCTGAGGTATTGAGAGTTTAAAATGACAAGCTGGGCAAAGTCCACAGCTTTTGTTCAAAGATGGAAATATCTGAAAGATTTGCTGGAGAGTCAAGTGGTCCCAGAAGACCTGCGGACAACAATCAGTCTCCAAAGACATGGGTGTTTTTTGCAGATAATTGCCTGCTTAGAAAAATCAGCAATAACCTGATTCCAGGAGATAGTGCAAGCTCTAAAATGATACTTGGGTTTAGATATGGCGTATCTCACAGCATCAGACCAGAGAGTAGGAAATTGTCTGCAGAACTCCTTTGTTTAAAGAAAAGCTTCATTTCTGTAATTTTTAAGGCTCTTCTGGGAACTGTAATATGTGCTCCCTTTAGATTCAAAAATCTGGATGCTGTTACTGAGTTTCTGAACTTCAACTTCTTAAGCAGAAAATATTGATGGGAATGTATATAGTTTGCTCCAATAGTAATGCCTCTTATTTATTTCCATAGAAACTACAAGGTACAATGAGGACAATAACACTGTTTCTCAGTTCCATAACACTACATGTCACAGGTTCAACGTCCACTGCCATATAACCAAAGATCTGATTCTGATGTTGTGGGCAAACATAATTAAAAAGGAGGCAGTACTTTTGAAGCATCCCTTGTAATTCGTGCAGTAAACAACTGTCTGTGGGACTGTGAAGGAGTGAATTGTTAAAATGGCTTCAACATGTAAAGGGTGTATAAAAATCTCACAAAAGTCTCAGGTGTGAACTCAGTAATGACACTGCACAGTGCAGTAGTCTAATAGGTCCTTTATTGTAGACACCTGCATCCAAAGGATCTCCTTGGGATCATCACTTGCTTACCCAGGGAATTTTTTGACGAGTTAGATATCAGCATCCACAAGTTTTATGGACTGAAATAGAAAGGTGTTTCCTGATATAATCTTTATAGACCAACAGTTTGGTGAGCAATATAATATTTAGTAGTACTGCTGGGGTACGGAGGGAGATAATTTGTCAGATCCTGGCTAGAATCATCTTTTGTTGGTGTGCACTGAGGAAGGGTACAGAAGCATGAGACACCCCTGACATAGCATCGGGTGTTAATTGTTGGCTTAAAATCATCTGCACTATTCTCAGACTTCAATAAATACTCTTAAACTGACTTTAAATTACTGAGAAATTCCAGTAATATTGCATTCTATATCAAATGAAAGCAGCATCATTAATGACACACTAATGAATACCACATGAATTAATAATAATCGGCTACTTTTTGAAGTGTCTCTGGCTTCCATCTGTTTCTTAGATCACTTCAAATAATTAACTGCTTAATGCTTTTCACCTTTGACAGACAGAAATAAATTGCAGATTAAAAATACCTGTGCTGGTAGCCAGCAGACCCAAATAAGCAGCAGTACAGCTTTCCCTGCTCATCTAGGGGAGCAATGGGCTTTGCCTTGCTGAGCTTACCTTGTCCAGGTAGTCAGATACAGATAAAAAAGGCTGATGATGTATTACTCACTGCAGTGGGAAGCTCTTCTGGGCCCTCAGGTGTTTTGTGAAGTTGATTCCCTCAACAGCGCTGGATCAACAGCTCAGTAGTCCTTTGTTCTCTGTAGAATAGCTGCTGGACAACAGCTGTACATTTTTCCTTTAACTGCCCTATGTTAGTAGGACCCAAGGTAGTGAAACAAAGCCTTCTGTCCTTCCTTTTAGATGAGTTTGGGGTGTTAAATATCTTCGGTAGTGTCACCTTCCTGTGGAGAGCTGCCCTGACATCTCTGTGGCAGATGAGCAACAAAAACCCATGGACCTGGGGTAAATGTGAGAGACAGCCTTATGAAAAAATGCTATAACAGAGCATTCTTTATTCTGAAAACTGCCTCGCCTTCAGAATTTTAATAATACTATTTATATTGTTTTTATGTATTAAAGAAATCAATTTCTTTGAGGCTGTATCTCTATCTGTGCTGTAAAGGTGGAGTAAATTATTCAAACAATGCTGTTGTGACCAGAGAACGCATTAGAAGCACATTAGTTTTTAATCAGTGTGAGAGTGGGCAAGCCAGCTGAGATTCTTTCATCTCAGAAGATATGAAAGTTGCAGATTTAGTGATCTTTTCATTCCAGAAAGTATGGGAAAGTGTCTGGGATAGACTGCAATGGTAGTAATCCTCTCACTACTGTGTGTTCTGCTTCACTGCACAAGTGTCAACCTCATTAAGGTGCTGCATGCAAGAACGTTTCTTTCCTAAATACTGTAAGTGACAATACTTGTATATATTATATTCTCTAGGCAATGGCTCTTCAGCTTACTTCCATTTTGTGAATCACCAGAAAATCCTTGCAGAATGCTCCCCAGGCAATGCAGACTCTCACAGGTTTAATGCTGCGAGGTGGAAGGGACAGGTCTCTGCCTGGTGAGTCCACATTCCCCAAAGGTCAGGCTGGTGGCAGCAGCAATCCTGGGGCTAGCAGAGTTGGGCTGTACTGCCAGGAGGATTCCTGACCTCCAGCCGGCTCCTCTAGCACCAGGGCTCTGTGTTTAGGAAGGGATTAGAAGAAAGCCGGGTCTTAGTGGTAAGGGAGAAAAAGGCACCGGTCTGGGAGCCAAAGGACTTGCAGTTCCCATCACGCAGGTGGCATTGCAGTGGCTGAGACCTGTCACTGCTGGGCTGTCCAGCTCCATTCGTGAGTGTGTGAGATCAGAAGGTAGGGGCTGTGAGCAGGAAGCAGGGCCAATGGTCAACCTTGCAGAGGAGAGCGTGGAAGTGAGGAGAGATTAAACTAGGAGGGAAAGTGAAGGAGAAGGTAGTTGAGTCTAGAAGAATATATGAGGCAGAAACAGGAGAGGAAAGGAAAGCAAACAAACAAAAGAATAATGGGCAAGCAAACTAGAAGTAAAGCAATAACAACATAGGGCATAAGCTCAGAAGTGTTTTGCAGTGGTATTACAAAACAGAAACTCCACTGGGGAAAGGAGGGCAAGCATTGGGTTAAGAGAAGAGGCAAGATTTCACTGTGCCTAAAAGCATCTTGTTGAGATGAATTTTCTTTATGCATCCATACCCTTTACCTAAGTGCAGTGAGAATATTTTGAGGATTGTTGGGTATAAAATGTATTTATGATTTCCTGCTCTCATATAAATGTGTACTTTGTTCAAAAATTATTTTCCTTATTTACCCAGGGCAGGTACTTATACCACCAATGTTAAATGTCACTTCTATCCACTAGAAATATTTTGTTCTGGGTAATAGCCCAATGCCTTTAAAATTCAGAATATTATGCTTTAGTTAAAAATAATGGCCAATATAACTGTATTTCACAATGAATAAGTGTATTAATTATGAGGCAAATCACACTAGATACTGTTTGCTGCTCAATTCCCTTTGAATTTCAATGAATAATAACTTGCTTTAAAATAAAGGACAATTTTAATGTATCCAACAGTGATTAAGTGAGCTAATTACAGGCAATAAATATATTTTTATTGAAATGTGAATGACTACACTTGTCATTGGCTCCCACAAGTATGCCATTCTCATTCGAATTATATACCTTAACATGTATCAACTAATTATATATTTGTGTTTCATTCTTAATTTATAAAAAATAAGTTAGGCAGGATTTCATCAGATCTAATTTTCTCAGGTCATTGAGGGTAAAGCTCCATTTGACCTAAATGGAAGCTACATTCATTCTGCATTTTAAGGCGCAGAAACAGTTTGTTTACCTTATTTTGCAAAACATGGTGTACAGCACTAGGAGCTAAGCATTAATTTAAAAGGGTGAAAGCAAGGAAAGAAGGAAAAAATAAAAAGAAAAAAGAAAAACAATGCCAGCCCAGGGCAGCACTAACCCAGGCAAGGTCAGCTTCTTGTCTGTGTTGCCTGAGGGGCATCCTCCCAGGTGAGCTAGCAGGCTTTAGGCTGCTGTTGCCCCCCAATTAAAATCTAGACCCTCTTCAGAGTAATGCCTCTTCTCACCCGTAGAAAGAAACTTTAGGCTGCATGTTCTGTGGAGCTCTTTGTTCTCCTAACTCAATAAATGCTGCATAAACATCTTTAACTTCCCGAAGTCGCAGAGGTGCCGAGCAGTCCCTTTGCCCACCATCGCCTATAAGAATGATGGACATGAGACAGACTTCTGTGTGGTTCACTTAAATATAACACTCATTTAATGTCTTAGGATAATCACTCTCCAGATAAAATATAGGTACAAAGTTGTTCTGTGTCCTCTGAGATTCCCTGAAGTGAGAAGAATTTAAGCCCTAAAGGCACTGAAATCAATGTTGCCGTCCCAGCCCTGGCAGCAGCTCAGCCTGACCTCAGGGGAGAGCTCGCTTTTTGACAGCTTAGGTATCACCTGCAGGCACAAAGGCTGTACCATGATGCTCTGGACCTGTGATCAGGTGAAAAAAATCAGATGCTGTCATCTTAAGTTTTAATTTTGCTTGGTGTAAGTCTCAGCAATGTTCATTTAAACTTAGCTGTTTATGCGCTTATGCCTGCTAGTAAATTCATTTGCTGGAATATTAATGGAAAGGGAGCACAAAGGGTACAATCAGTCTAAGTTAATTTCAAAACTGAAATAAATGATTGTGCATAGGATGTTTTTCTTCAGAACTCACCATTTCTAATTAGGATGCAATATGACACACCGTTTTCACATTTCATATGCTGCATATTTCAAGTAGCAAATCTAGACTCTCGAGATGATGGCTGGCAACTCGAGAGAAAGAAAAACATAAACAACTTGGAGAAAAAAATGAATATAATGAAAATAATCTTGAAAATATTCCAAGGCTAAGTCATTTCAGAAAGTGTTCGAAATATGGACTGTGAATTTTGGTTTTCCATAATACAGATAGAATCAATGCAAGCAGAATATTGACTACGGGTTAAGCTTGCCTTATTGATAAAGAACTTTTGCAATCTCCTCCTCCTGAGATATCCATCATGTGGTTCCTGTCAATCCTGCAAAAAAAAATTTCATCATTAGCAAAGTTCCATTTTTCAATTCAACAGTCTGAAAATAAAATTTCTCATCAACTGAGTTTCTAGGGAATCTCAGCTATTGCTTTTTTCAGCTATTGTCTTTTTCCTTTTCTTTAGCTGTAACAGTATCAACTGATTAATATTAGTTTCTTTAGCATTATTGAAGAAGACACTATATTTAATGAATAGTACCTTCAGTAAATGCTGTTACTGAGCTAAAATTAAAAAATAAAAATACAGAGTCTATGAGAGATAACTTATGTACCAAAACATTAAATACCCAAACAAGAGTGAAAAATGTTGGATATTAGGAAATACTTCTTCTCTGAGAGTGGTCAGGCACTGAAGTGAGCTGCCTAGGGAGGGGGTGGAGTCACCCTCCCTGGAGATGTTCAAGAAATGCAGAGATGTTGTACTGAAGGACATGGTTAGTGGGAGACATTGGTGGTAGGTGGATGGTTGGACTGAATGATCTTAGAGATCTTTTCCTACCTTAGCGATTCTATGATTCTGTGATGTGTCTTCTAGTAAGAACATGCAGCACACATTCCAAAGCACTTATCTATAGTTTGAATAAAAATAGCAAAGTTAATATGGTATTCAGGTCTTATTTTGCCCTTATAATTAACTGGTTGATGTAAAACACATTTAAAAAATAGTATTTCCCTTTGGCACCTAGCAGCTGCCAGTGTAAGGGACAATAGACAAGCAGTGAGTTTATGGTTATTTCAAATCAACATTGAACTATTTCAGTTGTAGATGGTAGTAACAGTCATAACAATGCAACAAAGCACATGTTTTCCAGATATGTACTGATGGAAATATTAACATCAATTGTTAGAACTCTTCTGTCAGAACTAAGTAGGACTGAACAATCCTTCTTGCACAGGTATCAGGAAAGAGTAGTGTCAGCAGTGACCTAAAGGCTATATTCAGCTCAGAAACTCATTTGACGCATAATCAGAAGCTGCAAATCGAAACACTGTACAAATGAAACACTGCTGCAACCTTTTCCCATACATATAAAGCAAAAGATCAATCTCTTTTCAATACTTCAAGTTTAAACTATCTGTAACTCAAACAGGTGTGAAAAATCACGTCATTTAAACAGCACAGCCTCCATTTAAAATTTTTGAAGTGGTACCCTTTCATCCTGTAATCTGCAGGGATAGGAATGGTTTGTTTGTTTTTACTACATTTAATAACAGGAGAGAGCTTGATCATTAATGCTTAACTTAGGAAAGCATCAAGCGCTTCGGTAATGTCAAGGCTAATTGTGCATTTCATTAGCTTATTCTGTGAAAGTTGTGCAACTCATACCCAATTCAATGGTGATATTTCTTTTTTCAAGATAGTTAAATGGCAGTGTAACAAATTGACAGAAGAATTATATTTTGCCCTGAAGAAGAAAAAAGATAGGCTGTAAAATTTGTAAGAGAGGTTAACAAAATCTTATTAGCTGTGTAGTAGCCAATGGTGATTTCGCTTTGCTGTCAGAAGGATAAATTCTTGAAAACTGTCTGTAGAATATGATCCCTTAAGAAATCAGATGTGCGTTACAGCTTGGTATGTACACATAAACATGAGACATTTCCCCTGCACATTCAATTGAGTGTGAGTTTGAGTCTTCTTTTGCTTTCATCTTACTGGCAACTCACAAGTGTTAGTTACCATCTAAGAGAGTTTCCAGTGAGCGCAGAACTCTTCCCAGAAAAGTTTCTTTATTTGAATATCTCTCTTGCTTTCAGAATTCCCTGTCACTAAGGATTGCTGTGCATATGCTAAAAGGTTCTGGTTCAGACTTTTCATAGAATACATTCAGCTTTGAATCTCATCTGGTAATGGAATATGCTATTAACATGACAAAAGCAAACTTCATGTATTATAAAATTACGCATCACTTTGATTATTTAGAAATACAATATGCCTATAAGTGCATTTAAATTACAGTAAGCAAAACAGCACTTTATGAAGAGTTGGGTGGTGTTGGGTTTGGGGTGATTTTTCTTTTTAATGGACTGAACCACCCACTGAAAGATTTCTGGTTTCTTGGATGATTCATTAATGCTTCCTTCATTTTCCAATTTCTATGGGACCATCTGGCCCATCTTTGAAGAAAGGCATTTAGCTGTAAATATATTTTACAGTCTTTCTCAATTTAAAAGTAGTTGCCCAGCTGCTTCACAGAAACTGTCAGCAACTGGTAAACTCCTCAGAATTGCCAGCCTTCATTAGTAATCCAATCAGGATGTAGTTTAAAATACTGCAAATCCGATTATGCTCCATTGGACAGGAAGTGGAGCGACATGATGTGCCGGGTTATTTTATTTTGCATCTGTGATTGCAGTTAATCCAGAAGATGCATGCACTTTCTTTTGAAGGGAGGACACTTAGACTGAGATTGGCTGTGCCAATGTACATATGTGGTCATGCGTGTACGTTCCTCAAAAATGAATACGGTTCAGGTTTTAGCTGTCTCACTGAATGAAATTCAGTGTCAGGCATTGGCAGGGTGAGTTACATGTAATATTGGCTGTGTTTTGAATTCCTGTTCTATCCGGTCTAGATTAATTAGAACTGTAAATTTGGTTTTTTTTTTTTTGTTGTTGTTGTTGTTGTTTTTGTTTTTTCTGGTTTCAGTGGATTTTAGATCAGTCTTTCTTTCTTCCTATTATCTTCTCTACTATCAAAACCATATTTCTCTAACAACTAGCAGTGCCACTGACAGTACAATAAAAATCTGGAGGTAAGACAACAAGGCAGGTACTTGGCCATATTAAGCACTTGCTTTAGTACGTCATTTCTGGAGTTGAAAGACTCTAGTACAACATGCAGGTGAGAATATTTGTAAGAAAAACAATCTAGTTAAAATTATTTTTTACGCATAAGACTCATGCATTAGAGACAAGCTGTACAAGGACTTGGACAGATGGGGAATTCTGTATTTATTTATAAGGTATACGTACATAGAAAACTTCACATTTTATAATGGACTATACTCTTTGAGTTATTAATTTCAGTAATATTAAATTTTCTCATGGGACATCTCATGTGAGTAAACTTTATCCTCTCTTGCTAGAACTTATTTCTTACAGTAAGTTTTCACTGTATTACACTCAAAGGTAACTGTGAACTTTCTGCTCCATACAGATATTCTGGCTTACTCGTTGCTATAATAAAAGAAAACAGGAAACTGAATACCTGCTACTCAGCTGTAGAAATCACATCATTTGTTAAAGGTTGAAAAGTCTTTTGGTTTCTGTCAGTCAAATGCAATCAGGTATTATGGAGCTTTTATCAATTGTGCTTTATATGTCTGTAATTAGATGAGCCTGCAGGATCAGCTCTGAAACTATGAAGGAAACATGAAAACTTTACGTAAAAGTTCTATGAAACATTGATACGCTACTTCCAGTTGAACCAGAGTTTTCTTTGGTGTGAGATATAAAGGGAAATGTTAACAGAATAATGCAGCGTCAGAGAAGTTTGTCTGGTACTTATTTTAAAGTGGAAGTTAGAAATAGGTAATAATGCAAAGATAGATTCTGACAGTTCTACACAATTGTGTCTTTGAGATCTATTCAGTTGACAGGACAGATGGAGAGTATGTAAGTGAGTAAAAGAGAAGAGAGGCAGAAATTGTTTTGGGGGTTGAAATCACTCAAATAGTTCTTCACTAGCTTTTTCCAATCTGGAAAGTAATAAAAAAAACCACTAAAACCAGAGGTCTTGGTGGTGTGCAGAGATTAAAGTTTAGTAAGTATCTTTTGCTCTTGGAAAACAGCATGATAATAAATCTAATTTCCATCACAAAAGGAAATCATCTTACCGTTCATTGTTCAGTGTACTTGAATCCTTCAAGTAATATTTGTGGTTGGCACTAGGGAAGAAATCATGGTTTGCTAGAAGTGACAACTACCAATTATTGGACGTTTGTTACGGTAATTTTCCTTAATTAAATACATTGTTTATGGAATTATTGGCACCCAGCAGAAAGTTTCAAGATAGCTATTTTTCTCTTAGACAGTTGCATGGAATTATTTGAGTGTATTTGCTTCATTAAATTCAGAGAGATCTGCTCATTTTGAATTTCATGTACCTCTCCATTTTTGCCTACTATTGGTATGATCTGTGAAGACTTCGGCTTTTCAACTAAATACACCAGTTCAGTTCCTTCCAGGCATAGTTTGAAGACTCATCCTACTGGATAATTACGTATTTCGTGGCATTTTTATGAGCTTTTGCTTCATAGCTTGTGGATGCCTGTATTTCATATGCTTTATAGTCCATGAAATAAAAGGGTTGTGTTGCAGTACGTTCAACAGCTTATACATATAGCCTGAATGCTAATTTTTTGGAACTGAGATTATAAAGAAGTGAGATAGTTTTCCTCTTGCAGTTGGGAGTCCAGAGTGACTCTACTGAAGTGAATGGAGCTGTGCTAATGTAAAGCCTTTGAAAATCTGGTTGGTCCCTATGTGCAGTATAGTTCCCAGTGGAATTTCTTCCAATCTCAATGGAATTAAAATTTTTTTGTCTTCATATATTTCTGCTAGCAATGAGGGTACTCTTGTATAATGGGAGCACAGAATAGTCTGTGGTTACAGACTACTCTAGTAAAATAAACAGTAATGTACAACAGCTTTTCTTCTACTGAAAAACTAATATGTGAAGTAGGCATTACATCAGTATGCACTCAGCTATCAGAAAAGTAAGTAAAAGGGAAATGAAAATGGTACATGAAGGGATGAAGGAGAAAGGGAGGAAGATGCAATCCAGCTGTCATCTCCAAAAAAATGATCCAAAGGAACAGCTGCTGTCAATTCTCAAGTGTGAGAAAAACAGCTCCCATGTTCATGTGAAGGCTGCTAGTCATGTTTAAATAGTAGATGTACTTTTGTTTAACTATTCAGTAAAGAGCAGTTATCTATTTTCATTCCTGCTGGATTTGGTGATTGATCCTTTATTCAGGTCTTCATAAAATATCCACCAAGATCTGCCACTGAGTTTGCTCTTTTGACTGTGATACTGATAATTTTATTAACCTAATATAATTTAAAAAACAACAACAACAACAACAACAACAAAAACAGTGAAATGTTTATATTCAGAAAACCTTGGTTAAAATCTATGCTTCATAAGTTGTTAGATGATACTGCTATAGATAAAGCTCAGGCATTGTATATGTAGAATATATTCCATATTTCTGGTGCAGACATCCTTCATGATTTTCTGCCATAAATGATCGTATAATACACAGAGACTTAATAATTTCTTTTTTTTCTCTTCTGGCCTTTTCCCAGTTTCTCTCTTTAACACCACCCAAATTAGCAGTGGGAAAGTGAGATTAAAAAGGATGTGGGGCATGATACTCACTCTTCTACATCAACTTCTGTTCAAGTCATAACATGTTTAGCTCACAAATTAGGTATTGTTAAGGTTTAAGAGCTGTCTATCGTATTTAAGTATAAAATAAGTACATACATGCAAAACACACGTACACACTTTTATAATTTATAGATTTATGTGCAATTTGCTTAGCAATTGATTTTCAGCAAAGCTTATACAAAAATTCAAGGACATTGATTTGACAAAATGGAAGGAGGTGTATGCTATACACTTGATAAAACACCCAAAGTAAAATTCTCTTTAAAGCTAGCTAAGAAAAAGAAATATATTTCTACTGAAATCCAGAAGTTGTGCTTGGGGAGATTGCACAAAGAAGATAAGGCTCTGTTCCAGTATTATCTTTAAGAAATTAAATGTAGCTGATTAGATATCTTTGATTTGATCCATTTTACAGGGTTTCAGCTCTCACATGTGAGAGCCTCTGTCCTTTTGGTACTCTACAGACACAACACTGGAATGCTTTATTTAAACATTATATGAAAGCTTACTGACTTCTCTGTATGTTCAGTGGACACCATAAGAAAATGTGCACTATTTTGGCACTTCTTTCAGCTCTTACAAAAATCACAGAACATAAATAATAAAATAACCCAACGGAAAATTCTACAGAACTTGAAATTATAAAACCTCACACTTGGTAAAGATGGAAATCACTGATTTTTTTATTTTTTTATTTTTAATGATTCTTCTGTATTTTGTTAGTGAAATAAATGGAACTACCAGAGGCTGCCTTTTTGATGACTGCAGTGATAAACCTGCATGCTGTAGCAGGAGATGACCTCTGTAACCAATTAGTTAGCTGAAAGCTGACGGTCTGAAATACTGAATTTTAACATCATTTCCTCTTTGATTATGGGTGATCTGAAAGGGGTTCTAATCCCAGGTGACTTCTAGTGATAAAAAACTGTATCAAAGAAAATGAAAAGAACTTACAACATACCACTTGCAACTGCAAAAAGTCCCAGGGACTACATAAGAGAAATAAAAGCAGTTTTTCAGCAACTGTAAGCATGTAACTGGACATAAGAGTGACTTTGATCCTGATATATAAGTGGAGAAAAGAAAGCAGCTTTAGAATTCTGGACATGGTCTCTGAAATGGCTGAAATAATAAATGAGGAGAAAAAAAAAGGCATCCTAATGTATTTTTGCAACCTAACTCTTGACTTCCTTTGGCTTTACTTTTGAATGGTTTACTTTGTGTTTTTAATTAGAGTTAAAGTCTATTTTACAAAACTACTCTTTTAATTCTGGTCTGTATTTTTATATTGATACATTAAAAGTAAATATAAAAAATCTACAGAATCAAACCATAATTGACTTAAAGTGAGCACTTAAAGTTTTTTTTTACTATTCAACATTTAATTTGAACCTGCGACACTTGGAAAAAAATCTGAATCTAAACCATACATAACAGGACATGCATTGATTTTTGTGTTTTCCATTTTACATAGTGGACATTGATTTGCATTCCTAATAAGGCAATTAATAACATGGTAAAAGGAAGAGTGATAGTCATCCGGTGTATCTTTAGTAAGTAGGAATATCACTTATTAACTACGATGTTTTTAGTCACTTACTGCAAAATTTGCTGTGGGTATAGTGTGTACATACCTAGAGCATAGTACAAAGGAAGAGATTTTTGTGACATTTTTAATGGTCTTAATAAAAATTCGTATTTTATCTCAAATACTACTTACTGTGCCTGAGTAAGACAAGAATGTTTCTTTCAAGTTTGTTAATTCTCATTTAGAATTTCTTCATTGTGGAAAACATGAGTAAAATACGTTAGAAATTCAGTGGTGAAGTGCATTGTGATTTTATTGGCTAGAGTAATTCAGCAAGACAGCAAACACAACTTACAAAAGCAGAAAATAGCAGGTCAGAACCTCCGTCCTCTCAGTGTACTTTAATATAAATAATAGTAATGGCGTTACCAGCTGGAGGGCAGGAAGAATCCACCTGAATGATGTTCTCATTGAAACAGGTTGCCCAGGGAGGTTGTGGATGCCCCATCCCTGGAGGTATTCAAGGCCAAGCTGGATGTGGCTCTGGACAGCCTGGTCTGGTGGTTGATGACCCTGCACATAGCAGGGAGTTGAAAGTAGATGATCATTGTGGTCCTTTTCAACACAGGCCATTCTATGATTCTATGTTTGCAGTTTGGGATTTTGGGAATGTCCAGAAGAAATTGATCAGCAGATAGGAAGCAAATGGTATGAAAATGTGAACTGACACATGGTTACCACCATAGCATGGGTGGAAACAAAATTTTAACACTGGAAAACACAATTACTAATGATGTAAATATAGTCAGCACCAAACTTACTGCATTCAGATTCATCAAAAATCAGTGTTAACTTCTCTTCTTGTTCTTTATCCACTTACATTTTTTTCAAGATGTAGTTTGAAGTGTAAGTAAGTGTAGCATAATTAAATTATATACCAACCTATTTCATATTACTATTAAATAGATTAGATACTATGTAGATGAAACTACATATCTCAGATGGTTTTTGATAGCTGCCTGAATTTTCTCTTCATTCTTTCTATGTATGAACAACTTCAGGATAATTCATGTCATGGGGCGTTGCTTCTTCTGGAAATTGCGCACTTGTCTTTCTTAGGGTGTCAGTATCATTGTTTACTGTCACCTTCAGTAAACAGTATGCTCTTTCATTTTGAGGGCATCTGAAAGACCATCATAATTGTTTAAATAGAGTACCTCTTCTTCACATCCACAAATGTTAGTGCAGACCCTGTTTGTTCTGCCAGATCTGTGCAGGCACCATCGCTATCCCTTGATACTCTTGTCTACTCACTATCGTCTCAAGTATCATTTTCAATAGGAATTCTGTATTAGAATCATAAGTTGAAGACTGTTGCAACAAAACAAAATGCTAGGTTAGTAATGAAGCTGATAGGCAGCATCTGAAAGTATCTGTGCTAAACTTTTTCCTGGGCCTCGTCTCTAAGAGCTTGAAAAAAAATATATTAAATAAATAATGAATACCCTGTGGCAATTCAAGTTTCTACTATTTTCTGGTTAGCCATTGGTAAAGTTTGAAGACAGAGCAAGAGCAATGATGATCTCTGTGAATTAAGTGTTGCCTTGCTTCTAGGTGAGGTTTAAAGAGCAAGGACTAGTATCTTATAGAGCCATCCACTCCTCCTAGTGACCAAGGAAACTGAGACATGGCTTTCTCTCCTGTTTTCTCATGACCACAGTGACCCTGCCTTATCTTCAACCCTAGCACCCCCACAGGTATGATGATACAGGCATTTTCAAGCAAAGGTTCCTTTCTTTTCTTGCCTCTGCTCCTAATTTCCCATTTCAGATATGTTCACTCTACAGTCTTTCTCAATTTTTCTCTCGTAAGACTGCTGTTCTGATTTGTGATCAATAATTCATCTCCACGTATCTCATGTCAATTAAGCACAGTGAGTAAACCCATTTTTGTACAGAATTACCGCTGTAATTTGAGTAATGTTTGTCTCCATGTAGCAGAGTTTGAATGAATTATTAGTTTGAATAACTGATGAAATTTGCTGGGATGTGATCAGCATACGTTCCAAAAAATAAATGGATTTGTTATTTCTTCAGTACCCTCCTCTCTTTGAGAAAATCAATGAAGGATCATGTATTAAGATCTGCATCTCTACATGAAATGTATATATGTACATTTCTTTTACTTACACTCTAGAAAAATTTCAACCAAATTTGTTTCCACATTTTATGATTACATATTATCCTGACATACATACTTGGGAAAATAACTTGATCTTGAGGTAAGGGTCCAGGCATAAATCAGTTTGACATATTCTGTCTCCATGGTTAGGAGTGGCACTGAGAGGAAGGTAACCTAATTTTAAAGTTAAAAAATAACATGGGCCACAGAAACTGAAACAGTGATGAGTAAAAATTGTTATTCAGTGTGTAAACTTGAATATAGATGAAGACGTACCTGAGAGAAGAATCTAAGTGGGAAAAAAAATAAAATAAAATCCAGCATCAGTTCGTATTTGCTCCTTGAGGTCTGACTGTATCCACAGAAAATGAATAAAAGAAATTGTGAATCTGTTACTGTTACAGTTCCAGGCTTTTGCCTTTTAATGCACTGAGTCCAGTGTATATTTAAATACATGTAATTGGAGATCAGGAAGATTCCTTTTAATCTTTCTTATCCTCACTGCCAAGTGTAATGCTTCAGTATTGGAATGACATACACATTGCTGTTGAAATCAATAGGGAATCAGATCAAGAAAACACGGCTCTTTATATCCTAGGATGTTCTGCTTTATTAAGAGGCAATCTTGACGAGGTCGATTCCACTGTAACAAATCTGCAAAAACTTTACTTTGGCACAACATTTACCTCAATCTTTTTTTTGCTGTATGGTAGAGGAGCTGATACCTAAGATTCAGTACTACCACAGTTCGAATCACAGTAGGAATAATAAACTTCACATGCTCATTCATTTTTTTGGATTAGCATGCTGTCATGGTAAAATTAACTTCCTTACCCTGAGCACAGTGCTTTCTGACAGTGTTCTTTAAGTTATTCCACAGGTGGAAGGTTGAATGTATAATACAAATTCACTTAAGTTATTTGAATTCACCCATTATTTAGTTTTAGCAGTGTGATAAAGGAATGAATTGAAATCACAGCACAAGTACAAAATACACTAAGCAGAATAGCAACAGTGATATACAGCTGTATCACAATAAAATGTGAGTTTCATTACAAGTCTTTAAAATATGGTCACTAACAAGATGTTGCACATCTCAGTTGGCAAGAAGGAATTTATGAGTTAAAGCCAACACAACCCTAGTGCTTTTCTTAAAGGTTTTCTGTTCCTTGTTTGATATTCATGCTCTTGACTCTGGGTAAGTCATGAGTACATCCACATTGCAGTCTGGTTAACTCAGGAAGACAAATATTTGACTCATTTCGTTAACTTGAGGACAAAAAATTACACAAGTTGATTTTTTCAGCTGAAGTAGCTGAGAAAAAAATAAATAATAAACATTGCCCTCTGGCTCCCTGAATTTTAGGAAAAATTCAGCTTCCTTTGTAGTGGCTGTGGTCAGTCACTCTGTGTTCTTCCCTGAGGACCTCACACTTGCCCATTTCAGAGACAATTGTTCACTGGTTCAACATACTCTTTCTCAAATTCCTGCTGTGACAGATCCTGACCTCCTTCACTTCCAACATAGAGATTTCCATCTTCTTCCAGTTGTTTTCTCTATTATCAGGTCACAAACATCTGTTACAATGGTCTAGTCCAGTAACAGGTGAATTCACATAGAGAGCAACTGAAATATTTAGGGACACAGTTACAGGACTTTGAAGTTAGAAGATTTGACTCCCTTTTTTCTCAGATATCTACTGCACACCATTTAGAACAAAGAAACTGACAGTGGTTGAAATGTTTGAGATGATTCTTGTGAATATTTTTGAACCAAAAATAAACCAAAAATAACAGTGATGAGATTATCAAGAATAAAAATCCCAAATGAAAATGTTCTGTTTTGTTTTGTTTCCTGATGAGTATTGGCTGGTTTAAGTTGTTGCAGAGTAGCAAATGTTGTGCCAGTTTGGGCAAAGAGTTTATTTGGGAAATTGCAGCTGTGTTTGCCTGGAGTTCCAAGTCTCACATCTTCCTTTGTGCTTGTAGTGGGATCTGTACAGGGAGAAAAGGCACAAGCAAGTACTACATGCACTTGTACCTGCTATCTGCATATCCAGTGTGCCACAGGATGCCGTGATCTTCCACATCGACTGCATTACATGCGTATAGGTGCTGGATCAAGAACACGTGGGGGAATATGCTTGCCATCAGTCTCTGCTTATCTTCTTAGGTGGACACAAGTTAAGGATTCACAGTTTTGTGTGGTTTAGTGGATAAATGTCACGGTATGCTGTCTGCTGTTACCAAGGAAACTTGTGATACAGATCTTAGAAACCACCTGGGAAAGAATTAATGAGCAGTTAACTTAGTTTTAGATTTACCTGAGCAAAATTATTTGTGTGAAAAATGAGGGTTCTTTCACACCAAAGACTTCTAGTGAAACCATGATTAAGGTCCATTTTAGAGTAACTTAACTGATTATTGTGAAAGATGTTTCCAAAAATTGGGGTATTTTCTCACGTATTTTCTAACACATTGAAGCTTACAGATGTTAAAATCCAAAATGTTTTCTCTTCAGCAAGACTGTAAAAGAAAGGCTGAAAAAGACCTCTGTGTTCTTCTAATCCCAGGAGAGGAGCAGTTACAGCTGAACAATTCTTGTCTGATTCTGGTTTAACCAACTCTTGAAAATATAAATTCCTCCACTTAGCCAATTTAATTCCTTCTTTGTGTTCTCAATGATAGATTTCTCTTAATGCATAACCTAAACCTCTATTGCTGCATTTTACACACATCACTTCCATCTTATTTCCCAATGGTTGTTGAAGGCAATTTATTAGGATCTTTGCCAGAGTAATGTCTTCTCATACGTATACCTGGTGTTGTTCCTTTGTTTTTTTCTTTTTTCTATTCAAGACTGAGCAGTTCTTTCCAAATTTCTTCTTTATTTCAATTCAGTCTATCCTTGCAGACAAAGTCACTATGAAAAAAACAACTGCAAACTAGGAAGCAGTCCTCCACTTACCTTTACTCTTGGAGAAGTTTTATTGAAATCTGAGACTATGTTCTAGATTCCTTCTTGTCTGAATGAAATCCAGCCATCCATTCAAACAGGATGTATTGCAAACCCCAGAATGCTATTTTGATAAAATTCAATAACTGATTCAGTGGAGAACATTTTTCAAATACCTTGAGCATAACTAGTCTATAACATAATCACAGGTAAATATGATTGCTTCTGCTTCTTATATCTACATTTACTGGATTACCTTTATTTGCTCTTCATTTTTAAAGCGGATTTAATTCATCTTTATTGTCAACTGCTTGTGGCTAGGATCTTATTTTGAAAACTAATGTTTATACATCAAAGCATATAGTTATTTGGAAATGTTATATCCTCATCATTACCACTCAATTATAAGTGGAATGTTTGTTCTTGAGCAAATCATACTGAAGAAAGCAATACCAGGAGTTAAATCATGTAACTAAACATATTTGCACTTGAGGTTCATGTTCAACTGGCTTTCTTTTTGCAAAATAAAGGATGGCCTACTTTTCCAAATATTGCTATTAAAAAGAGAGTTCACAGCAAATTAAAGAAATCCCATGAGAAGTCATTTATTTTGTTGCATCTACACGTAAAAGAATGACAAGTTTGCAAGCAACAACTTCATTTTCTTATGTTGATTTTGAGGCATGTACTGTTGTATGCACGGGTACAAGCCATTGTCTTGTAGTTGGGGATGCCAGATTCCCTCAGCTGATCCTGTGGGTCAATAGAGAATCTCCAAGTCTTTCTCATTGGTCCCAAGACTGAAGCTCACTGGCCTGTTATGCTTTAATTACTATTGAGAACTAATCCTTTTTCATCATGATATTGTGCATGTAGGAATACCGTCTCTCTGCTTGTTCAGTTCATCCAAGATGCACAAGTATACGCAGCACCAACTCCTGTCACTCAAAAAGAGGGAATTGGCCCTAGAGCTGCAGTACAGCTGAGATGATGTTCTTTCCTTGAATTGTCTCTGCAGCATCTAGTAGGTTACAGCCTACTAGAAGAAAATTGTAATATGGCCACTTAGAAATTATGGAAGCTCTTCAGAATATTCTAACATCTGCTTGAGTTGTGCAGATATTCAAGCACAGTTTAACAACCTAAAAGCGACTACAAATTTATTACTAATTTTAAAAGAGAAGGGGGTAAAAAAGCTTGAGAAAATAGATTTAAGCTCAAAAACCTGTCTTTCTGTTTGGAAAAGCTTATGTGACAGGAGTTTATTACTCCTATTCTTGAATGTCTACACTGCCCAGGTAGTTATGTTTCACTTGGTTCTTCTTGAACTGGTACACATATCCTATTTAAAGCTGCTATTTCAAAGCAAACAAAACCTGTGATATTTAGAAGCAATAAGGATTTGTTCTGGGCCTAAGAACGAGGCAAAAAAAGCAGTTTCCTTAGCCAGTCATGTGAGACTGACACTCTTCTCAATTGCTCAGTCTGAGAGCATTTATCATTTCCCAAGGATTTTGTTTAAGTTCCTTTTCAATACAGTAGTATGTGAGAGTGAGAAATAACAATTTTTGTGTTAACTGCACTGAGCATTGTTGGCTATGAGGCATCAGTTTAATTTTGATTGGTTACTGAAAATGAGAGACTACTCTAAATGAAATTAGCTGGCTGTGTTCCAGTAACATCCTTTCACTCTATATTTGTCTACATGAAAACAGAATGCATGTTTAAACTGGATAAATATTTATTTCATTTGTGTAATGGCTGATCTACAAATTAGTGAATATATCTTTTCACCCCTGCATCGTAGTCAATTTGTATTCTGTTTTTTATTGTAAGGGTACTTCACTGGTCATTTTTTTCTACTAAATTAAGATTAAAATAATGTGCAGGATGTATCCACACATCCTGCTGACCCAGTCAAAAGAAAAAGAATTCAGGAAGGATTTGTCACTTGAACTGGGACCACTCCTGACAGGACCCTCTGTACCTTATATACATTTCTGTTCTAGTATGGTACAGGTCTATAACACTATGTGTTGCTGTTTAGACTGTTTTGTGGGCACTCATGTTTCTCATTTTTTATGGTTACCAGAACAACATAAACATCTTTGGGTATTACAGTGAAACATTCTGGGCATTAGAGTGCAGCAGGAGGAGCAAGAAATATGAATTATCCTCTAAAATTAAATCTCTGATAGCTTTTTCTGAGCTCTAAAGATACATACGGTAACCTCCAAATACAAGAGCAGTCTTTTCCTCTGAAGTTGAGAGATAATCTTTCTTAATCTTCAAAGGCTGCGTGGTGATTTTCACCATAATATCCTGAACTGTATGCATACATATTGTCTGTGACATGTGGCTAGATTGCATTCAAGAAATGGTGCATCCTTCGTTATTGCTCAGTAAATTTCAGGGAAATTAATCTGTTTAGACCCTGCAATGTCAAAACTACACAATTCCTTACATTCCTCATTTGCTTTCACTGTTAACAAAATAAACAAACAAACAAACACAACAAAACAAAACAACAAAAAAAAACCCTGTTCTTTTAACTTCAAGGTTGTGCTAGTGGTAATGCTGCTTAGGGATCTAATAGTGCACGCTCTTTTCACAGACACTTCAGCAGCATAGTGTAATCTGAATATATATCTCTGTTTTCTGTGGAAATTTTTAAACCACTGTGAAAAGATTACCATGTTCTGGTTTGATGCATAATTATTATAACTACTATGTCTATTTACAAACTTATTTTGTCCGCTTCTAGTATAGAAACACAACATTCCAAGTAAAGAAGGAATGAAAGGTAATCCTCACATGGCTCCTAAGTTGATACTTTTCCAAAGATAAGTAATATGAAGTAGTAAAACCATTTGATCTTTAATGTAAGTAATAACAAAAGAAACTGAAAACTGGCATTCAATTCCTTGTATCTGCACCTGCAGAGTACATTGGGAGGACCCTAGTGAATTCTATAAACTTTAGTTAGCAGGTGAAAGCATTTAAACGTCTTGAAAAGACAACAGAAGTCTGGCAGTCACTCTGTCCTCTGACAAGTGAGTGAAAAGATTATTAAGGTTATTTTCTTAATGCTAAAGGAACAGTTTCAGTATTCACTCTCCTTAACTAAATTAAACCAATGTAAAAATTTCATCCTGAAATCAAGAATGAAGAATGAAGAAATCAAGAAATCAAGAATGACTGCTAGTGGGAAGATATAAAAGTCTTGAAAACTTTGGAGCAATTCACAGTCAATAAATGAATAAACTAGGAAAATACAAAGTATGACCGTGTTGCATCTCAAACCAACTAGTAAACTTTTATCTTTGTGCAGATATTCATGATAGCCAAGAAAGAAACCAGTACTTTTAACCTTAAACATCTGCAGGAACAGAAAGAAAATGTATCAAATGCATAAATGATCTCTAAAAAAGTAAGTCTTAAAAGCAAAGTTACAGTGTGTAGTCCTGGAGGTAATGGCAGAAGAATGTATTTCTTGTTGTTGTTTGTTTGTTCTTTAGCAATACCAGTACATGGTAGTCATACATTTGTCTGTACAATTGACTTGCCAATGCCATAGGAGAAACTGTACTTTGTGCTTTACTCATTTTGTGCTCATCGTACCAAGGTACTGGTTGTCAAAGCCAGGAAAAGCATAAGGCTCTTAGTCAGAAACATTTGCTCCACAAGGAGGATGGCAATGAAAGAAATAATAAAAGTGGAATATTCTGCTAGTGACCTGTGGTATCACTTTAGAGTTTAACAGAAGATTAAGTGAACCCTTCTTGGGGAAAGGGAATTCTGGTGTGAGCCTGGAACTGTGAGAGGTTATCAAGAAACACAGATTTAGTTGACAAAATATCGTGCCATGTACCGTGCTCATTACTAGCAAGATAAAACGATGAACATTCTGCAAGACAGACCAAAGAAATATTCTCACTACTGAGTTTATTTGGTCAGAAAGGCTTTGTATCTATCAGAGCTGATCCCTTCCAAATGAACATTGCCATAGGTCTTCATAATCTTCCACAAAATGAGGTGTTACTGTACTTGTGGAGTAACATTTGAAAAAGAATTATGCTCCCAGCAGCCTGCTTGTTATTTTTACACTAAGAACGCTTTTAGCAGTAACGCTATCCCTAGGACCAAGAGACAATTATTGTCCTAAAAAACAAAGATGATCAGTATTTCTGCAACAAGAGAGCTCCTTCCCTTTCCAGGCATGCAAATGCAGGAATGGCATAATAACAGGATGATAATGATCTTGAGGTGATACCATGGAATGAACAAGTTGGAACAGTTTGCCTTAGTTCTGTCATCCAACAACACTTCATAACCCAAAGGACGTGGTATTAATCAGTGGGTCTGAAATGTAAATGAAGTAAATTCTGACAGCTTTTGATCAAAGGCAAAGAGAAGGATGGAAAGCTTCTCAGATAAGTCTCTAAGGGAGCAGTCAGAATTAGTCAGATAAACAGAACTAAAGTAAAATATATTCACATCCCAAA
Organism: Lagopus muta; assembly: GCF_023343835.1. Taxonomy (NCBI): domain Eukaryota; kingdom Metazoa; phylum Chordata; class Aves; order Galliformes; family Phasianidae; genus Lagopus; species Lagopus muta. Next base: position 6,357,032 of record NC_064471.1, read on the forward strand.
TTTGACTAAATTTAGCTTTGACAAAAGAATCCAGAGTTTGCCTTAATTCAATGTAATTACAACTGGTTCAGAAAGTAGCAGTGGGCTAATGCTTTTCTGTGGCAGACTTTCTGTCCACTGAAAACCTGTTCAATAAGGTGTGGGCAACAAGATGACACCATCAAAGGGATTGTGAACCCTTTGATGGGTGCCAAGAGAGACAGTTTCTAAATGGGTATTCAGTTACTGACTGGTAGTTCAGAAGAATAAGGTTAATACTTCTGTCTCTGAAAACTCTGAGTTAGAGATGACTGACTTAAGATTCATTTAAAAAGCAAGCAGCTGGAGTTTGACTTTAGAACACTTTGGTTTTTGCTGGAAAATAATGCATGTTAGAGTGTAAGTCCCATTGCAGGTTTGTGTTGGTTTTTTTTCCTAGTAACAGGTTTGTTACTACCATAAAGTGCCGGACTAAAGATGTTTCAGAATCAGAATTCAGTTATAGGAACCTCTTTTACAAAGGTATGTAAACACAGATATGGAGTCTATCCCACAAACAGGAAGATTATTCTTAATTTCTTTGTGTCTAACTGCACTCAAAATATGCAGTTTTGTACGTTCATGAATGAATTCAAGGTCAAGTGCAGCATTTTAGTTATCGAATAAATAGGTCCTAAGGATACTTCTATCTTCTGCATTAAAAAATAAATAAAAATCACAGTATTCAATTTTAAGGGAGCAAGCATGATGTGATTTACAGTGTCTGGCTCAAAGTCTTCAGATTACCTTTCTTTTACTCTGGACAATAATTTTTCCATGGCAGCTGGACCATAAACTATGTATTTATTTTTTTTTCCTTTTGTATTTTACTCTCCATTTACTTGAGTACTTCATAACTCATTTTATATTTGTTTTGTAGAAGGCACATGTCATCAACATGCTAGAGCTCACACTTGGGAATAGTGCATATATATTTCATGTGGCTATCTAAAATATCCAACTCCTGGGAATACCAGGCTTTTCCCTTGCTTTATAAATCCAATAATCCTGATTTAAATATCTTTGCTCTTGATTTTTCTTTAGACAGGCTGCTGTATGCCTTCTCTCTATATAGAGTATCTAGAGAATCTGGAGAATATATTCAAAATTCTTTCAAGCTTCAACTTTTCTTTCAACCTGAGGTTTAAGTTACAAAATCTTGTATTAGAAGTATGTCTTTGGGAACAGAGGTACGGAGAGGCTGGTGTGCAGCTGTATCTTACCAGGAGAGTGCCTCTGGAGACCCTACTTTCTGAGTGATATAGATGTAGTGAGGCAGGACATTTCTTCCTGTAAAGGTGAAAGGGTTCCTGAGAAAATGAGTGTCTGTCCTGAAACAGACAAGACTGTGAATGCTCAAGGACAACTGAGCAACCTGCTTTCCCTACTTTCCAGAATATATGAAGAAACAATTTGGCACGAGTAGAGACTACATATACTCCTTTGTAGCCTTTGTCTCTGAAAAGCTCAATATATACGTTAGGATCATTTATCACCACTTTCTATAACTCCATTCAAGTCATTGTTTGCCTGTGGTTTTATCTTAATTTACAATATGTTGGCTTTAGCTTGCTTCATACTAAACATCAGAGCTAGAAGAAATAAGAAAAACTAACAGGCTAAGATTAAACTGGGAGATTTATTCCTGATTTTATGTTGTAGAGAGTTAAGAGCAGTAAAACAGCAGCGAGTTAAAAATAGTAAAAAAATCTCTGCCATAAAGAACACTTGCTTTTATTTTTTTAAAATACCATTCAAGAACACCTTTTCAGTTGGTTCATAAAACTAAAGTGGTCCAGGAATGATACAACGTATAATTACTAGGAATGGTGGATGTAACTGATTCTTTTCAGCTGTTACTTTCATTAAACTTTGTGTTCATTTATCAAACTCCATTTTACAAAATCCTTGGAGGAGGGGGACCTTGCAGATTCTTTCTAAAGTATCCAGAAAATAAATGCAAGGATATTATTGACCATTTCAAATTCTCTACACAGGTTACTGTATATCTAGAGGAACATTGTCAGAGTGGCAAGAAAAGATGAAAATCAGCAGTGTGAAGTTAAAATTTTAGTGTATAAAATAGTTTTTTCTCATATTTTCTGAATGTATTTTGCTTTTTAATTGAACACAATTTCCAGCTGTCATCTTTAGCATTCCTCCATTCTCAGCTGTTGTCTCATAAATGGCCAGAGAATGCTCTTTCTCTATTTAGTACTAATTAATTTTGTTAATTAAATGTCACCCTGCCTTTTTCCTTATTAGAGTTTTTGTACCAAAATGATTCCCAGGACATTGCTGCTAAAATCACTGAAGATTAAAAAGAAAGGATGGAAATTGAATGTGCAAGCACTAGGGAATTCATTAAATGCCTTGTAAGACTTGCAAAAGCCTCCTGACAAGCAGGGTGGGAACTATAAGGCACTTTCCTCCAGGAGTGAGCTCATGAGCTAGCCTTTTCTGTCAGATGCTGTGCTGGTGGGCAGCACTGTCACAAACTGATGAACCTAAGAACCAGTGCCAACTCGTAATCCTATTCTGTAATTTCTTACTATAGCAATTACATTGACTGGGAATGTTGTCATACTAATTACATAGAACCAGCGGACAAACATCTTGTTATTTGTTTTTAGACCTGAAGTAGCAAGTACATGGGGGAAGAAAATGAGAAAGACTTTGCTTCCTCCAATTTGCCAGCTGCGCATCCATCCACTAAAAAAGCCTTGTATTTGTTTCTGGGGGCATGCTGACGTGTGTATGTGGCAGTTGACATGAAGATTACTGCTTTTTGAACCCTCAACAGCCCATGGCACAGTGTAATGCATATGTTAATAATGTTTTTCTGCTGTGCTGGAGGGTTTAGCTACTTTTTGCTGGTGTGATAGCCAAGCATACACCGATTGTGTTAACATGGAAAACTGCCAGCGAGGAACATAATCCAGGATATTATCAGGAGAAACATGCAATCCTTATTGATTTCTTGACACTAGCATTAATAACAGAGGCAAGGTTTCCTACACGTCCCCAAGATTTTAGTCAGCGTGTTGTGCTAGTTCTTATTGTCATTCATCATTCTCCAAAGACTCTTGTGGGAGTAGGGAGAAAGAGGACAAATGCATCCAGCTGTGTTTCTGTGGGCTGCTTCTGCTCAGTTTTTCTCACTGCCTTGGCCTGGGACTAGGAACTGCTGCATGCCCTGCACCTGGGAGAAACACCTGGTATTGGGACCAGGCTTAGGTGATGCAGGAAGGCAGTTTTCTGTCAGTTTTCATGGCTGCTGAATCACTTCAGAGCTTTTTACAGAGTCCACTTATGCACATTCTTGAAATGCACAGGGATGGCCTGGTTTGTCGATGGCAATATGGCTAGGGATTACCCCATGTACTAATGTACTAACAAATTAAACCTGCACTACTCTTCTAAATATCAACCATTTCCAGGCCACATCTAGAAATGTTCACTGAGGGCTAGGGAGTACAAGCAATTGGAGTTGTTCGTAGAATGTTCATAGAATCACGCAGGTTGGAAAAAAACCTTTAAGATTGAGTCCAACCATGATCTGACCATACTACCCTACCTCTAACAACCCTCTGCTAAATCATGTCTCTGAGCACCACATCCAAATGGTTTTTAAACACACTCAGGGATGGTGACTCAACCACATCCCTGGGGAGCCTATTCCATTGCTTAACAACCCTTTCTGTAAAGAAGTTTTTCCTGATATCCAACCTAAACTCACCCTGGTGCAACTCAAGACCATTTCCCCTCATCCTGTCACCTGTCACCAGTGAGAAGAGACCAGCCCCACTCTCGCTGTAAACACCTTTCAACTATTGGAAAAGAGCAATAAGGTCTCCCTTAGCCTCCTTTTCTCCAGACTAAACAGCCCCAGATCCTTCAGTCTCTCCTTGTAGGGCACGTAGTTGATATAGTTTAGCTCTCTGAAACAGTATAATTGAACAAGAAGACCGCATAAAGCATCTCTTGCTATCAGAAGCCTCTCTTTCTTCCCTCTCCCTATGTGAGGAAAACATACCAATTTTGGAAATACAGTCGAGATCAACCCCATGTCCTGTAGCAAAATAGGTCTTAATTTAGATTTGCTTCTTGAACTTCTAAAATTTAAATATGTATGCATGAAGGCACAGAATCCAATGGCTGCTAATCTCATTAGTTTATTAGTGTTAGTTTATTAGATAACTTTAGTTTGTGTATTACTTAGTAAAGAGTATGTAACACTTCTCATCTGATTCTTTAATAGAAAAAAAAGCTTGCAGTTACTATTTGGGGAGTATATGTACTACCCAGGTTGCAACGAGAGGTTTTGTTTTGTTTTGTTTTTGACAGGAGTGAGAAGCCAAGGTGAACAGGAAAAACAATATATCATCAAAACATTTGTAATGTAAAACGTATAACATGAGGAAAAAAGTTAAATATATGGATTTTAAGTAAGATAGCCTAATTCCTGCAGTATAGTACATTTATCCAATGAATCCTTTCAGGGGAGTTCAGTATTTGGTCCTTCAACACCTGGCCAGTGAATATCCACTTTTCTTGATGCTACTTTCATTGCCAGCATGCATGCTTACGCAGGACTACCTGTGCTGTGCTGTGTAGTCATGCCGTTCCAACATGGGGTTAGAAAAGAAAAAAAAAAAACCAACTAAAAAACCATAAAATTAATGGTTCCTCCCACAAGGGAAAGGCAGCCTCACTTCAACTTCTCAGGTCGAGTTTATGTCCTAACATCTGTCATTTCTTTTTGTATAAGATCTCTGAAACTGTTCAAGATCTCCATTCACGTAACAGAGCTTTCATCTCAACTCATAGCATCCGGAATATTGCAACATCCTACACTCACACCTTCCCAAGTGCAGCCTCATCCCACTGGTCTCTACCCTGAGCACTCTACCAAGACAATTTTCCTGCCTATGTCACTTCACCTCTGCATCGGTCATGCTGGCTACTCCTCTTACCTCGAACCACTGCAGCAAGCCTGAACTGCCCACTTTCAGCTATAAGGAGGCTCTATTTGCCTACCTGCTTTCATTTACTTAAGATCTACCTGCTGCCATTGACCACGAGGTATATTCTTTTTCATGACGCCTATGAAAACAGAAGGCAGGCAGTTGATGTGCTTAACCCCTGCCCGCTCTGCTGCCCAACACAAGCTTATTTCTTTGTGCACATATCGTGCCATCTTACATTACAAGCAGCTCTCACACTGGTTTTGGGTTCAGTTCCATGTTTAAAGCTCCCAGGCACTACAATCATAGAAAATATATGTAATAACAATAAATTATTTAAGAGAGTCTACTGTTAAGTAACTGGAGACTTCCAGTATACAAACTGATGCAGAAATGTGATAATAGGGAACACTCTATCATTTACTGTAGACTAGCACAGAGTGCAACTCTGATAGTAATGCTGTAGTGCAGAGTAAGAGTGAGTGGTTTTATGCTGTAATGCTTGTAAATCTTCTGAAAGCCTTGTAGAGATATTTCAGTAAAAACACAAAATGTTTGGTGCTGGTTCAGAACGGACACCAGGTGGAAATTCCTAGTTTGGTGCATTTTTATGTCCTGAAATAACCAACCTGTCTAGGATGCCAGATCAGAACACTCGGGGCTGCCCTCCCCCTGAGAAATGCATGCACCTGAACTGTGGCCAAACTCAGCTTAGCTGTACTTTCTGTTCAGTGCATACTAATTTACCAAAACGAATAAACACAGTATTTTAAAAATTGTTACAGTTGCTACAAATCTCTACAGAGGTTTTGACACAAAGCAATTTTCTAAATGTAAGTATATTTATGCATAAGCTATAATGCTTTCAGAATGCTTGCTGTGTTTGATGCATTCATCTCACCAAATTTTTCTTCAACAGCATTTGTTAAAGAAAACACCTCATCCTATTTAGTAGAGAAGTGCATGTTTTTGTTTCTGGAACCAAGGTAATGGGCAACAAATTGTTAGATATATTCATTATTTAGCAAAATCCTTCAGTTTTAAGTTTACTTGTCCAACCAGAGGACAAGTACAACCTTGTACTGCTTTACCCTCCGACCTCTTTTTATACTCTGATGCTCATATTAACTCCACTGCTTTGAGTGCTCCTTTGGTAAAGATAAATGAAGAAACCACACAAACCTAAAAAAGCAGAGGCCAAAGCTACCTAGGTCTTAAGATTCTGAGCACTCAAACTCATCTTTAGCTTCTCAGCTGACATTTGGGTTTCAGGCATTCACTGTATTTCTCAGATATGTGAAACTCAGGGATTATAGTTTGAATTAGAATTCTGTTGGGTATTAGGTGGAGAACAATTTCCCTTTGAAATACATTTACGCTGAAGCTATTAGGATGCAACTTCAGTAGAGTTGCCTTCTGCTTTGCCAATTGGGAACTTGAACAATGCAACTATGATGTTACTGAGGTGACGCTTTACTTAAATCCAGTTAGGGTAAATTAAACTTGAAAGGAGAGAGCTATAGGATGCTGAGCCAAGTAATTTGCTCAAGACAGCAAGCAGTTAAATGAAGCACCTGTTAGAAGCTCATGCTTGGTACTCTTCTACCTGCCTTCATGGATGTGCCATTATATCCTCTGTGCACTCAGGTAAAGTGGCATGCTGAGTGCTGGGGGTAAGGCAAGGGAGCCACAGCCTTGACTCATCTCATGGAGCAGAGGCGTCACCTACGCATCCTCGTCTGCACAAAACCAATTCCTCCTACTCATTAGTGTCAGAGCAGATTTGGGGAATCTCTGTGGATTCAAATCGGGAGCACTAGGAGCCCGCACCCGCTATGCAGTGTGACAACAGCACGGAGTACGTGGGCTTGGGGAAATCCTGGCTGCTAGAGAAGACTGTGAGGAGAGGATGTAGGCATTGCAATGCACTCATGCACTCATCCCCCACAAGTGGGGACGGAGTGCTCCACCGCCTGTCCTACATGCAGCTGACAAAGCACAGTGCTGACCAGTGGCTTCCAGTTCCATCAGGAGCCAGCGTAAGACCACAGCTCCTCGTAAACCAGGGATAATCATGCTTTGTAGAAAAGCAGCCAATGCATAGCCACGCTCCCCTGAAGCTGAGGAATAAAAGTGAATCCCATGCCTGGAAGTAAGCTACAGAAGTCTCTCACTTAGAGTACATCAGGCTCAAAAATCCTAGAATAACAGACAGGCAACATGACGTACCGTAAGCGACCCTCAATATCTAGACTGAAATCCACAAATTGTGCCCAAAGCTGTCACTAAGTGCAAGTGGGGTTTTAAATTAATATTCTGTAAAAACAGAGCAATAAATGACTTATCAAATGAAAATGAAGATCAGAATGGTAGCAATCGTAGTTCCTTATATCTTTTATTTACATTCCTCTCTCTGTGTGCAGACACACGTGCACATATGTAGATACTCAGCCCCTGCATTTATATGCAGGTATGCTCCAATTCCCATCCAGCCATTGGAACTGCATTTCTAAATAACAGGAGTAAGCAGTTTTAATCAAATCGAGTCTTTCATCTGAACTGCTGAAGAGGTTATATTGGCATATACTGGCCATGAATATTTTTCTCCTTTTCTCATAGCCTTTTTCCACCCAATTATCGTGGTTCTGCTTACACAAGAGCCCTTTTTCTCCACACACACCAGACTTGCAGAGGCCCTCTCTGCTTTCCAAGAATAAGCAGTACTGCAGCCATCATCCCTCACACTCCACACCGTAGGTTTAGGGATCCTGCAGAAGATAAAGCACTGCAAATAATTTATTCAGTGTAGTCTTCTGAAGTTCTTCCAGTCTTCTGAAGACCTTACACTCTCCTTCACCAGCCAGGATCTCCCCAAGCCCATGTACTCCATGTCACCGTGTGGCTGCCATAGCATGGCCCAGACTTTACTTATGGTACTTTGCTTATCACAAACCTGCAGGGAAACATTTCTGCATGCACGATTCACCCTAGAAGACCACCTAATAATGGAGCAGCACAGGGGAATCTTATTCTCATATTGCTTCTTTCATGTTAAATTAACTAACTTATTAAATTATTAGCTTACCAGATCAAGTTTCTCTCACTTTCATTATTCACAAAGGTTCAACCTGCAGGGAAAAAACAAAAACATGAAATTTGTCTGAAGAATGGTGAGGAGGCCTGAATATGAAAACATCAGGAGAAGCTACTCAGAGACACATCTCACATTAGTGTCCCTGCAGACTCACCCACAAAAAACTCTAGGAGAGCACCAGAGAGGTGCTAAAAATTGGATAAAGTTTCATTACTCGTTTGATATGCCATAATTGAGCCATGACAAATGGTACAACAGCAACAGAACTGCAGCTTATTGCACACTAGACAGGACTTGTTTGCATGGGAAAGGAGAAGGTAAGCTATATGAACACTGCGGTATGCTGTCATGGTATCAGTCTAACAGCAGGTGTGGTATAAACACATACCTCCTGTCTGACTGATTTATTGTCTCAGAATACAGTGCAAAGAAAAGGGATCACAGGAGCACGTGGAGCTCTCCTATCACTGAAATGAATTGCGCACGAGAGCAGCAAAAAGCATTTGCTGTTTTGAAACAGTACACCAAGAAGCAGCTGTGCCTGCCGTTGTGTGGATAATCAGAGCCTCTTCCCAATAATGGAGATCTTGGCTCACTTTCCCTGGGTTGGAGCAGGGTGACGTCTGAAAGCTGGTAAGCAAAGCTATCGCACAACCCAACATGCAGGTTCCATGCGGCACCAGGGTCAGAGCCGATAGCCTCCAACACTTGTGTCCTGCAGCCTGCTCCAGTTACATGCACATTTGAGCTCCGGAGCAGGAGGCAGGAGAGCAAGGGGATTCTTGCAGAGACAGGCAGGTTATAGATCACCTGAAAGTATTTCGTCTACTGGATATCTCATATAAATGAGAGCCTGCTTTTGAGAAATATTCGTCCTCTGCTTTTTTAAAGACTGGCTCACAGACAGCGATGCTCTGTTGTTACGTATTGGTGCTGCAGGCAAAAGCTTTGCCACAGAGGTCAGGAACGTCATGTCAGACAAATATTTCTAATGCACAGCCCTGCTTTTTTAGTGCCAGCGGCTAAAACACCCTTTTCAGCTGTGAGGGGGTGGTGGCAGGGCCCCATCAATGCTTCCAACCTGCACAGAAGACCATGCTTCCCATCAGACACATCTGTGACCAAGGGTGTCCCAGTGCCCTTCCTCTTCGCTTTCCTTTATAAGAATAAGGAAACTTGTGCCCAAACACTTGCACTTCATGTACTGGAATATTAAGAGTGGAGACCTTCCTCTTTAGGCCGCAAAGGGAGACTCGGGTTGCGATGTTAGGAAAAATTTCTTCTCAGAAAAAGTGGTGAGGCACATGTTGCCCAGGAAGGGTTTGGAGTCACCATCCCTGGAGGTGTTCAAAAACCATGGAGATGTGGTAGCGAGGGACGTGGTCTACAGTGGGTCACAGCCATAGGCTACAGGTGGACTAGATGATCTTAGAGGTCGTTCTAAACTTAATGATTCCATAACTCTCTGAAGGCCTCCCTCCTGCCACCGGCTGAGCATACTGCAACCATCAGACCCTGCCTGATGCCAGCAGAGAGCCAACCGTTGGCACTGCAGAAATGCTCCTCCCAGGCTACAGGATCTACACTTGCAAGGTTCTGGGCACAATGGTTACATCACATTAACACAAAGGTTTTATTTTGTCCACTGCTTTCTAGAGATTCAGCCCTAGCTACAGTATCTTGTTAAACATTGCCAGGAGGTTAGCGCTACGTCTTCTGCATTGAAACAGAAAATAGATTTGTTGTTGAATGCTAATCCTAAAAGAAATGAGATAGTGCCTCTTTAGCCACCTTGGGAGTATCAGATGCTAAGATGTTGTAACAAGCAACCAATACCTGTCATCTGATGAGAGTGAAACCGAATCCACCAACCTCAATCTGATCAATTATTTTTCAATGTCACGGAATTGACCAGATCAATCTATGTCCGTGACAGGGGCGACAGGCCTCTGCCCTCCCCCCCCCACCCCAGTCCCACAAAAATGGGAAGGAAGGAAGGGAGGAAAAGAGCAGCGGCAACAATCTATGGAGGAAAACTTATTTTACTATAATATCGGAATACAAGATAACACAATAGATACAATTTAATTGCAATTGGGATTAATAAATCAGACAAGATGAGAGAGAGAGAGAGTTCCCGGGACCGATTCAAACCCGAAAAGCTTGGAACGGCTAGGAAAGCACCCTCCAGCACCCACTGCAAGGCAGCAAGAGAGCGCCCCCCCCCACCCGGAAGGGCCAGATCCCGTGACTTCTGTAATGTACAGGGATAGGTACTTGGAATTGGGGCAGTGATACTTTAATGCCCCGTACACTACATGATGTTTTGATGTGGAATACTGAAACCCAAAAACAAAAAACAAAAACAAAAACATAGAACCATGACATTCCACCCCTTATTCTACATCGTTACATCATGCTTAAAATATATATACATATATACAAACAAACAAAAAAAAATTAAAATGCATTACACACACATGGTTATATGCATATACATAGAATTAGTAACTGCACTCCCCCGGCATCAAGTTTCCTTGTGGTACACATTGGACATCCCCATTCTTCTGCATTACCCACCAAGTGGATCCTGGTCCCTGGGCAAAAACTGTACCACGGAGAGGTTTGCCCTTTCCAGACGCTGGAAGAACCCAAACTGCCTTTCCTAACATGTTCTTTACATGTACAACAGGGACTTTATCTCCCTCTACGGTATGTAGGGAACTGGATTGGTTAGGACCATCACGATTGATAGATCCTCTGGTATTGACTAACCAGGTAGCTTCTGCCAGATGTTTCTCCCAGTGCTTAAATGTTCGACCACCCAGTGCTTTTAGCATCGTTTTTAACAATCCATTGTATCGTTCAATTTTACCAGAGGCTGGTGCATGATAGGGAATATGGTAAATCCACTCGATGCCATGATCTTTGGCCCAAGTATTTACAAGAGAATTTTTGAAATGAGTCCCATTATCTGACTCAATTCTTTCCGGAGTGCCATGTCGCCACAGGACTTGTTTCTCGAGACCCAGTATGGTGTTTCGGGCGGTGGCATGGGGTACTGCATATGTTTCAAGCCACCCAGTGGTTGCCTCCACCATAGTAAGCACATAATGCTTGCCATTGCGAGATCGTGGCAAGGTGATATAATCAACCTGCCATGCCTCCCCATATTTGTACTTTTGCCATCGCCCTTCCTCCCAGAGAGGTTTCATCCTCTTGGCTTGTTTGATGATGGCACATGTTTCACAGTTATGAATAACCTGTGCAATGGCATCCATAGTTAAGTCCACCCCTCGGTCTCTGGCCCATTTGTATGTTGCATCTCTCCCTTGATGACCTGAGGTCTCATGGGCCCATCGAGCTAGAAATAATTCACCCTTGTTCTGCCAGTCCAGGTCTATTTGAGCCACCTCAATTTTGGCAGCTCGGTCTACCCGATGGTTGTTTTGCTGTTCTTCAGTAGCCCGACTCTTGGGCACATGAGCATCTACATGACGCACCTTTACAACGATAGTCTTTGTTCGGGCAGCAATGTCTTTCCACAGTTCAGCAGCCCAAATAGGTTTACCCCTCCTTTGCCAGTTATTTTGCTCCCACTGCTGTAACCACCCCCATAAGGCATTTGCCACCATCCATGAGTCAGTGTAAAGACAGAGCATTGGCCACCTCTCCCGTTCAGCAACATCTAAGGCCAGTTGGACAGCCTTTACCTCTGCAAATTGGCTTGATTCTCCTTTCCCTTCAGTGGCCTCTGCAACTTGTCGTGTGGGGCTCCACACAGCAGATTTCCATCTGCGATGCTTCCCCACAATACGACACGATCCATCTGTGAACAGGGCATATTTCTTTTCATTCTCCGGTAGTTCATTGTATGGTGGGGCTTCTTTAGCACGTGATACTTCTTCTCCTGGTGGTGTTCCAAACTTTTTACCTTCAGGCCAGTCCATGATGACCTCTAGGATTCCTGGACGGCTGAGGTTCCCCATCCGTGCTCGTTGTGTAATCAGTGCAGTCCACTTACTCCAAGTGGCATCAGTGGCATGATGGGTGGAGGGAACCTTTTCTTTAAACATCCAGTTCAGCACTGGCAGTCGAGGTGCCAGAAGGAGCTGTGTTTCAGTACTGACTACTTCAGAAGCAGCCCGAACCCCCTCATAAGCAGCTAAGATCTCCTTCTCAGTTGGAGTGTAGCCCTCTTCCGACCCCCTGTAGGCTCGACTCCAGAATCCCAGGGGTCGGCCTCGGGTCTCTCCTGAGGCTCTTTGCCACAAACTCCAAGTGGGACCGTTCTCTCCAGCAGCGGTGTAGAGGATGCTCTTTATACCCTGTCCCGTTCGTACTGGCCCTAGGGCCACAGCACGGGCTATCTCCTGTTTAATCTGTTCAAAAGCCTGCTGCTGCTCAGGGCCCCATGTAAACTCATTTCTCATTCGCGTCACATAATAAAGGGGGCTTACAATGAGGCTGTAGTTTGGAACATGCATTCTCCAAAAGCCCACTGCACCCAGAAAAGATTGTGTCTCTCTTTTGCTAGTGGGTGGAGACATAGCAGTGATTTTGTCAATCACGTCTGTCGGGATGTGACGACGGCCATCTTGCCACTTTATACCTAGGAACTGAATCTCCTGGGCAGGTCCTTTCACTTTGCTTCGCTTAATAGCAAAACCAGCACTCAGAAGAATTTGGATCATTCGCTCTCCTTTCATGAAGACATCTTCTACTGTATCGCCCCACACAATGATGTCATCAATGTACTGCAGGTGCTCAGGAGCACTGCCCTGTTCCAATACAGTTTGGATCAACCCATGGCAAATGGTCGGGCTGTGTTTCCACCCCTGGGGCAAACGGTTCCAGGTATACTGAACGCCCCTCCATGTGAAAGCAAACTGTGGCTTACATTCTTTGGCCAAAGGGATGGAAAAGAAGGCATTAGCAATGTCAATGGTGGCATACCATTTGGCCGCTTTTGACTCCAGTTCATACTGGAGTTCTAACATGTCCGGCACAGCAGCACTCAGTGGGGGTGTGACTTCATTCAGGCCACGGTAGTCCACTGTCAGCCTGCATTCTCCACTGGCTTTACGCACTGGCCATATGGGGCTGTTAAAAGGCGAGTGAGTTTTGCTGATCACTCCCTGGCTCTCTAGTTGACGAATTAATTTATGAATGGGGAGCAAAGAATCCCTGTTGGTGCGGTACTGACGCCTGTGCACCGTTTTTGTAGCAATTGGTACCTGTTGCTCCTTTACCCGCAGCAGCCCCACAACAGACGGATCTTCTGACAGGCCAGGCAGAACAGACAGCTGCTTAATGTTGTCTGTGTCCACAGCAGCTATTCCAAAGGCCCATCGATACCCCTTAGGATCCTTGAAATGCCCCCTTCTGAGATAATCAATACCTAGTATACATGGAGCCCCTGGGCCCGTCACAATAGGATGTTTTTGCCAGTCCTTACCAGTGAGGCTTATCTCAGCCTCCAACACAGTCAATTCTTGAGAGCCCCCGGTCACTCCAGAAATATGGATTGATTCTGTCCCTTCATGACTCGAGGGCATCAGAGTGCACTGTGCACCAGTGTCCACCAGGGCCTTATATTTCAGTGGTTCTGATGTGCCAGGCCATTGAATCCACACAGTCCAATATACTCTATTATCCCTTTCCCCCCCCTGACTGAGGGCAGGGCCCCTCTATTCATTACCTGTGGTAACTGGAGCAACTGCACTGGTGGTAGATCTGCCTTGTAATTCTTTCACCCGGGCTCGTAGTACAGGAGTAGGTTGACCGGGCCACTTCCTCATGTCTTCTCCATGGTCACGTAGGTAATACCATAAGGTAATTCGCGGTGTATTACCCCTTACTTGAGCCGGAGAGCGTCTGCCTCTAACAGCTGAGATTTTTGATGGTGCACGTGAGAAGGAAGGTTCATCGTCTTTAGTTAGGTGGGCTCGCAAAAATTTCATCATCTCCTTCACCTCCTTCGCTAGACTCATTTGATTATCCTGATTTTCATCAAGCGTTTCTGATACTGCTACAGGTTTATCACGGTTAATTAGTTGAGACACTTGCTCCGTCATTTTTGATATAGCAGCCACAGCAGAATGAATTGGGGACAGCAATTGTTCGTAGTTTTGGAGCGTAAGAATTAATTCATAAACTAAGGGCGTTCTCTGTTGTTCCTGGTATCTGTCACACGCTGACGTTAGTGTAGCGGCATATTTGTCCGGCGCTGTTGTCACGAGTTTCTGCCATATCTCAGGCGTTGTCCTCACTCTTTCAGGGTCGCGGTTTTGTTGTGGGTGGTTAGGAACAAAGTCAGGGTCATACAACATTTCCACCACGCCTATTTCCCTCAAATACTGGATACCCTTTTCAACTGTATCCCATTTTTTCATTGCAATCTTCAAGCCATTTTTGAAGGGATACTTTTCCTTCACGGCTATTAACACTCGTTCCCAGAGGGAGGCAGCCTCATCCGAACACCGACTAATTCCTCTATCAATAGCTGGATCTCTGGCAATGGCACCTAGTTGGCGAGCTTCATTACCATCCAGAGACAAGCTATGGGCCCCACTGTCCCAACAGCGAACCAACCAGGAAACAATACTTTCATTCAGGCGCCGTGTGAACTCCTTTCTTGAACCTTGGATTTCAGTCATCTTTAGAGGCCGGCGAGTAGTAATAGAGACTTCCTCTTCATCACTCTCTTCTGCATGTCTCTTAGTTTTCGCTTTTGCCTTTCGCGATGGTGGTGGTTCTGAGGAGGGCCCCTCGCCTGGATCTTCCTCCTCCTCCTCCTCTTCTTCTCTTTTTCGTTCAAGACGCGAAGACACTCGTTTCCATTTCTTGCCCTCCACAGGAGCAACCGGTATTGTTACTGGTGTCTCCTGTGATTGATTAGATTTGACTTGGGGATTTTCCCCTTTGGCTTGAACCTCAGCTCGGAAACTCTCTCTCTCCCGAATGGTATTATATAGGGCACGGTAAGCACAAGCCAAACCCCAAATAAGTTGTACCTCCTTAGATTTATGTAAGCCGCATAGTCCCTGACTCAAATGCTGGCTTAGTTTCTCAGGATCCCACAGGTGTTCAAGAGTAAAATCCCATGACACTGCGGGTCCCCATGCTTCTAAGACCTTTCCTAAACCTCTCCATATCCCCTGCCAGTCATCATTCTCTAGTTTTGGAGGAGACTCCTTATTACGAATGCGTTGGAGTACATTCAGGAAAATTAACGACATGCACACCAACATGAGCATTGATGACACACTCACCAACATGAGTATTAATTCAAGATTCGAAAAACGTTTGATAAACCGAGAAGAAAACCTGGAGACTGGTCCGAACATTGTGTTGTTTGTAAAATTAGCTATTCCATTTGGGATGTAGCTGTTTGTGAAATTAGCCGTTCCTTCGGGGATGTAGTTGTTTGTGAAATTAGCCATTCCTTCTGGGATGTAAATGTCAAAATTCAAATCATACCACATTGCAAGTAGGTAAAACATAGGTGTCTCCATCAGTGCCCTTAGGTAGTTTATATATGAATGCAATTCCACAACACACAAGTGTGAGATGGATTATTGGCCAGTAGGTTGTGAGTAACACCATTGCTTTTAATCCTTTACCCAGCACCCCCAGGATAACGAGTGGGTTCATTGCTGGTGCTTGCTAAAAAGGGGTTAATGAATTGAAGCTAACAAGAGGAGGGGAAAAAAAAAGGAAAAAAACGCACTACCCAGACTAAGTAGTGCTCAAAGTTTACAAATATCCCAGAACGCTGGCAGTACGCCTAATCTTTCAAGGTCAGGTTTTCCAGCACAGAAACCTGAACTACTGATAATGCTCCCTAACGAAGCTCTCTAAGAGCAGAGAGAAAAAGAGATTCGTTCTAAAAACTAAAAAGCAGTCGTGCCCCACGTTGGGCGCCAAAAATCTGTCACGGAATTGACCAGATCAATCTATGTCCGTGACAGGGGCGACAGGCCTCTGCCCTCCCCCCCCCACCCCAGTCCCACAAAAATGGGAAGGAAGGAAGGGAGGAAAAGAGCAGCGGCAACAATCTATGGAGGAAAACTTATTTTACTATAATATCGGAATACAAGATAACACAATAGATACAATTTAATTGCAATTGGGATTAATAAATCAGACAAGATGAGAGAGAGAGAGAGAGTTCCCGGGACCGATTCAAACCTGAAAAGCTTGGAACGGCTAGGAAAGCACCCTCCAGCACCCACTGCAAGGCAGCAAGAGAGCGCCCCCCCCCACCCGGAAGGGCCAGATCCCGTGACTTCTGTAATGTACAGGGATAGGTACTTGGAATTGGGGCAGTGATACTTTAATGCCCCGTACACTACACGATGTTTTGATGTGGAATACTGAAACCCAAAACCAAAAAACAAAAACAAAAACATAGAACCATGACATTCAATATGAATTAACAAAAAGCAAGAGACATCAACTCATACTCTCAGCAAAATGGCTCTGTAAAATGAACATGTTTGTGGAATAAGGCAAAAAGTTTGAATGTTTTCTGAGACACAAACTCCCATAGTTATATGCATACTCCTGGTGAGCTCAGCCAAACCTTACCTTCAATGAGCTTCCTCTCATTATCCACTCCAGAGCACTAATAAAATAGTGAAAAAGATGAAGTAGCATTATTAACAATATTTCACGTTCTCAACATATATACAATATATGTACAATTATATACATACATACATGTACAATTTTGATTGGTATTTTGGATGCTGCCAGACCCACTTTGAGATTATTATTATTATTTATTTTTTTTAAATCAACCATACTTCATCACTGCATCTCATACTTCAGACTTTTGCTTTGCATCTTTAAAAGGAATAATATTTCCCTGCCTTAACACAACTCATTCTTTGGGGTGGGGGAGAGGGGAAGCGTTGAGGTCCAAAGGCCTCTGAGACAGAAAAGTATTTTCCATGGAAATGGAATTCTTTTCTTAATCAGAGAAGAACAGCCACATTAGCCACAATTGCAAATCCACATGCAGTCACCACAACAGAGTACATAGGTTCAGGTTTGGTGCTCAGATTATGCAGACCTCTGCCAGCACCATGACTGCACATTTTTTTTTCTTTTCTTTCTTCCTCCTTCTCCTGCTAAAAGCAAAACCAATTGGCAACAACTGTCCTGGCAGGAGATGCCGGGGCAGTCTGGAGGCTGTTGAGTCACTCAAGAGTATTAGAGAAGGACTGCCAGGTTTTTTGCATACAGCATATCAGTGACCATAACAGTGTGTCATTCAGTCATAACACTGTGCCACCTAACAGCATCAGGTGAGTTGTAGAAGGACCAGATTTCTACCTTAAAACATAACCTTATGCTGAAAAGCCCCTGAAATTCTTATTGCCTATTTAAATATGGCCAAACATTCAGGTGTTAATAGTGACTTGGTATGTCTCTCCAGCAACATTAAAATCTGAATTTGGGACAAAGTTGGAATAACTAAATGTAGCTGACATGACTCAGTGTGCACTCCTAAAGCAACAGAAAAAGTAGCAGCAGTTGTTTCTACTGTAGCACGTGGTCAGACTGGCAGCATCAGTTGCAAAACAGTAATAAGAGAATCATAGAATCACCAAGGTTGGAAAGACCTCCAAGATCACCCAGTCCCACCGTCCGTCTACCTCCAATACATCCCACTAAACCATGCCCCTTAAAAAGTCTTCACTTATGGCTAGTGAAGATTAACATCTCTTTACACAGAGAAAGCAAGAAGGTGAAGCAGCTTATCAAAAGGCACATGGAGAGAAAGATAACTGGAATGGCACTCACTGATTAAATTTTAGCAGGAATATATCTAGTCATTGAAAGCCACAAAAGATTGATTTAGTGATTGTTATGCCTTTGTTCCTCTCCATTTGATTGATTACTTTTCAATGGGTATATGAGAGTTGCACAGAGAACTGATTATTATTTTTGAGTAGATAGAAACTTGGGTGTAGCCTTTCTCAGAAAAGAACAGGACTCCGAGTTCCTTTAAAACACCTTTTTTTTTTTTTTTTTTTGCTGTTGTTTGTTTATTTGTAATTTCTGCTGGCTGTTCTGCTGGAAAGAAAACAATTTAAAATGCTGCAACTGTCCTTCCTATGGTCATTTACTGACAACAGATAAAACGTTCCAGCATTTGGGAAACACAGCTTGTAAATGAAGGAGCTGCTTTCCTTCAAGTAAGGATGAGTCTTTATTTAGCCACTGAATCTGACTTAACAGCAAACACGCAATATACCGGATCAGTCCTTCAGCAAGTTACTTAATTATTAATTAGAATACTAGAAATGAGATGCTCTCGTGCATCATACTTCTACACACACAGCTTGAGACACAGATCAAACCATTTCAGTGAGATGCATGATAAATTTCAGGGTAACAAGGCATATCCTACCTGTCTCATGCATGTTAGTAAGATTGAATTTATTTCTCTTGTCCAAACCAAAGCCAAGTATATCTTTCCCAGCACTAAAAAAAAAAAGCATTGTAAGGAAAAAAAGAGTTTTCTTCAGCTGAGATGCATCTCATTTTTCTATCCTAATTATCAATTTAACAGTATACTAATTTTAGTTGTTCCTCTCAAAAGCAATACATCTTGTGCCTACTTATTGTAAGACATCAACCTAAAGAATTATTTTTTAAATGGCAGCCTATGGCACCTAAGCAGAGCAAGACGAATTGTGATGAGTATCCAAATGTGAGGGTGCCCAGCACAGTTTGTTTAAAGCTAATTCAGATCTCTGTCCACTATAGTCAGCACTGTTTACAGATAACAGACTACTTAAAACACAGGATTTATACATTTGCTGTTCTGGAACGCATCCTAAGATTGAGCATGAGTGAAGAGATTACAGTGGTAAAAGGAGCACTAAGTGTGTTGTCAAGAAAGTCTTTTCCTCCTGGGATTCAGGGCAACTTTTACAACAGCAGGAATCTCTGCTGCACACTTTAATTTCCATCTGGTATCTGCTTCCCCCTAGTATATCTAATATTCCTACCTTATCCTTAAGGAAGACAGTAGAACCCCATTTCTGTTTGGCCACCTGTGAACTGTGAACCCTATTTCTGTTTGGCTACACCTTGTAGCCCTTCATGTTCTGTCAGTTGGACAAGAAATCTCTAAACACAACTATAAGAACCAGAAAAATTATTACTATTTGTTTCTTTTCCCCTCCAAACTACTAAAATACTTCGGCAGTACAGTGAAGGTTTCTTTGAGATGGCCACTACTTCAGCTGGGCCACATTTCACCTCCAAAAATAACAGCATTGATACGTCATTTAACTTGCATTAATAAGAATTCCACGTGAGGGAAACAAAGTTCTTATTATTTTACTAAATGACCATGGAAAGTAGCATACATCAGAACTCATGTAGAACATATGTAGAACATATCAGGCCCAGAAACAGGCAGACAATACTCTTGTTCCCTTCCTCTCAACGACAGGATGAAACACATCAACACAGTTGCTCACACAAGAATATCACTAGAGAAGTTTGTGAGTTGGGGCCCAAAATCACAGAGTTTGATAGGAAAACCATAGAGCAGAAACCCCATCAGGTGAGATAACAGCTGCTACCCTGTCCACTGAGAAGAGACTGAATCTTTCAACCACTGAAAAAAATTGGAACTTCCCCAGTTTTTACTAGTAGCAGCCAAAATAAAACAACCCTGCAACGTCATGGTGGTTTTTGTAGGACCAGTAGTTTGCAGTGGCAGTTATAGGTTAATTTCTACAAAGTTATATTATGCAAGAAGTACACAAGCTGCATTTTTCTGACAGGAGGAAAGGGTGTTATTGCACGTGAGTTTGGACAAGCAACATAAATTGTCTGTCTGTAAACAACAGCTACTGTAAAACGCCCTCAATCTTAAACCGATTTGTGAACTGCCTTCAAAGTTAAAAATGGCAAGGCTTGACCCAATGCAGTGCTTACCGCTAGGTCTGTCAAGGTACAGATACAGGAAGGTGCTTTATTGACATACTATCCAAAATTTATTGATGATTATCAAATATTTTTTATCAGAACAGGTGATAAATGCTATGAGATCAGATGGAGGCAGTGTACTTACACCCGATCAGCCATTTATACGGTTACTAATGCGGCCTGAGATCCCTATAAAATTAAACTATATATATAAACTATAATATAAACTAAAATAATGAGAGAAATAAGGCCTTTAAATTAACGGTATTAAATACAGCCAGTTTTCAGGAAAAAAAGACCCTCACATTTCACTGTAAAAGCAGAAAGGCTGTTAAAATGAAGACTACTGCACTTACCATGACGGCAGCTAGATCATCCGTCCAGCTGGAGATGACCTGAAGTCAGCACTTTGTTCTGCCACGGTTCCGATCATTCCACGATGTGTATTTCCTCCTAAGCATTAGTGAATGTTTGCTGTTTTCCCTGCTTAGTCTGTCCACATCCTCCTCTCATGCGCTATTAAGCATGTTTCTGAACTTACAAAGATACAGAGTTTGAACTTGAGGACTTCCCTACAGGTCTTTTTTTTCCTCCTTGGAATGTCCTAAAAGCATTCCTACTTTTAATAACTTACCGAACTGACACTGTGCCAAGAATGTTGTTATAGGATTTTACACGAGTATTCTTTCTTTCAACTAATTACACGTTGCTAAAACCAAAATACATGTGATTCAGTTTATTGTACAAGTACACCATAATAATACACACACAATTTTTAAAAAGGCAGGCCAGAAAGTCCCATAAAAGTTATTCTATGCGCATACCGAAGAGCAAAGAGATTCAGAGTAAAGGATTAAAGCACAGCTAATGCAAATTCCTACATTTCTTTTCTGCATTCTTTCCTAAAGCCGAATGCGTGGTTTTCGTGCCTACCTGTCCAAGATGACATATTTTCTTGCCTCTAAAAGCATCCCAAGATGTAAATATTACGCTGTATGATTTTTTAGCAACGTATCTTATCAGAAAATTCTTGTCACTGTATGCCCTATTAATCATAGTGCATATTTCAGTTAGTGTAAACAGTTCTATTGCCTAAAACGCTGTTAGTAACACCGAAGATTTCAAAAGGTTCCTGTCCTTGTGCACATGCCTATGGTAAACGCTGCAGGCAATGCACAATGCTTATTCCCTTACATGGGTTTGCTGATCAGGGAAAAAGCACAATAGTAATTTCTGATTTTGTTTTTTAACCTGAGACATCCGAAATTTCTGCTCTCTTTTCTGTTTATTTTCTATTCTAATTTTTTTTTTAAGCTATATTCATATACGTCTTATCATTTTTCTTCAATAAAATGCAACATTGAAAATGTAATTTTTGGCAAATCGAACATTAAATATTCTCCATGTAAAAACTAATTTAAAAATTGAAATATTGAAAATGGGAATTTTACCTTTATCAAAACAAAGGAAGAGGCCTAATGCATACCCTCCTCCTTTTGTCGTACTTTTTTGAATAGGTCCATATATTATTTAATGGGTTTTGTAGAGATACGTTTACATGAGTTATAGATCACATTACAACTGATGAATGCCCAACACACAGGTATGTTATGAAAGGTCATCAGTTACAAGGGAAAATGCACAATGTATGGTTGCTGAATACATTTGCAAGTTTTTTATGCTCATGCAGAGTAGCTGCTTGGGCACTGTGCAACAACTGTGAGCAATGCAACCGTGCACAGGAGAGACCTACAAACATTATTTAACTGTGGAGTTTCTTGAAGGCCTTTTGACTTGGAGGGCGCATTCAGCAAATGCAGAATTACACCCCGTGTGCTCAGGCTCTGCTCAGGAAGATTCAGCGAAAATAATATGCACCTCCTCAGAAAACATGAGGGAAATGCTTAGTTCTCTGTAATTCCTTTAAAGTTTTCCCAGCTCCTAACCCTCTCAGGATATCATGAAAGATGAGCAATATATAACGACACTTCATACATAATTTAACACAATTTTACACATGTTGGACGTTAGGAAAAATGCCTTCTCAGAAAGAGTGGCAGGGCATTGGCACATTGCCCACGGAGGTGGTGGAGTCACCATCCCTGGAGGTGTTTAAGAACCATGGAGATGTGGCACTGATGGATGTGGTCTAGGTTAGCCAAAGGCATGGTTGGTGATTGGAGTAAGATGAACACGATGGTAGTTCCAACCTTATGGATTCTATGAAGTCCCATGACTTCTGTTGTCTCACCAGAATTCTGTTCTTAGCACTTTTATCATACTCTAGCCACAAGACTCTCAAGGACAACAGATGTCCAGTAACTTGTTTCTGACATCGTCATATGTTCATTAGCTGTCAAACTCTGCTCAGAACACAAAGCAGTTGTCTGTGCTCTTGGTTACCATTGCTTCTTACTTCTGCTGGCAATCACATGAGTATCTTCCAATCTGATTATTATTTCAAGAAAACCTCCTGAAATGTAAAAGAATAACCCTTGGGAATTACAGTCACTCATTTGGTTCAGAATGACTTCCACATGCTAAGCAGCATAAAAATATGCCAGAAAAACATGCTTGATCATTCATTAGAAAATCGCAGTTGCGCACAATATTTGAAGGCTGAAATCAGATTCTGAAACGTTGGGGTTTTTTTTTCAGAGAAATTTGGACTAGATCAGGGATTGCATAAGCTTATTTTCATTGCCTCCCTCATCGTGCTGGCACAGCCTGCACAGAGCTGAGCCTGGAGAGTACAAGTCAGGTCAAGCGGGGCCGAGCGTGCGGGGAGAACGTGAGGCTACAAGGCAGCACCAGCCCGAGTGCCCTGCTCATCTTACCTGTGAAATCCAGGGGCCTTGGAGGGTGTAGTGCAAGTTGCTCTTTTTCCATCCTTGCAGGCTTCAATCCCATTAGGACTGTGGAAGTCTACTTCATTATCCAGACATCTATTTCATTATGAATATCCGTCTAGACGTAAGAGAGATCAGAATACAGCGCTGCTCATGGCACAACACACGCTGCGACTGCAGCAAGCAAAGAGCCACGCTGTGGCCTCAGCTCACCTCTGCTAACTTGTATTGACAGAGAAAACCTACTGAACTGCAGAGCAGCTGAGAATTCCTAATTGCTTGCAAGAAGAAACTTCCTTCCAGAGACAGAGATGAAGATTTGACAGCACGCCTTTGATTTATTAGCAAGAGCAGGAATTTAAGATGTGTTGCCCCAGTAACAATTGCTCTGTTTTCAAACAAACAACAAGTTTAATTAAAGAAGAAAGCAGATTCTGCTGCTGTAACACGCCAGAGGGTTTCCTGTGAAATTCCAAAGGCAAAAAAAGGAAGAAGCATGGGTTAATAGCTCAGCATACGTCTGAAAGCATTAGCACCATCTTGGCGTGGTATCTGTCAGCAGCAGCACCGGTGAATTTCATTAGCTGATTTTTTTTTCCCCACTACCAATTTCATGAACATTTTACATGAATTTATTAGGTGTTAGAGTGTGTGCTTAATTTCTATTTCCATAAATTTACTTACGTAAAGACTATCTTAAAAACAGCCTGTAACTCTCAGATAGAGGCTTTGTATTTTGGGTGGTCCAGTGTGGAGCCAGGTCTCAATGGTCCTCGTGGGTCCCTTCCAACCTGGGATATATAACCTATGATCACTAAAATATTATATACTGTAGAAGAAAATTCTATACTGAAACACTTCTGAGAATTATGATGATGAGAGCAAAGAAATGACTTAATTATCCTTGTAGAAATGAACTACTAGGAAGTGTTCCCTTTTCTTCCCTGGATTTCCATCAGTAATAAAAAAAAAACAACCCTGAGAACTTTTTTTTTTTTGCCCAGGCTTTTTGTAAGATAGTTTAGTAAAAATTAACTTATTAAAATTAAAATTTAAGCCCACAACAAGAAATTAAAAACTCCAACTCTCAGTTTTACTCATTCAAACCTATTCCCAGTGGTGGGTATCAGCAAGCACGCACTGCACAGCTATTTTTGTCGAGCGTACAATTTAAAACAAAACATAGCTTGTGCTCATTAGATACTTAAATCTATGAGAAATAAATACTGCAACAACAACAAACTTCCCTCAGTTTCAAGTTTCTCTTCCCCATCCCAACCCCACACATTTCAATTTTTAGAAATGTACAGATGCCAACATCACCTTTAAGATGAAAAACCCATTTGCTTTGCCCATAACATATCACTGTACACCCAAGATCACCTCTTATTTCTTCTGGTCTGTGTCTTGTTTTATTCTGTCTTCAGCCATCTCTGTAGGTCGCTGTCATCTGACCTCCCACCAGCAAACAAGCAAACATCTTGTCTGAACAACTTGCTGTGATGCTGTGGCCCATTGGAGGCAGCGCTGGCCGTGTTTCCCACAGAGGTTTGCCTTCACCCACCTGCTCTGGTAGCAGGATTTTCTGCAGATCTTTTCCTTCAGCCATGGATGTAGTGGCCTCTTGTGTTAATAACAGCTGCCACTTTCCTGATTTTAATATCAGCTTTTGTTCTTTATTATTTAAAATTGCATCTCTAGAGGAGAGGTTGAATAAGGTTAGACCAACTGTACAGCTTTGTTTCATCCACCTCTGTATTCCTCTTAACCTTTTGATTTCATCTCTCGTTACAGCCGTTCTGATTTCATTCCAGCTGTTATCAGCTGGAGATCCATTAACATTTATGGCTCTTAAAACACTGAAGGACTGAACAGTTTGAGATTTTTGTCTCAAATTCCTTTTTGTTTTTTTTTTTTTTTTTTGAAATCACCATATCTACAGATCATCTGATGTAACAGGACCCTCAGGTTCATCGTAACAGCTATAATGCATCTGTCCCATTGCTTTGACTTCCATTTTCCTCACACATGTAGGGCTCTCTAGTAGATACTGGAAATACATCACTAAGTTCAAGAAGCGCTATTTGAGGACAGCAGGTAATGCTGTTTGCCCATTTTGCGCCTTGAGGACCAACAGTTACCAAAAGCTAACATTTTTGAAAGCTTTTTCAGATGTTCAGAGCTAAGAGCCTGTTCACATCATTGCTGCTGCGAATGCCAAACGTTGTACATGTTTAGCATTTCTTGAATCAAACCGCAGGTGTCTCAAATTGACAGAAAGTGAAGTTATTTGAGCAATTTTGAATGAGCTGCCTGCTGCCTTACAGGAACCACATGGCTTAAAGTATTCTATTATCTCGGGCCAAAATCACAACAGTGTCCCTCCAAGAAGCAGCATTACAATCTTATTAGCCTAAGCTCTATTAGTAAAAACAGACTCTGTAATCTAACTGACTTATCTCCTAACAATAGGACCATTTCTAATTATATTAAAAGCATAGAGAATGTCTGAAATCTATATGCTTATTTTCATGTTAGTAGGAGATGAGCAACCGGAGTGAATAAATACGAACAGGTAAAGCATGAAAGACGAGAGGTGGGAAAAAATAACAAAGATGAATTGAAAGGTAGCCCTCTGATAAAAAAGAGGGCTTTTTCTCTGTGACAAATAAGTAGCTTTCATTCCTTCTCTTCATAAACACCAAGAAAAAGCCATAAAGAGTTTTAGTTTACAGTAAAGAATGCTCCTGGAGCTTATCTTAAAACATTTGCCTTAAGATCAGAGAAGGCAGGCCCCAAAAGTTCACTTACTCTTTCTTAAGGGGGCAACAAACTCAGTGCAAATAATTTGTTTTGTTAAACCTCATAACCGTCTCAAAAATTGAAAGGGCACGACATGCCTCCTTCCTTATTCCAGAAAGAAAGCGTTCAACAAGTAGTAACAATTAGAACAAAAACATGAGATTATATTTTATTCTTCCAGGAAAGTTTTCTATTTCAAAGATGCTAACGAACAAAGAGAGTGCTTCAAGTTTCTTTCATTTCCTGAGATAAAGCTGTAGAACTTGTTTCTAATGGTCTTGAAACATTTTTAGAAGACCCATTAGGTAGCAGCTCCACTGGCTGCATAGCAGAAGGTGACTTATATTATGATCTATTAAAAAGTTGGATCAATTTTTGATCTTTTGAGGAAAGAAAAGGGAGCTGTTTCATCACTACAGACCAGACATAAATATTAATGTATTTACCAAATACATTAATAAATAGCTTTAAGTTGAGGGAGGGAAGATTTAGTTGGATGTCAGGGGGAAGTTCTTTACTATGAGAGTGGTGAGGTGCTGGAACAGCTGCCCAGAGAAGTTGGGGATGGGGCATCCCACCCTTGAACAAGGATGTATTCAAGTCTAGGTTGGATGGGACCCTGGGCAGCCTGGTCTAATATTAGATGTGGAGGCTGGTGGCCCTGCATGTGGCAGGGGGTTGGAGATTCATGATCCTTGAGGACCCTTCCAACCCTGGCCATTCTATGAGCCTGTGAAATTTTAAACAAACAAACAAACAAACAAAAAAAAACAAACAACAAGCAGTACAATTAGTTTCTACTCAGTTGCAGCTTTTCTGCCACTCCCACCAAACCTCTTTCCAGGTCTAAATACAGAACTGATGAAATGCAAGGGTGTTTTTTTTTTTTTCTTCACAGAACGAAACACAAGAATTTAGACATAACTCGGAGCAGAAGTGAATTATTAGAAAAACAAAGGAAATGACCACGAGTATTGTCAGACATTTTCTCCACTTCCCATTTTGGCAGTCTTATGTCTTCCAGTGAAAGCACAACATTTCCAAATAAATTAGATTTTTGGATGATGACAGAATTACATTTTTTCAGAATTATATGATGTTTTTCTATTGAGACGACAGCAGATTTGGAAGATACACTTGTTTGTACTTATTCTATTAAAATAACAGAAGCCTCTAAACTAAAAGCTAGCTGAAAACCATTCTTCTCCATTTGTCAAGAGAAAACTTGAATTGTCAAAGATTTGAGTCAGAACATCTCATGTGCAGATTTGGATGACTTATATAAGATGCTTTTGAATTTGAAAGAACACCAAAACTGTAGTAAGAACAAGAGAAACGTATATGAACTCATTTAAACAGGAGTCAACTTTAACCTTATGTAACACCATAATGTGATGGAAAATACAGCAATGACAGCAGGGTAGCAGAGTCCCAGGCTGCAGTTAGAGAGGAGAAACCCATGTGCAGCAGCCACAGATGCAGAAGCAAATGAAAAAAGCTGCCCACCTTTGTAAGGCTTCACTTAGGCAGGGATCTCCAGCAAGACATCCTCGCCTCTGCTGCCAACCTTTAAATGAAGTCTGGGAAGGGGTGGAACCTGGCTCTAGCCCTTGTGGTCACTCAGGTATGTTGCTTGCACCTGAGCTCCCCTGCGTTGGCCCTGATCTCCCACCAAGAGCTCAATCACTGTTTCAGGTCATGACTTAGCATTCCTGCTACATCTTACCTTAATACCTTCCGTTTTCTCTCAGCAGCTGAAATCATTGCCATATACGAGGGCTTCTCAAGTACTGAAGCAGGATTTTTGTTTTTCAAGGAAGAAAGACCAAACCTGAAGTAAAGTGATTTTACTTTATGAAATGTATTCTGGATAGAAGGCAAATAAAACTGCTCTCGTTATCCTCATTTCTTATTACTAACATATCATTGATTGTAAATAATGGCAAAATTGTATCTGATACTAATTAAAATTGAAGGTTTGATTTTCAAAACATTAGTTAATTTTACTTGTAACTTCCACATCAATGACAAAAAGGTTCTTAAAGATAAGTAATATTAAAATGTTTGGGAAATAGAAACAAAAAACCAACAGATAACACTCCTTGCCCAAACAAATGGAAAAATACCTTTGAAGAATTCTATCGCTGCATGGTTGTGACTCCTTTGCAGATGAGTCAATAGAAATTGCATTTGTTTCACTTGTTTCTTCACCGAGAATTACTGTTGAGTCCATTCTATCTTCATCACAGTCTAGGATAACATCACACACAGAGTCTGTAATACTGGGCTTTCTCAGCTGAAAACCTGTATTACATTCATTTGTTTCCTGAAGGCCTGTCAGGTGTAATGCTTGTTTTACCACAGTCTGTGAACAGCTGCTTTGCATTGGTTTTCTGCAAGATTCTGGTGTATATACAATAGGTCGAACTTCCTTGCTGAGAGAATCCTCCAAATGACAGAGGCTGAAGTGCTTGGATGCAGCAGAACTCGGAGTTTTGACTGGAGAATCCATTAGCTTTCGTCTAGTTTGTTTCCGTGGTGTTACTGCAAATTCTACTAGTTGCGTATTTCTCTTCGCTTCTTGTGATGGTGTGCCAGAAGTTGAACCTGTGCAATGGCCAGCAGTTGGTTAGCACATTCACCTACATTTAGCACCTAAATAATGCTTTTCCCTTCTATTCCCTTCTGAAACATGTTTATTAGCAGAAGATATTAGCATAAGTTAGCAAAAATACTATTTATTTCATCTACATATTAATTAGATCATGTAACTTTTATTACTTCTAATGCAGTATTGTCCAGATGGCAGCATTTGTTCTGTGGCACTCCAAGTATTATAAATATGCATAGACTGATATAGTTAATCCCAGAGATATTACAAGTAATCACAAGCAAGAGATGAGACATTACAACAGGGAATGGAAGAGTAAGAGCACTGAAAATGATAGCATTACCATGACAACTCTTAAATTAAGATGGTATCATCCCAGTAATCTACAGCTGCCTCCTAAACATGGTCATTTTGTCCTAGCAAGTATCATGCAGGAGAATGAGCAATTATTATACAAGAATGAGACCGAATCTGTTAGAGGGAAAGAAATCCTTTAACATTGCCAATGAGGCAGTAGTGTTTCGGAAAAAGGCAAAGATAACAGCTATCTGAATTTTGTTAATCTTGATATATCTACTCCAGAAAACTAAACTGTTAAACAACCAACTAATCCAAACACGCTTAGAAATCAAAAGCTAAGGCTAAGCAATACAGCACCAATTGGCCATTGTTGTGATTCATCCTGATTTTTCAGGAAGCGTCCCAATATTTTGTATTGCCACCTACTTGAAAACAAAAGCAATCTTAAAAGTAAAAGAGAAAAGGTCCCTCTTTTATTCAAGTTTCCAGTGAAGGAGGCTGATTTCAAGACAGCACTGTTCAAACAGCTAGGCTAGCAGTGACTTAAGTCAACCACACGCAGTTAAATGCAGAAAATTAAGTGTCAGGGAGGGAGGGAGGGAGACAGACACACAAATCAAGGGCTGCAGAGACCTGCCAGAAAACAAAGTGCTCCTACATGTAACTTTGCGTGAACAGAACAAGAAAAAGGCCACCATCCTTAAACACTTACATGGACTGGCCCCACTTCAGCCTGTAGCCATCATATCAATCAGCTCCCCTTTCTGCATTACCTACTACATTCCTAGGAGTAACTAAATTGTAGAAAACACTCCTACTTTTAAATTGCGCAGTTACTCAGGAATTCACCACAGTACTCACGTAACAGTGCAAAAAAAGGAAATACTTATTTCTCCTAAAACTCCATGCTCTTTCTGCCCCAGAATAAGAACTGGTTCAAACTCCTCAGAATGCCTAACTTCAATTCATTCATTAATGTGCTATTTTAGTAGTTCAATAATAATGCTTAGAATAGGAGAAAAACTGAATCAAGATACTGCATCTACCTCCTACCTGCCCAAGTTTGACTTCCTACAGAAGCGTGAATGAATCTTTCTCTGACTGTTGACCACTTCTCATTACTGGTGTAAGCCACAGTTAAAATCCAATCTACTATAGACAAGAAGCCTTAAGAATACCGTTTATTTAAAATCACATCTGGGCCTTTTCCCTAGTATATAAGAGCCTCACTGAAGAATAGCATTCTGAAGGAAGATCTCAGCATCTTTCTTTTTAATTAAAAACCAAACAAACATACATTTCCTAGGCAGTCACTACATACTTTGAAACTAGACAGTATATGGTAGGCACTTCATGACCATCTAGAGATGATAGCCAATTAGAAGATATAAATCAGAGCTGTGAGGAAGTAGAGGAGGATTTAAAAACTACCATGAAGCCTAGACATGTTCAGTGAAGATGGAATGGGTAGTACCAAAGCATGTCAAAGCAGCAAGTAAATGAGATGCAAGAGATACGGCACAAATCTATTCTATATCACCAACATTTAATAATGAAACCACCTAAAAATAAAACAAACAACTATCCCACACTCAAGGGCTCATTTTCAGTGAAAAATGTTTAAACAAAGAACATAATCTTAACCAACAATTCCTAAACAATAAAGTAGGTTAAGTGAAGCTAAGCTACTTATGAGATGAGTTTCACAGACAGATTAGATTTTAAAATCTAATTATTTCTGGAATTAAACTCAGAGCAAGAAGTAGTTTTAAAAAAATAAAAGCCTTGGGCCACAGTTAAGTGGAGAACATATTAAATATTCAAGAAAAGTCCCTTCTCAAAGCTTCTTGTGAAAGCACTAAGTCATTCCTAAAAAAGTAAACAAAAACATTATTAGCAACATCTTCTCTTCTCCAGGTTCAACAAGCCTGCTCCCTCAGCCTGTCTTCACATAAGAGCTGCTCCAGACCTCTGATAATCTCTGTGGCATACGGTCCCACCTCTGGACAGCTTCAACAAAAGCTCTATGCCCCTTTGCCTCTTGAGGGCCCCAGATCTAGATGCAGCTCTCCAGATGGGGCCACACGAGGGCAGAGCAGAGGAGGACAGTCATTTCCCTCTCGCTGCCAGCCACCTTGTTCCATGCTGCCCAGGATGCTGTTGATGTTCTGCAAGTGCATACTTCTGGTTCGTGTCCAGCCTTTTGCCCACCTGGACTCCCCGGTCCTTCTCTGCAGGGCTGCTCTCACCAAGTTCTTTTCCCAGACTGTACACATAGGGATTGTCCAGACCAACCAATCCAAAGCCTCTGTTCAACCTCTCTACATTTACATGGCCTCGCTTTCCAGGTCTGTCTAGGTCCCTTCTTATGTTCTTCAGCTTGACCAGCAAATGCTGGTTCAGCCATGCTAGTTTCCCGCCTCCTCTGCAGGATTTCTTACACAGGGGGATGGAGAGCTCCTGTTATCACAAATGCATCCGTGAAGAGCTGCCAGCTCTGTTCCATACCTCTGTCCCAGAGAACAGATTCTTCCCAAGGATCCCACTCAATAATTCCTTCATCAGCCAGAAGTTCACTCTTCTTACTTTCAGGGGCCTTACTCTGTTCTTTACCAGGCGCATATTCCTTGAGATCACAAACTCAACTACAGCACGGTCACTACAGACCAGACTACCTTCAGTCTTAACTTGTTTAATTATCTCCTCTGCAGTGAGCACTAGGTCCACTACCACTCCTCTGGTTAGTTTTTCTATTTCCTGAACCAGAAAGTCATCCTCAGCACACTTCACCGTCTCCTGGATTACTCAGAAACTGCCACAAGGTTTTCCCAGGAGACATCCAAATGGTTGAAATGCCCCATCAGGATGAGAGCCTGTGAAAATGAAGCAAGAAGGCCTCATCCACAGGCTCCCCATGATTAAATGGCCTACGGTAGGAGCCCAACCACCAGATGTCCTTTATTCATCCAGTCCCAGCCTGTTTGTGGCTCTTTCTCAAAGGCAGTTGTCCATTTCTTAACGCACAGGCATTCCCTGGGGTGGGGTGGATGTCCTACCTCTTCTAAAAAGCTTGTAGTTCTCCATCATAATGTTCCAGTGGTACAATTCATCCCACCACATTTCTGCAATATCAATTAGGTCATAGTTTTCCAAATCCACTGTGGTCCCCCAGCCCTCCTGCTCTCCTTCTCATGCTGTTTGCATGGGTGTAGAAGAACTTCACCTGGGCTGCTGGTTGACATTACCTTCTTAGAGGAGCCCCTCCACATTCCTTCAGGACAAGTCTGAGATTTTTTCCCAGCTATCTTCTTAAGTTTTACAGTGCTCGCCGGCCTGCTTCTGTTACTTAAATGTTTATGACAGAATCCTTAGAGTTGCAATGGGCTTTTACAGGTCACCTAGTCCAACTCCTCTGCAATGAACAGGGACACCTACAGCTTGATCAGGTGCTCAGAGCCCAGTCCAGTTTGACCTGCAATATCTCCAGGCATGGGGCATCCACTACCTCTTTCGTCAATCTGTTCCAGTACTTCACTAGCAACATCCTAAGAACCTCTTACATCCAAACTAAACTGCCTTGTTCTAGTTTCAAACCATCTCCTTTTTCCTAGCACAACAAGTCCTGCTAAAGAATCTGTTCCCCTTCTTTCTTATAACTTCATTTAGATACTGAAAGGCCACTACCAGGTCTCTCCAAAGCCTCCTGTTCTCTAGGGTGAGCAGCCCCCAGCTCTACCTATCCTCAAAGGGGAGGGGAGGTGTTCAATCCCTTGGACCATCTTTGTGGCCCTCCTCTGGATGTGTTTCAACAGGTCCATGTCTGTTCTATACTAAGGACTCCACATCTGGATGAAGAACTCCAGAACGAGTTCTCACCAGTGCAGAGTAGATGGGCTCACCCTTCCCAGACTGAAATGCAGTTTAAAGGTAATTGCCATAATTCCTTCTGTGTATTGTTCCCAAATTCACTCAATTTAAAAGTAAAAATCATCCCTAACTGAGCAACAACCACCCAAACAGTATGAGGTGGCTTTTGTCTTTAACTTTTTACTACCTGTTTCAAAAGACTACTTAGAAGAATAGATTTATCAGGAGAAAAAGTAGTATTAGACATTTGCAGAAATGAAACGCAAGCTAATATGAAAAACAGAATGCAATATTTACAGAACATGAGTCACAACAAAAGCAAGTTGAATTAATGACAAGAGAAATGATAAATTGGGCTAGATCTAATTGATGCAGAGGACAAAGTAAAAAAAAAAAAAAGTCTTCTGGAACTGATGTTAATACATGCATATAAGGGGAATATTTCTGGAAACACTCTAAATTAAGTCTGCCAGGTTCTTCTGCTAAAGCAAAATCAAATATTAATGTATTCATTTCAATAAACATTTCTGAGCAACCAATGATTGATCCAATTACTATACTAATCATACATTTTGATTCTTCTAACAACTGACTTGCGGAATTCCGCATTGCAAATGAGGTCTAGTGAATGAATTTCATTTATTTAATCTGCTTGTGACCCAAAGGCACCTCACTGTGAAGGTGAGTTTAACAATTGCTTTGCAGAAATCAAGGAAACAACCCCCCAGAAAACAGAACAGCTGTGAACTTAAAAGGCTAGAATTCAGGCTACGTAGTTGTGGGTCCCAATGGTCAGGAATACCATTTCACATCACATGAGAAAAATACTCAGTCATACAAGACAAGCATGAAAAAGCTGTTCAATATATGAGGAATCTCTCCTATATACAAGCAGCATGCTTTTTCAATTTTTAATGATTTTCCTCCTATATACAACTACATCCCAACTTTTCCTGTCATCCCACATAATAAATTGACTTCACTTTTGGATGTTTGTCACTGGGGGAAGTAATGGATACTTTTTTTTTCCTACTGTAAATCAATTTCATTCTCTCATTGCTAATCTAAGTAAGGCTTCCGGAAATGGGATGCCTGAAACGATGCCAAGATCCTTCCTATTCACAGAAATAACTGCAAGCACCAATCATAGCTTTCTACCCATCAGTTTATGCTCTGAATCCTGTGTGACTCTCCATTAAACAGCCAAAACCAGTCTAAATTCACTTTTAAATGAGGTTACATTTACATTAACATGAGGTTTTCCTAGTGTTATTTCATTTGATGGAAATAGTTGAGTTGCTCATAAAGTTACACATTCTGGACTCACAAAAAACAATTGTAGCATATAATTAAAAATAAAATGATAAAATAAAATGCTAAAAGTAATATGAATAAAACTCAGGAATGTACATTCATAAAATAATTGTTTTTAAAAGATCTCACCTATTAATAGAGTATATAAGTAGGTTCAGATGTTATGGAAACAGCATGTTAAGGCTTCAAAATGAACATAAGCAAGAGTAGAGGTTCTGAAATTAAAGAATTTCCAGTCACAGAATAAAATCCTATAATCATTAAGGCTGGAAAAGACCTCAAAGATCATCTAGTCCAACCATCAACCTGTCCCCCACAATGCCACTAAGCTGGTCATGTTATAGGAAGGTTTTTTTATTTAAGAAAACACAAACTGCTAAGGATGTATAATCAAGTAACATAGAAAATACTTGTAAGCGTTCCTGAATTATTTAAATCGAACAATTGGCAATTAAATCAAAGTGTGTTGTTCGGGAGTAAATTTGAAGCAATCTCATGTTATGTTCAAAAATCCTGGAGTAGTAAAAAAAAAAAAAAAAAAAAAAAAGTACAACCAGAAATTAGAGACAGATTCTCCTGTACAGAACATTCCTTGAAATGCTATACATACAATGCGTTAGCGTGAAAAGTTACATAAACTGTGGCAAAGCCAACAAGCTTTAATTAGCTTGTGCAGAGAATTAACGGTCTTGATAACTTGACCACAGAAACACGTTGAAAGAATAGCCAGACTTTTGATCTTGTTCTTTCCCCCATAGCTTTATAGCATTTAAAACACAGGAGAGCTTTTCCACGTAAGAAATTCTTTAAGTTCTATGCATTACTAGAACTCAGCTTAAATTCTACATCATTTTTAAACTCCTGATAGAGAAAAGGGCGTCTTTTAAGATCATATTGAAACCGTTAGCCAATGAAGTCAGTGTTTTGGAAAAGAAATTCAAAATACTTCTTGTTGTGATTCACCTTGAACAAGAGAATGAAGATCCTTACTTTGACCTTTAGCATCATTTTTGTTCTTTATTCTTAAGTCATTTACTAGCTTGACTTACTTCTTCAGAAGCAGATAATGGAAATACACAGTTAATGGAGTAACTCAAAACTTAAGGTCCCACTTTCATAACTTTTCTTGATTTACAGAACTGATTCAGCTGCATTGGATTTCTGGAGACAGTGATTATAATCCAATAAGTTATTTGACTTGAAGCATTCCAATCTATGAGAAAACACTCATCAACAATTTGCATTTCAAAAATGTCGTGGTTCCCTCCAGAATAGCTGTCAGCAAAAGATAAATGTATCACTAAAAACTGAGTGCCTGCAATCAGTGCCTCGTGTTTTATGATAGGCAGAATTAAGTGGTTTCCTTAAAGCACAGATGTATGTGAGTAATGTTATCCTGAAAATGTAGTTTCTATACGTAAATGTGGATAGTGCATGGATGTTGCATACAATCCTTAAACCTCAGCAAGCACGTAATAATTGACTCCATAAGCTTAGATGAAGATAAATTTATATTTTCCAAAAGTACTACATCAGTAGTTTTTAACATCAGTCACTTTTTTTTTTCCCCAATATCTTCTCCAAAGCCTTCATGCAAATGTAGGTTCAAGAAAAAGCCATCATTTCTTCTCAGCTGACCTAGCACAAACTCTTCCTTTGCTACAGACCCTTCCCTTCTGCTACAGAAGCATGTTTCATTGGGACAAATCATTTAATTGCCACCTAGTAACTTGGCTAGCCTTTTCTCCACAATTAATCACTTGGAGTATTTCAGAAGTTCCTTCTCTAAGTAATGTATTTATTTGAAACAGAAGAGAAAAATATCGCTGCTCCCTACTCACACTGTGGAAAGTAAGAATAAAATCTCAAAAAATTAACTGTTTTGCTCCTCCCCCGTGACAAGCTGAAGTCTGTGCAGTTATATCATAGGTGAAATATGGATTTTCATACAAAAAAAGTAACTGCCGTGTACCACAGATACACACTATGTATATACACACACTTTACATATATATATATATATATATATATATATATATATATATATATATATATATATATATATATATATATATATATATATATTTGTCTCTGTGCAAAAACACTGCTTCCTTCCCAACACCTTAAACAAGTGATATCAATAATGAAATAACACTGTGCTAAAGGTGTGGGGAGGATCTGTAAAAATCTTCCTTTTCATTTGTTCACTAAGATCTTAGGTCAGCTCCTGCTAACAACTGCCAAGCATACTTCTGAAATGACTTAAGGGAGAAGGAACTGGATTTCTGAATAATTTATTTTATCTTAAAGGAAAAAAAATTACTACATCCTTCCTACTTCTCATCAGGATGCTGCCTTTCTGCTTCTTCACATTTTCCCATGCTCATATGTTCTTTTTTTGATTTACAGTGTTTTGTTTTTTTTTCTTAATAGTTTTATTAGTTTTTTCTGCAAAAGAGAAGTTATTTCCATAGCATAACATCAGGTAATACTTCCAAGTATTTTTCAAGTGAATTCAAAAAACAATTGAAGTAGAGCTATTTCATTGCGTTTATTTTGTGCTCCACTGGAATTTTTTTTTTAAGTCACTTTATTTTCAGCTGAAATGGACTACTTATTTTCTACCTCCAGCATCCAACGTGTAAGAAATGACTGTGCAAACACACGTGATTTGTGCTCTTAGAAAGAGCACAAAGATTAAAATAATGTAAAAATTATAAATATGTTAATAAACTTTGTTTTTCTGATCACAGTCCTCCATTTTAGAACTTTAAAAATTCCATTATGCAAAGTCAATTGTCATTTCAATTCCAATTCCATTTCAAATGTCAAGTTCTCAATACAGTGGTACCTGGTAGAAATTGTTATCCCATACAGTTATGTCTACAAGGTTTTGTAGAATGATGGCTACCTGCTGAGCAGTAAATTTTACAGTAAGAATTGCCCCCGAGGAAAAAGCTGCTCAAGAAAACTTATTTCATGTTAGCCCACCAACTAATGCTGCCAATGAGAAAGAATGCGAGAGAGAGGTAGACTCTTCATGAGGAATATCAGGTATTGGTGAGCCTAGGAGCATCATAATGCATTTCTACAAGCTCAAAGCAAACAGGAAGAGCACAATTAGATTACGAGAAAAAACGTGATGTGCCTGGTTACCATATCCTTTCATGTTACATAACTTCCATTTGAAAGACAGTTTTTCCTAACTGCTTTTCTCCTGCCTGTGGTACAAGCAGCACATGAAACTTTTTTTTCCTATTTCCACACAGAATAACAAAAATAAAAACACAATAAGGATTTCTACGAACATCTTTAGGCAAAGACACCATTTACATCTGGAGAGAAAAATCTGTCTTGCTCAAAAATAATGTGTCCATTTACTTAGAAAGCCATAAGTTGAACATTCAGAACTGGAGAATGTCTACTTCATGCAGATTTGCAATACAACCCTTCAACTTATGTCTATGATTCTACAAGAGTGAGTAGTTTATGCCTTAAAAGTTCCTGTAGGCATTCGTATAATGATTTTAGTGCTTCTGAGCAAGAATAGATCTGGTGTAGCATTTGATGAAAGGCAGAACAGAACCAGAACTCCACAGTGAAGCTTGCACTAGTGTAAGTAAGCTACAGAAATTTAAATTTATGACAATATCCCACATATGACAAGACAATCTCTACAATCAATATTTAGCTACAGTTTACAGAGTTCACAGAAATGGTATTTGGATCTATTTACACACTCTCCCCCTAACACCCAAGCAAAAAAGAAGAGTTCCAGTCTTGGGCCTTAGTGTATCAGTAATGCATCTTCAACATGAATACTAGCTAGCAGCACTGCTTCACGCTTGCCTTGCACATTTACAAGACAGAGGTCAAAGGGAAAACTCATTCTGTGCAAATCTTGAGTTCTCATTATATAAAAGGTTTAAAGAAATTCACATTTTTCCTTCCACAGTCAGACTAACACTTCCACAAGCCCACCATTATTTTAAATACTATAGAAAATGAAATTATGCTGAACATACAAATTCCAGGCAGATAATCACAATCAAAATTATGAGGGAAAAGAGCCTCTTCCATTCTCTCCACAAGTGCACTTCTCTGGATACATACACAAAACATGATCTGAATTGAGTTTTTTTTGTGAGCTAAACTGCTAATACCCAGAATTCTAGTTCTAGCACTGGAATCAAGATATTACAGTGGTTAAATTCTCAGAGGAGTTTTGACAAAAAACAGAAGAACACCTTCAACTCTTTCACTAAACAAATGTGCTTTGTTGTGACAGAATAAACAGACTAGGAAACTAACTTTAAACTGTATTCTCTTTGTTTATAAACAGATAACTAGAACAAGAAAGCAACTTTCTAAAATCATTTCATAAAGCTTTGCAAAATAGATTTTCATTAGTATCCTATCATAGAAGCAATGCAGATTCTATCACGACTACTGTAATTTGCCAAAGACTGCCAGCAACTTGTGATAATACATCCAATTCCTTTCTGCACTGGAAATATAATTGGAGCAGAGTGAAAGAATGCTGCCTCCCACTGAGATCTGCTGCCCTCACTCTAAGAAGGACAACCACGTAAGCCACTAACTGCTTTTAACCTTGCTGAGCCTCTGACTAGCATGGGCAGAGCCCTAAGTGCAACAGCTCTTTCCTTCTCGAGTGCTAAAACAAACGATTCTGTATCTTAAAGAAACAGCCCACACAATACAATCTGACATTATGCTGCATACAGCAAAATAAACAGGTCAGTGCTCTGGTTATGATCAACAGCAGTATTAATGTGTCAAAATCATGCATGCATTTGATGAAAACTGAGAAAAAAGAACTTGAGCAGAGCAATTCTCTATCCCAGAGCAAGCTGAATAACAGAAAGCTAAAGAAAGCAAGGAACTAATTGCACAGTGCTCCAGGGCTTACTGCTTCTCCATGTCAACCACCTTTCGAGAAGCACAACAATTATTAAAAGCTTCCTTTTTGTTACCTATAGATATCTTTCACTATTACAATTTATTAGCTTTACCCAGAAAGCTAAAGTGTGCTGAGTGTTACCTATCCAGAATAGAAGATTCAAGCATTGCACCACAGCAGCTCTGAGATGCCAATTCACCATCCCTCAGGACAAATACTCCAATGCAACTTGTTTGCTTTCTGGGAAAAAAATCTAAATAAGAAGAAACAGCTGTCTAGAGCCATGGGGAATTCATGTGCCCGTCATCACACTGCAAAAGAGCCAATTTCACAATAGAACCTTTGATCCTTCGAGAAATAAACTTATAAGATGTTGTACTAAATCGTTTCCAGGTAAACTCACAATTAACAGGAAAGCTCATTCTGCTCAAATATAACTTCAAGCTGAGTAACTGTAGTAGCCGCTTAACTTTTAGAATCACTTTGAAATAATTATAGTACAATTGACACCAGAACTTTTTCCATCAACATCAACATCACCTGAGAGACTGAAATAGATTAGTAATGCTACAAAGTACCTAGGAACACTGATGTACGGGCCATGTTACAAGATAAAAGGGAGTTATTCGTTAGAACTGAGCTCCTAAAAGTGTCTGGCCACTGAAAGAGTATCTAATAAGGAATGGCATTCACTTTTTTCTCTGTACAGAAAGTGGCCCTGAATCTCAGTTTCACATTCACCCTCAATATTAGCAGAAGTGTGCATCCACCACTACACATTAATGAGATGCAGCTTTTTCATGAAATACTTAAATATTTCCAACAGAGAAAAAATTAGTTATATACTTACAGCATGGGGTCTTCTGCTTGTTCACAAGTTGTGGGAATGCAAAGATAGCTGACACGTCTAGCTCACGGTTTTCCTTCTGTTCATCATCCCCAGTCTGGTCAGCCCAAACTACTGATTTTTGTCTTTGAATCAGCTGTTCTACCTCTCCAAATTCAGCCTCAGTTAAAGTATTTGTCAACCCAGCTTCTTTCAAAGTCAGATACTGCTTGCGAAGAACTGGAAGCAAAGCATTTAGAACTCTGTAAAACAAGACAAATGTGACTAAATCACAATCTGGTCTCTACTAGCACTGCTGCCACCACTAGTAATTCAAGGGTTTTTCCTTGTCCTCCTCCACCCTGGAGATCTGTTTTATGTCATTCCACAAAATTTCAACTAGGAAAAAACATTCTTGACTAAGCTGAGTAACTTTTCTCTTTAGCAAAATCAAGTATTTCAGTATAAGAATTTTCCAAGTATAGTTTTTCTTTAATGTCTCAGTTTTTCCTCACTGTTTCTAAGATCCCTCAATCAGTGCAAAAATAGTTGTCATATCCTGACGGAATTTGGACTTTCTAAAATTAAGGATAAGATGCACGCACAACTGCAAAACAAATTCAAATGAGAGAAGTTTCAGAAATGTATATGAATAAAGGAATTTGTTAGCTCTTGCCTTGGTTGCAAGACTAAGCTCTAGGTTCAAACAGTAGCCAAGGGGATGTGCATGCAAAAAAAAAAAAAAAAAAAAAAAAAAACAAATGAGAAACTTGAAGTTACAGAAATGGAATGTTAAGTGTTTGGCTTTCAGCTTTGAAGGTTTGTGTATTTGTTATTGTAAAGCTTATCCTAAATACCCTTTCTCCAAATGATGACTAGCAGCCAGTTATTTCATTTTGGAATTATTTCATTATATACATTTTACATCTATTTATGGAAGACCTTTGTGATTACTTCTCATTGCATATCTTGCACCCTGAAGGTCTGCATTCAACAGGTTCAAGAGACTGATGACAGAGCTGATATTTACCTTCAAATTCAGCTTTTTTTTTTTTTTTTTTGCAGTCTGACCACATATATACCAGTTTAATTATAACATTCTTAGTACAGGTAGAAGCATTTAATTTCCTGCACTGTAGACACAAACACAAACGCACAAATTGCAATCAGTACTGTTCAACATAAAAGTGAAAAAAAAGATACAGTAGCCTATTAACAAATCCTTAAAGCTATGCAGAGAAAAATGAAGTAAAAATAAGTGATGGACACAGTGCTCACAGTTTCAGATAAACAAAGAA
This sequence comes from Lagopus muta, assembly GCF_023343835.1. Taxonomy (NCBI): domain Eukaryota; kingdom Metazoa; phylum Chordata; class Aves; order Galliformes; family Phasianidae; genus Lagopus; species Lagopus muta. Next base: position 6,397,857 of record NC_064471.1, read on the forward strand.
TGACAGAAAGCAAGATTTACCAAGCTATTATTTTCCTTACCTTTTTATAGAAGAAAACAATTCTAATCTTAAGATAAAAGTGAGAAAAATCATGCTTCTGTTTTAACTGTCTGTTCTATAGACATCCCAAAGTTACAAATGCCAAAAAGGAAGTTTTAAAGAGGCCTCCTGTACTGAAATTGTACTTACTTTTCCATCTGCTTATAGTGCTGATCTTGAAAGGACAATAGAGACAGCATGTGCTCAATCTGGGCTTTCAGGTCCTTAACTTCTAGGTTTAAATGGCAACACTGAAGATCTTCATGCAGTTCCTTAGGAAATTAGCAATGGAAAAAAAACCAAACAACAGTAGATCAAATTATAAGTGAGAAACTGAAGTATAAAATGAAAAATAATCATATTAATAGGTGATCTATTGAAATGTAAAGCTAAAATGGATCAATAGTATTCTAATAAATTTATTGTGAATTGCTTGATTTTAATTTACGTGCATAAATATTTTGTTAATTGACAAAAAGATGAGTGTGCTCTAATTAGCTCTAGGAGTCCAGCAGGCACACATGTATTTACATGTGCATGGCCAAAGATACACTTGCTTCTTTTCCTATGTACTTGCTCCATATTTGGATTTCAGTGATGCTGACTAGAACAAGTCTCCCTCATATTCAGTTATCTTCCTGTGATGCCAATATTTTATTTGAAATACTTTAAAATTGACTCTTACTGTATAAAAAAATTTTAGTCATCCTAATATAAATATTCCATTACCTGAGTTATACAAGTGCTCATTGCACAATGTAATTCAAGCCAGCCTAATTGCCAACTGAAATCAAAAGGCAGAGAGGAAAATCCTAACCCTTTCTTTTCCTCATCTTTTTTTTCCTGTACATGCTTTCATCCCTCCCCTTCTGCCAGCTCAGGTGTTCACTTGGGACTGCATCAAGCTCGAGTTGCTAAAACTTGGAAAAGAGCTTAACACAATTTCTTCCCTGATTCTCACCTCTCTCGCAACCTTGAAATGAATTTTTTTTTTTTCTTCTTTTTTTTGCCAAGATAAAAACTAGATTAGGCATGCTTAGACAAGCATTAAGACCTACTGTGAAGGTAAGAACAGAAGTGTAGGGCAAGAAGCAGGATCAACTCTCAAGCAGCTGTCTCAAGTGCTCAGCCATACCATTTATTTACCTTTAGAATGTGTTTTTACAGGTAATTATACACTTTTACACGGAATGATTGTACAAACAACACAATACCATTACGGTAGAAAATCTAAAATACTTAACACTAGATTTTGAAACCACTCGGAAAGAATTAGTCACAGTCAAAACCACAAGGGAGATGGAAAGAAGAAAAATCTACCCTTGAGTCACATGTTGCTTACAGCGCATGAAATCTGCCCTTGAAGTGAAAGGCCTTTTACCTTTGGAATACAGCCACCTTGATCCAGGAGGCGCATTTTGGTTTCAACGCGATGCAGCCAATTGGTATTTTCCTCAAAATGTTCCATCTTCTCCTCTTTCTTCTTCTGTACATGTGCACAGTAGGTTCTAAGCCTTGCAAGCATATGATCCCGCTTGCAAGTGGCCTAAAATTGAAAGAGACACAGCGTTGAAAGTGGCAACTTTCATCTGATATTTTCTAGCATCTCTCTATAAAATAATTCTATATACTTACACAGCAAATATTTCACATTTTTGACTAGTTTAATAAAAGTAAAATAGCTCATTCTTCTTATGGAGCATCACTGAACCACATGTAAACCTCCCCATACTCATTTAATTTTACCATTATTATGGCCTACTCTTGTTAGAAACTTATTGTACTTATAGAACCAGTGATGCTTGACTGTTAGGCACACCCTGTAAGTTACCTAATGGCTAAAAAAAAAATCATTGGAGCATTTCAGTGCAGTACTGCTAAGATCCAACACAGAAGCCTGCTCTTAAGAAACATTTGTATGAAATTGTGCGTGAGCACATAACCCCCACTATGAACACAACAACTGCGCCCCACTGGACAAAAGCATTACTTCAGAGTTTCTATGACATGAAAGAATTTTAGAGTGCGTTAGTCACTTGAAATGTCTTAATGACAACCAAAAACTTGCGACATTTTTTCTATTTGGACCAAATGCCTTGTGAATTACTGAAAAAAAATAGTAGCTTGCAAATTATCACCTTCAGCTCAACGCAGACTGTTACTGTCACTAATCAAAATCAGCCCCACCCCTAGTTTCATGAGTACATAAAGCATTTAAGTCAAATTGTATCAGAGAAATTAAAATACTAGATGTTACCTTGATCTTCTAGAAAGAAGCAAGCATTCAGTGCAACATCAATTGTTAATAATTAGCCTCATACTCTTGAGTTATATTTCATGGCAATTAAACATGATTTTGGCTCACGTGACCTTGCCCATAAACAGCTATTCAGAGATGGCTCTGGTGACTAGTGGAAACAATAAGAATCTGTCTTGTTTAGCACAATGTCAGTGTTTCTCCTTATGAACAGGATTAGTAACAACACATGGTTATATCAGCTTCATAACAGCCTCTGTGGCTGTACCATCCATACATTATCACAGTTTTTGGACAAGATCACCGTGAGTCTCCCAAGGCATTAAGTAACTATGACACACTCCAACCTGCAGAAGGTTCAGCTGAAAAAAGTTTTCACAGTTAACAGTAATGAGCAGAAACACACAGCTTATGTGGCATGGGGAAAAAGCCTGACTGGCATTAAAATAATATTTCTAACCTTAATACAGAGAACGTTATCTGAGTGTTAATCAGAGTGTCCCATATCAACAGTATAAATAACAAAGCAGTAGCTAATTGTTTAAGTTGCATAAATACTTTAGGACTTTAGACAACTCACCTTCTCTATTCTTTCTTCAGAGCATATCAGTTGAGTTTGTTCATGATACTGTTTCTGATAATAAGCCTTCAGTGTACTGACTTTCAGCTGCATTTCCAGCTTCAGGTATTCTTCTCTGATTTCCTCACGGTTTGCAAACACATTTTTAAGAACTTCTTTGTATCTATTACAAGTGAAGTATCACAAAGATAAGCAAGTGAGCTACTAGTACTTTACTATTACATGCAAACACACACACAGGCCATCCTTTACTTTGGGAAAGTCTCCAATCCAAGCTGTAAATCAGAACATGCATCACACCTTAGCGCTTTTCAGGCTAATAGGGGAAACAGTGATGGAAGATACTTAGAAGTTACTCCAACTAGACTAATGTCTAAATGGACTCAAAAATCTGCTTATCCCTAGTCTGCAACGCAAATTAGAGTAACAAGCATAAGGAGAAAGCCTAGAAAGATTATCACATTGCAATGTAAGTTTCTGTGGTGGTATTCTCACCCTTCATTCCTAGATACTGCAAGAGCAGTCCAGAATAGTCAAAAAGATTCAATCATGACACCAAGATAATACTCACATAAGGTGACAGTTAAACATGCAAGCATTCTAAAGATATGCAAAATTAGATTGCTATACAGTGTTTGTTACAGAGCATCATGAAATGCTGTACAGTTACTATAAAATTGAGCATAGGCCGAAGTAGAGAACAAGCTGAAGAGACATTCTTGCCATAAAGTTAACTTTTAAACAACACATTTCAGAAGCAGCAATTTCATAATCTGAATTCTGAACAGCCCAAACTGTCTTATTACTTGCATTTTAAGAACAGGTAACTTTTTTCTATAGTTTCAGAAACCCAGGAGTCTTGCCCAAAGTTCTCCAGACAACGCTACTGTATTGATGTAAAGATCTGTACAGACACAGTGAATTTAGAAAAACTTCTTTAAGGAGTAAGATATTCTCCTGCAGAACATGACTGCTTTTACTTTACACTATTACTATCTATACAGTCACCCTATGAGTGAATGTTTGCACAAGCAGCTGAAATTTTTTTTTTTTTTGCCTCCACAGTATCCATAGAAACACAGTCCCTCCCACCTGCTTTGGAAATACAGCAGCAGAGAAGTGATGGCAAATTCTATTATTTTAACAACAGTAAAATTCTGCAAACAGTTTAAGTGAAGCTACAGAATAGAATCTCCTCCTGCACTCTGTAATTATTAGGAACTATTATCACTATGTACCAATAAATGAACCTTTTGTGTAGATAAGGATCAGTGTCCCAGCTACAGTATCAAGTAGAGAAGCCTCTGCAAAACTCCTGCTTTGAGAGGGATTTCTCAGTAAGCATACTTTTATTTCTGTGAAAGAATCTTTCCTATTCTTCACTTAATGTTAGAGTGAACCTGTAAGCACATGCAGGATATAATCATCTCTGGACTACCTACTTTCAGAGCTCACAGACCTACGCATGGGTGGCAGTACCAAAGTCAGTGTCCAAGGTCTGCATCAATAGGCTGAAGACTTGAAAGTTTGGCAGACATCACGTATCCTAGCTTTAGTCAACAGAAAGCACAGGAATGACTTCTAGGTTTGAAAGAGCAAGAAGAGTAATTAAGTGAGCCTAAACCCCTTTCAGATCACACTGGAAGATATCTTTGTTGGTTGTTTTTTTTTTGAGGCTTAGCCTCAAAATCCTCATCATGCAATACTATTACTTAGTATGCTTTAATAAAATTTTTCAAATACCCTTAATTTAGGGATCTGTGAATTGGTGTAGCCATAGCAGTCAAAACCCTGATTTAGATAGAAGAGAGAAGAATATAGATAAACAAAGAATGTTCTTCACAGAACTGTAGTATATATGCCACGGTAGAAAAGTGGTAATATTTAGACAGGACAAAGTAATCCATTAAATGACCCCTTAAACTTACAGTTAAATAAGGAACTCGTCCAAACTGCTAACGTTTTGCAGATAAGAATGACACTTTACCATCTCTTTCCAATAAAATATCAAACTTGTACTTTATGATGAATGAAGAGACAGCCAATATCCAGTAAGTAAAAGCATTTCCCCCTACACAATTTCTTAACTATTTTCTGAAGAGGTTTCACAAGCACAGCCAAAGATACCTAACAGCTGTAATTTCTTTGGTTTTGATCCAGACACTTGATGCTAACAATACATCTCTAAACAATATATAATAAATTTCTTCTCCTTCAGCAGATAAAAAACACATACACAATGAACCTTCACAAGCTTAGGTTTAGCCAAACAAATGTAACAAAATTACCTCCTTTCCTTGAAAAATCTCCAAGATCCTAATCTGTTGCTAAACAGTCAAGTCTGCCCTAAGAGTGTGGAAGATTTTAATACTAGCTCAATTCCCATGAAATCCTGTTGGGTACTACTTTAGTAAACATTTTCAAATTTCTGCAATTTGAAGAAATGGATTTTTACTGTTATCTCAGAAGGTTTTCCCAGGTAGAAAACACATTCAAGAGGCCAGTGAAAGTATTAACTGAACTAAGTAGGTGGATAAATGTCGGGAATATATGATGAGATATGAATATATGATGAGATATGAAGGGACAGACCCAGTGAGACTTTCAAACCAAAACCTAACCTTCTCAAGGTATAGATATACTGACTTGTGTAACAAATACATATAAATATCTTAAGTATTCTCTTGTCACACCAGAAAGATCGGTAGGAACATCATGAAGTCATCTTGAAGGTTGACAAATCTAAAAGCAATAGGAAAGAACAGCCTACTAATGTGACTGAGTTTCCATGTGAAAGAATAATTCCAGTTCCTGCCATCCAAATCGCACAGGAAGGGTACTACTGATGAAATAATTGTCAGCCATAACAGCATCTGCTGTCATTTACGCATTCTACATTGTCAGCCCACAAAAACAAATTAAGTGGCTTTGCTGAAAGCTGGCATTCATACGTCCCTCTGTTCCTCACCCTGAAAGGTTACTGGTAAAACAGTTAACCTGGCGGTGAGCAGAAACAACAGCATTAGAACTTGCATATAGATTTGTTATTTTTTTAATATGCAGTAGAGTATCAATTTCCATTCGATAACATGTTCCTAGAATCTACAAACCGAACCTTACAGAAACTCTACTATACCTCTCCCAGAAACATACTATCTCTACTAGTCTAGGCTTAACCAGTTTATTGATAATATAACTTAAAAGCTATAATACCTTACAAGAAAGTTATTTTCCCATTTTTTAGGTTACGAAGATCAGTTTCCCATTAACAAAAAATAACTGTTCTCTCTTACTCTAGGACTGTCTAGTTTTCCAAGTCCTACAGAATGGGCTTGCATCACCCCACAAGATTACTCCACAGTGATTTATCACAAAGCTTTCTATTACGCTTTTCCCTTTCCTAAAGCATATTGTGTTATTTTATTACACAGCACTCAAATGCAACACTAACCTATACTGTTACATTTATCATTCTTTTTCTGTCCTCCTGTGCAGCCTACGTATACTTAATAGTTGCTCGATTTATTCCTTCTCTACCCCATCCCTCCCCCAGCCTTTTTTTCCCTCCTATTGATTATCTGGCTGGCAGTTGTTAGTTATATCTTATTAGCAGATGAAGTGATTTTTCACTGTGAATAACACCACCTCGGTGAACAACCCTAAGCCAGCTCTGTGCTACCCACACAGACAAAATGCTCAGGACAGATCTTGTTTGTAAGTTGAAAATATTTCACTAATGTCATCTCATTTTTGTATAGTAGGACACTACCAGGTCTGCAAACATACATTTTTTTATACATATGTGCACACAAGTTCTAAAAAGTTTTTAGCAAGACATCACTTGCAGGTGTTGGTTCTTTCACTAATACAATAAGAAAATAAGATCCAAACTAAAGGCAAGGTAAAATAACTTCACAGCAACATTGCTAAGTATAGGCTCAAAATAGAGTAAGACTCAAGAGAAAAGGAAATGTAAATTTTATCTCAAAACTGAGGTTATAATATGGTAGTTAATACAATATAGTAGTTTATACATCTGAGATTGAAGAAAGTTGCTATTTTCCTCCCCCTCAAAGTCTTTAGGTTTTGGTACTCAGAATGAACTTGTTACTCCTACAGAGTAACAGGAGCTTCTAGGGGAACATTTGTCCTAAACATCTTTTGTATTGCCAGTGGTACAATTTCATATGCACAGTTATACAGAAGACTACTGGTAGCTTTGGGACAAAAATACCTAACTTCTCAATGAAATAGCTTCATTTCAGTAACGAAGGCAAAGATAAGCTTAACAAATCCCATCACGGAAACATTTTAATAATCATATGCTTACTTCTCAAAGCTCATAACTCCAGTTAGATTCCATCTCCTATCATACATACAAAAATTCTTGGTACCAGCAGTTAAACAAAAATTTTATGGGTATCAATATAATCCACACCATAATATCTACATGACAGAAGTATTATCAGCAAACACTTCACAAGAAAGTAGTTATAGATATAAGACCTTCACCATAGATCTAATTCATGATGTCAGTGAGTCATATCAGCTTCTTGATGGTCAGGCTACATGATTATCTCACAGGATTTTGTTGAATAGTTTGCCTAGTAAGTTAAAATACTTCCTCAAGTACACTTCCTCAAGTACTTGTTGCCTTCTGAATTCACCTTTTCAGCTTTTCTGAACAGGAGTGGCAGTACTGCACTACTCTATGTAAAACAATGTTAGGAGTTACAAAACCAACACTGAAAGAGTAGTTTCACTCTACAGATATTTTTATTATTTTATTATTATCTATTTTATATTGCTTACACATTATTTTACTACATATTTATTATTTATAATCAGGAAAACCCCAGTCTTGAAGAAAAAAATCTTCATGTGATCAATTTACCTTTGTATTTCCACTTGCTGATGGTTTGAAATTACAGAAGAATCCTGGCTTCGATGGATGCTTGCTTTTTCTTTGTATGTTCGCAATTTCTCCTTCAGCATCATGATCTTAAACAAAAGAGGTACCTTTTAGCTGGATTTTTTCCCTTGATTTTTGAAACCATCCTTCTGTGCATTTGTCTCAACACATTTACAAATAGCACTAAGTGATATCCTTTTTGAAAAAAAAGAACATTCCTTAACTTAACACAGAATTATTAGGACAATATTTGCCCTGTAGGTGCAATCACATTAACCTTATTTTAAAATTCAAGCTTGTAGCAGTTATATAATCTATTGTTAAAATGTTGTCATAACGTACCTCTTTCTTCTGTTCATTGCAGATTTTAACATATTGGCTTATGTGGCTGTCCAAACTAACAACATTACTCTTCAACTGTTAAAGAAATGAAACAAATTATAACTCATGAAGGAGATTTTTTTTAATTTCCCTGCATAAAAACAGACTGTGTTTAAGTACTACATAATTACATTTGCACTATACTCTGAGGAAAGGGATGAATATATTTCTGGCTTGGCCACAAAAATGAACTTTTTAGCTTTTGATGTCATCTGCTGCATATAGTTTTCCTTACAACAGCAACAAATATTAAAAATAAAAAACTATGCAAAAGTGGAAATTACAGTAAAATTCCATAGTATGTAAAAGAAATTTTGGTATCACAGTACAAAGAATTATTAAAAAGTCATGTCATGGTTTTATGATTTTTGGTCATCAGTATTCCACACCATAACATCATGTAATGCATTGGGGGTGGGGTTTGATATCTGCCGAATGTTCGTCCGTCGGAGAAGAACTACTTTTCCCCAGGAGACTTTGCGGTCAGCAAGGGGATATAACTCCAAGCAAGGTCACCTGATCCTTCTTCTTCGCCGCCTGCGCTTCGCCGCCTGCGCTTCGCCGCCTGTACTTCAGTCACTCAACGGGACTGCACTTCTCACCCCAGCATTGTGGTGAGGTCTATACAATTCAAACAGACTCTCTCTCTCTCTCTCTCTCTCTCATTGTATTTTACTAATACTATATTTAGTAAAATCATTTGTTTCACCTCAGATCAGTGCTGTTGTTTTCAAGTATTTTGGGGTCCCCTGCTTCCCCTTTCCCAGAGGCGCGGATCCGCAGATCCCTCCGCCCTGCTGGTCACGGAACTGGGCCGGACCAGCCCATAAACCGTTGACAAGTCACTTAAAAAAAATCACAACAGTCTAAATAGATACTACAGAGCAGAAGACAGGAAGCCACAACGGATTTCCACTTGTCAATAGAAGCTCATTCAGATTGTCAGCTCCAGTTGAATCCTACTTGTGACAGAGCTGGACTGGCTCGAGCACAACTGTTCAGATACTTCTTTCATGTGCTTTACTGAGCTCTGAATACAGAATGGTAAGACACTGAAACTGGCTGTGGATTTCACCAATTGAAGATTATTTCTAAATCTGAGGCTCAGAAGACAAAATCTTTTCAGCTCACTCTCAGTAACAAACACCAAGATGAAGAAAGAAGAGACAACAAAAGAATGTTGAGGAAAAACAGGTAAGTAAATTGAAAATAGTCCTCTGAAAGAAATAACCCTTCTCCTAAGAAGATATTACTACACTTTGACAGAAGATCAGTAAATGCCAATATACTCACGGAAGACTTGATATCCTTTGCTCGGTTTGCATATTTAAGAGTATTATAGGTATCATCATAAAACATAAAGGATGGACTAACAGCAGCTACCATTATTGTTCGGCAATTTCCTCCAAGGGAATCTTTCAACAAACGAGTGAGCTTGCTGTTTCGATAAGGAATGTGCTGTTTCTTGCTCTATAAAGAAAACATTGTTATGTATTAAGCAGCTGTACTTTACATATGCTTCAGTGTTTGCTTACCCTTTCAGGAATACCACCAAACATGACAAATAGACTTACAATATCTCTTTTACATAAATCAACTTCCTCAAAATCACATTTACAATCTGCTTTAAACCTCTCAGAATTGTTTAATACCCCTATAGCAGAATTGTTGCTCAGGTTACTTCCCAATGTCCGAAAATATAACAAAAATTCTTATGGTGTGAGCAACTAACATAAAAAAGTAGGCTATGCAAACCATTTCAGTTCAGAGTGATTGAGGTTGAAGTCCCTTTCGAGATCCCTCTACTCAAAGCATTCTCAGCTACAGCAAGCTGCCAAGAATTTTGTCCAGTTGAGTTTTGATTACCTGCAATGATATTGACTCAACCACCTCTCCAAGCAACTCAGCTGCCTGAGTTTGCTCAGTAAAGCTTGTTCCCTCATTACATTTACACTCTCCATCTCATAGTACAGAAGCAATTAGTACCCCAATCCCATACTGAATACGTCAACGTGAATTATCTTACTTATATAAAATGGTACAGGTTCTAAATTCTGCCTTTTACCCCAACAAGACGGCAGGGGAAGTCTGCAGCTTTGCCAGGCAGCGTAACAGGAAATAAAAGCTTTGATCATTTACCCTATTTGAAAGGAGAAATTGCTAGCTGACCAAGAGGTGCAAGCTGTGGATTTGAGTTTGGCAAAAATTCAGACTGTTTTGTCCCTCTCTCACACAACTGTTCATGCCATTTCCCTTGAGCTGCTGAGCCAGATCAAGAGAATAATTTACTGCCACAAACAAGGTGGGCGAAAGAGCACAAAAGACCAATCAAATCCATAATGCACACCTTGTCTCCCCCTTCAAAATGAACACTGGGATATAGAACCCAAAACAAAAAAGGCATTTCGTGATCTGGGAAACAAGACCCTGCAGCCAGCAAGGTAGAGAACATTTGTAGCCAAAGGCAGGAAAGCCTGATAGGGCAACCCCCTTAACTGATCAGTTGAGATTTAACAACTTACTACTGACTAGAAGGGCATACTACCCTGCTCTTCAAATCTCTGCTAACAGTCCTCACAAATAACTGAACCAGCAAACACTCAATAGGGTAAAAAACAAACAAAATTCATTAAACCCCTTTAAATTTAGAAGTAGCTCTGTGTAAGTAAAGTTGTATTTTTGGCAGCCATTCCTGAATAGGGAATAAAGCTTTCCTGTATATAAATATATATATATATATATATATATATATATATCTCAATATCAAATTTTCAGTGCAGGATATTATTCTGGAGATGAGAAAGGAGGCAGTTTATTTTCTTGAAAATATCGTGTTGACTAGACAACAAATTCATTCCCTATCCATAGGAGTAATGAAGACACACTCTGATTCTTGTTTTTCTGCCTCGTATGACTATAATGGAAAGTAACTGAAGGGAAGTATTATATATAGTATCCTTACCTACGTAGTACCTTAAAAGTACCTTATAGTACCTTAACTACATCCATTGTTACAATTATCTTAAAACTGTTTTATTAAATACCTATACTTTTTTCTATTGGACATTTGTACCTAACAGGTAACATCTTGCATACAGAGCAAATATACCTTACAGACCCCACCCAACAAAATACTAGAATAGGGACAAAGCTTAAAAATAAAAAAAGCTTGTTGAAACAGGATAATACTTTGAAAAGATCAAAGGAAATACAACGATTCTGACTGGCCTATTTGAAAGTCAGTTTATAGCCAGAAGATAAGAGAAACAAAGATGAGAACGTAGCATTCACTAGAAAAGTAGATAAGGAAATGCAAGGCCCTCCCAGGCAATGCAGGAAATAAGTACACAGCAACAATCTCTAGTAAGAGATTTAATGACAAGACAGGTTTGGACATATACAAGGTACGATGACAACACTAGAAAGGAAAGTATTCTTTAAAGACAGGTGGGAACATTAGCAGCAGTATGAAATACTTTAGGGAAGCAATCTTGACAAAAAAAAAAAAATAGGAGGGGAGAAATGGATTGCAATAATCAAGTCAAATATACAGAAAGACAAAAAAAAAAAAAAAAGTAATTACAGAAGAAACAGGAAAGCAAGCATGTCCATGAAAGCTTTTCCTGATGCACAAAAAACAGCATCTTGTTGAAAAGCAGTTGATAAATAATTGTATCATTTCAATTCTGCTTTTCAACATTTATTTGAAGTTCTCATGCCATTGACAGTACAACACACATTCAATCAGATGATGTCTATGAGTTTAACCACAAACTGAGGTGGAAAGAAAGGAAATAAGTTTCTCCAAAAACACATTACAGAAAGTAGCTATTCTTTTTTCCTTCTACAAAAGGATACTTCTGATTTTTCACTTTAAAAGTTGAAGATTAGTAAGGTGGTCTCCATGTACAAAACATACTGCCCTTTTACCAAATCAATAAAAAGAATTCTCAAATGAATCTCCATTATGATGATGAACTGGTTAGAAAGTTATCCATTAATTTCTGTTACTGTGCAAAACGTGTGTTTCACAAAATGGAAAGAATTAGGAGGTAAGAAAAAAAAACAAACAAACAAGAAACAGTTCAGATGCACATCATCAAACCTAATAGACTCATACATGGTTGATAACGGGGGAAGTTCTTTGCTATGAGAGTGGTGAGGTGCTGGAACAGCTGCCCAGAGAGGCTGTGATGCCCCATCCATCCCTGGAGGTGTTTAAGGCCAGGTTGGATGGGGCTCCGGGCAGCCTGGGCTGCTATGAAATGTGGAGGTTGGTGGCCCTGCGTGTGGCAGGGGGTTGGAGATTCATGATCCTTGAGGTCCCTTCCAACCCTGGCCATTCTGCGATTCTGTGATGATGGGCAGAATCCCTAACTGTTGTAACAGTTTAAAACCTTAGGATTTCTGCTCTGATTTTAAGCAACACAGTATAGGACATTTTCGTTCAACACTCTTCTTGTGAAGGAAAATCCTAAACCTTTAGTTTATCTAAGTAAACCTTAAGGCAATCCATGGGATAATGATTCCAATCATCGATATAATCAGATATGAAATTAGGATACTTAAAACACATTGTTTCTCTTTCATATGGAAGTTACTGTCAGCAACAAAGCTCACGTGGCTAAAATTAAGCTACATCAGATGATTCAGTAACTAAAAAGTTAACAAAACAACTCCCTCCCTATCCCACCCCTCAGCAGAGTCTACAGAGGCTCTATTTCTTAAGAGAATAAAGGCCCTATTACATACATTTTCTGATATACTCCATGGTGACAGGCAATGAGGAAGTTACAAACAAACAATAAGAGTCAAAAAGATGCAACACTTAATGCTTATCATGTACAAAAACATTTCCACAAGACTAGAAGTCGAAGACGGTTTGGGAAAGCACCACGTACCTTAGGATCTGCCAAGGCATTAAAGATATTTCCAAGAGCTAGCAGGGAGCGGTTAATGTTTGCTCCTTCTCTAAAACGAGCTCCCTTAGCATTTGTAGCACTGGCACGTTCAGATCCTGCGAGGTCAATGAGGGACATTTTGGCGATGCAAACATTTTGACTAATGCTAGCTATCTTGTCTTGCTGTCTTAAGTAAATCTACAAGGCAAAAAAAAAAAAAAAAAAAAAGTTAGTTGACCACTATGCAGCGTCTTATTACTCTAACATCACCAGAAATTCTCATTGGAATCCTTTTGCATTCTAAGTTAAGCCTTTCCATACTCATCAACAGGCAATCTGTCCTAGTGGAACATCATTTCTGACTCCTCAAGTTCACCTGCTTCAGGTAGGAAAAAAAAAAAAATTTGAGTATGGTTGTATACTGTATCTGGCTGAGAAGTAGTAAACTTTCTTTGTACAAGCTCTTATGTTGCTGTCTTTCAGATTTAGGACAGTTGAACACTAATGTTTTCATATTGTTGAGTAGTACTGACAAAGCATGAAAGCCTTCTCCATTGCTCAGTCAGCCCTTGCTCCAACTCCAGCCAGCTTGAGTGGGCAAGAAGCTAGGAGGGGACACGACTCAGAGAGCAGACCTCACCCAAATAGTGATATATTCCATGGAACATCTTACCCAGTGACAGAACTGGTTGCATTTTTCCAGAGCAGTAACTTTTTCTGTCCCCCTTCGACTGCCTTTATTTTGAACCACATGGTTTCCCAACCTACCCCTCTTTGCCCTTCATATTTTCTGTCACATTGCACTGTGGGGGAGTAAACAAGTCTATACCAAATATAAATATTTCTGCATCAAACAATACAATCAAGACCCATTGTACCATTTTAGTGAGATCAACATAGAACAAGAGAGAAAAGCCATTTCTCTGTATTTTTTATTGTCAAGGAGCTATTCCAGGCTGGTAACACTCTAACAATATACAGTTAACAACCATTAGTCAACTAGAGAAAGGTGGAGTGACAGCCAAATCATGTTCTATGACTCAAGCTTTTATAAAAATCCAAAAGATACAGGAAATGCCCCAAAGCACAATCCTCCCTGTTTCTTCATTCATCAACAGAACCCTTTCAGTGTTGTGTAAATAAAGGAAATAGCTGCAAATTGACATAAGCAATTACTTACAGTACGAGCTGACTAGTTTGTACTGATTTCTTAGAGATGCCAGAACTGCTAATAAGGACCACAGGTAGACAAAGTACCTAAAATCCCCCCTTTAAATTTAAGAAGTGTACGGCTGTGAATTTACTTAGCTTAAAGCAATACTCATTAGTTTAAACTTGAAACTTTCAGTTATGTTGTATCAATGTAGCTCCTGACAGCATTATCCCATTTAAGTGTCACGTGCAGAATGTAGTATTAAGATTAAACAACTTATTTTTATTATTTCCCACACACACATTTGTATAAATGACATATTCCCCCTCACAACCTCAAGCATCAAGTCACTTCTGTGGAAAAAGGCCATTCATTGTTAAATGAACAACTAATCCAATGCTGCAATGCCTTATGTCTTCCTATGAAAACCGACAATAGTAGATATTTACTTAAATCACACCGTTGAGATACACAATTATCTAACAAAACAAAGAATGACTTCCAGCAGTAAGGTAAAAGCTTTCCTAGTTAGCAATTGAGTGTCTTTATTGATAGCTAGTAAAATTTCAGGATTATCTCACTATAGAGAAGCAGCGTATTAGGAACACTACCAAGCATGCGCGCGCGCGCACACACACACACAGTCTTGCTACCTACAGTAACCTGTTGACACCACCCTTGAATAGAATCAAACTGTTCTTGTGAAAGAATTGTGCCTCTGATTACACTGCTGAACATGCTTGTAGAGCCATGACATGGCAATGTCAAGTCTCCATATTGAGATGCTTCACTTTGTGAGGAAGTCAGACTATCCAGACATTTAACCAGGAATATTAAGTTCTGTCAAGCATTCCATCTAGCTGACTGCAGTGGCTTATGGGGACTAAGACACAACCAGAGCATTTTATGCTATCATGGCTGCTCTGCCCGCCACCACCAGCACCAGGACACCAGGAAAAAACAAACAGAGGATGAACCCACATAGATTAGTTAAAAAATAAATCTGTCCCTTTTCTTGAGTTCAGAGAAATACTATACTAGTTTTAGAAGTCATAAGAAAGCTATTAGCAATAACCATCTTGCAAATGGATTTGGAGAAAAACCATACACGTGAGCTGCATAAGCTTACACTACCTCTTATTTCTTTCAAGTCAAATGCTTTCTTTAGAAGTATTTTGTAAACTATCTTTTCAGTGTTACTTGCGCTCTTCGATGCACCATACCATTTTAGAGTATATTCATATACATTCAAAATGAAAGATACTTGTAGGTACCCGAATGGTACCTACCTTGCTTTTTATGCATACATCCACAGAAATGGAATTTTTTGTTCCTACAACATGTAGATTCAATAGGATCTTTCAATTCATCATGTTTTTACTTTATTGCCAATAATTAACAACCCATTCACCTTCAAGCACTTCTGTTCCAACCTGTTCTCTAAGGAGAGTTACTCTGCAACAACGCATTTAAAGAAAGATCAAGTCTCCACACAGGATGTTTCTTCTGGTCATACATTCCAACAAAATTACAGTACAGTACAAACATACTCATTCTGTCAATACAGTTTATTTCATTGGGTACTTAAGCAATTTTTGCTAATGAGTAAATATACCTACACTGAGATCAATTTGCCAGAGTAAACAAAGAATGCAGGCTGGAGAAGATGAACACTCCAGCATCTCTAGTCACTTAATTGCTTGCCTTCCTGTTAAAAATACCACTAGACTGCAACAGCTACCTAATTTACTTAATTGCTTGCCATTTTTAGAAATGAACTGAGATGAATGCAAAGCCTGTCTGATGAAACAAATCTGAACTCTTTGCTGTCAAATAAAAGTGAGGATAAGACACTCCAGCCCCAAGTAAACAAGGAAATCAGCTGTTTGTGCTCTGACCTCAGTCTGTGGCAGTGCGCTTTGTGCCTTATTAAAGCTGCACACATGGGTGACCATGCAGCAATCAAGCCACCCAATTCAGTACGAATTCATTGCTTTGAACTGATGACCATAGGCACATAATCTGAGGAAATGAGAAAGGACAATTTGAAACAGAAGCCTAAGCTAGAGGAAAACGAACACTTTTAGTGAGGGAATTTTACTGTTAGGTACTTCAGAAATACGTAAATACGTCAACCATTTATTGTTATTTATTGTCAATAATAATGACTGAAATTTAGATCTGGAGTACTTATTTTACAGCTATTGGTATTTGCATCATCTAAATGATAATGTCAACTTCTGCCTATCATTATTAAGCATGGCCTCAGTTTGCAGGTACAGTTAACAACTGTCTAACAGTTAAATAATAATAGAGCTGTAATGCCAGGACAAGAGCTCAAGTTGCTTTGTAATATTTTTCAACCCAGAAGAGCAACATGTACATAATAGAAGATAATGTGATTTGCCATAGGCAGCAGCCAATGTATCAAGAAGCTTTAGCTAACAGGACCCATTTTTAAATTTTTTTTGGTACTAGTTTGTATTGCAGTTGGAAGGACACTGTAATAGTGTGCAAGCAGCAGTAATCTTTGGAGAACTCTTAAATACTAGCACATTTGTACAGTGTCTGTAAAAACCTTACCTACAGAAACTAGAAACATGCATTTCATTTTCATGGTTCAAGCATGTATCTGCTTAAATCCTAGTTTGTGTTAAAACAGGCCACATGCTCAAATACAAAGAAAACCTGAATCAATGCAAAACCAAATAACAGAAAAGTAGCATTCGAAACGTTCACTTCATAGAAAGAATAATGACATTCTGTAAAATATTTTTCATACAAGAATGCTGAGCAACATTAGAGAAGCATAAAAGCAGAAAGCACTCAAAGGCCTTCCAAAGTGTAAATCTACAATATCGAAGCATATCCTTAATTCAAAACCACGGTTTTAGAGAAAAGATATTTCTAAAGACTGCAGTTGGGATTAGAAAGCTTTTCCTGGTGTTTGCTTCCAACTCTATTCAGTATGAACAGTGAACTGGAAGACTTTTAGCTCTGAGCACTAAAATTAAGGTCTGAGACATATAGATGTACATTTAAAAGCTTCCATTGTATTCAAATTTAGGCAACAAGTAAAACTTATAGAAACACTGGTGTACATCTGCTGTATCATCTTACCTGGAAGACTGCATGGGAACGAGAAGAGGAGGCATTCACATCTGTGGGATGTTGTGTTCTGTTTTTATTCCCATAATCCAACATTTGAAGGATTTCCTCTGCTGATTTTGGCTTTAAAAAATAGAGCACAGGGTAAGTACTTTTTTTCACCCCTCTTTCTCATTAGCTGTATAAGACTTGAAAGATTTTACAGCGATTCTTATCTATATATCTATATAATCTATATAATCTATCTATCTATCTATATATAGATATTAAAATGGTAAAAAAAAAAAAAAAAAAAAAAAAAAAAAATCAACAATCACCTTAAAGGAAAACCAAGGTACCTGAAAATAGAGTTAATAGTAATTGCTGTTTTGGAATTGAGGCCCTTCAAACACTTTCAGCTGAAAACGTTAAAGCATGAAAAGTACTTAAGAGCTTCAGAAACTGAAAACACTTCTGAAAGCCAAAACCAAAACAAAACCTAACAAAAACCCTTAAATCTGCAAGTGCTATCCATAGTTAGAAATCCTAAGAACGCCTTAATCTTTGTTGTATTAATGCTTCAAACATGAATATAGTACTGTTTTCAGGCAAAACTCAAGCATAGGAAGAGCAGGCCTTTAAAGGATGAGCCAAACCAACCCAATTCCTGCCTTCATTGTTTGTTGCACATCGAAGTTGGAAGCTACATAGCATTTAACAGGCTCCAAAATTTTGCAGGAAGAAAAAAGTTAGGTCCATGACATTAATTATCAGATTGGGAAATGAGGTTGCATTAACAACTTTGAAGTTGCTGTGCTTGTCTGGAAACAGCACTTTTTTTTAGTGTCTTCATTAAAAAGAAAAAAAAAAAAAAAAAAAAAAAAAAAAAATCAAACAAACAGAAAAACTCAAGTTCTAGGCACAAGATTTGCAGAAGTGTTGAACACTCATGCATAACATTGAAAACAGTGACGTCCTTTAAGAAATACTAAGATTATTTCTCAAAACAACAAGCTTTCCACAACCTGAAGGTAAGCATCGAACCAGCAGTGTCTGCTGGGTAACAAAGACAAATGTTTATCAATTTCTATTTAACAACACCAGTAGCTTTTTCAGAACGTGCATTAATTATTTAGTAGGCTTGCAGGTTATTACGTTACTCCTGATGATTGCAAAAAACAAAACAAACAAAACAAAACCCACAAGAATTACTAAGTCACAACCAACTTCACTGTGCAATCACAAGCAAATTTGACCTCAAATAATGTGGAGCCTCCTGAGTTTGAGCACCTATTTACATACCTGATGTAATGTTAGCCCTTGAACCACCACCCCTTTCTGAGCATCTTCCCGAACAGCCAGCGGTCCTGAGTTGACCAGAAGATCACGGATCTGTTCATTGTACACCTTTGAGAAGGAATTTAAAATCTCTTTAGAAAAGTTACCCTGTCGTACTTGACAGGATTGGATTTGAATGGCAACATCATTCTTCATTACTATTTTAAGACAAAGTGACATTCTGTGATAAGAATAAACCAGTGTCTGTGTAACAGCTTAATTCCTCTTCTTCACTCTCCTCCCCTAGTGCTAATTACTATTCCACTTGACTTAACGGGGGCTAGAATGTAACAGTCATTGTACTACTGCTGCTTTGCAGCAATGCAAAGATAGGTACTAGCAAGAACAGACAAGCAATGCCAAAAAGATAAAGAGAAGAGAAGCCGGCAGCAAAGACCAAAATAATTTTTTGTAGTGAGCTAAACAGTACCATAGCAGTCCTCACAGAAGCATTTCTTTAACTTGAGACACAGTAAAACCAAACTGAATATTACTGGAATTAACCATCTTTTAGTTGTGCAATTTCAGTATTAACAGGAAATTACTGCTGACATCCCTGACAAAGTATCTTCCTGTACCCATTAACAGATAGAAGGAACTTAACTAAGGAGCAAGGAACTTAACTAATTTGGAGGACAGGTATTACTAGAATGAGAAATGAATGTGTTAGAAGAGATTGGCCTTTTTTGGAAGATACAAGACAGTAACAGATATCTATTAGTAACATCAAATTTGAGCACTATTCAGTTACAGTCCCATCAAGGATACATTTCTAAAGTCCCAGAATAGTTCATAATGAGTATGATGACAGAGGAAATAAAAAGTTTAACTTGACTTATAAAATTATGCCTTCTTAAAAGCAGCATACTAAATCCAGGAGCTAACTTACCTCTAAATAAGACACAGCAACATTGCATATTTTTTCTTCTTTTATTTGATCCATGCAATTATAAAGTGCCATCATGGTTAAATACATCACTCCAGGATCTTCAGGGGAGCCTAACATTGTATGAGTCTTTCCAGCTCCTGTTGCACCATATGCTAGCACTACATTAAGAGGAAAAAAAACCAGAAAACATACACTTGGTATCAGTAGGCCAAACAAGAACAAACTTCAAATGGACATTCACATCCCCCATCATATGATACCACTGTTTTCACAAACTATTTAACTTTCTCACCTATTATTCTCTTTCTACAACAGAAATCAGAAAGCTATCTCAAGAGTCACATATTTTCAAGTTTTTAATTCCAAGTTAATTCACAAGCAGTTGAAGTAAAAGATATTTCTTTACTCTCCTAACCCTGGACTATCAACTCATTGCAGATACATAAGGCATTACCTCAGTGGTATATTTGACAGTTAAAAACAAACTTTTGAAAGCTTAAGTTGACAAAATAGATTAATACACTCAATGAAACTACCTCTGGCTGAATAACTCTTCCTTGAATACTCTTCATAAGCACATGTATTTCAGATCAAATTCTGAAGCTTGTTACAACCCTATCACAAAGTCTTCTTCAACACATAACGTAGCTAGTCTACCTTCCACATACAACAAGATGGTCATAACTATAAATTACAAGTAGTTATTCAAACATAGATCCCTAAGGCCTCTGCAGCATTCAGATACAAGTGTAGATCCTCCAAAGAATTTAGTGAATGAAAAGAGGCACATAGCAAAGATACCTGTGCAATTATATCCATTTAAGAAGCCATCAAGTACACCTTTGGTTGTATGCTCAAAAACTTCCAACTGGGTTGAATTTTCAGCAAAAACAGCATCAAAAACAAATTTAAGGTCTTTCTTTGTTCTTTTATTAATATCCCTGTGGGTCAGTTTCTTTCCATGAAAAAAGCTAAATTCTTCTTCCTTTGGATCAAACACCAATATATGCTGGTCAACAACATGAACAACTTTAGCAAAGTTGCCATCTTTTTCCTTTTGAGTTTCTGGACGGACGCGGACAACCACTTTCACGTGGCTACAGACATCATCTTCTTTAGCAGCAGACATGCTCTCTCTTCTCTGCTTCCAGGGCTCCTTCAGACCAAGCAGCTGAATCTTCCCTGCAATCAACAATAGAAGCAAAAGGCCTTAAACTTGAAACATAATTTCCTCATTAGAATCATCACAGAACGGCCCGGGTTGGAAGGGACCTCAAGGATCATGAATCTCCCACCCCCTGCCACACGCAGGGCCACCAACCTCCACATTTCATAGCAGACCAGGCTGCCCAGGACCCCATCCAGCACAGTCCTGAATACTGCCAGGAATGGATGGGGCATCCATAGCCTCTCTAGGCAGCTGTTCCAATACCTCACCATTCTCATAGTAATGAATTTCCCCCTGACACCCAACCTAAATCTTCCCTCCCTCAACTTCAAACCATTTCCCCTTGTCCTGAAGTTATCAGCCCCTTCAAAGAGTTGAGTCCCCTCCTGTTTGTAGGCTTCCTTTAAATACTGAAAGGCTGCAATGAGGTCACCCCACAGCCATCAGTTTGCAGTTTAAGTCAAACTACACACCTGTGCTAGCCCTGCCCTACACTCAGTCAGCTGTAGGAACCATCACAAAGCTCTGAGAAGCACTGTTAACTGGCCTGAAAACACGACTTAACAGTACACAGCTAAGCAGGCCTGCCTTGGGAAAGCCAAAGTCTGATTCCTCCGACTACAGCTACCGTTCCACCTGCAGTTCTCCTTTACTTCAGAGTACTCACACAGCAGCAGGCAGCTCTCTCGTCCTGCAGGAGGGTTCAGGGGCCTTTTGATTATAGGCCCCACAACGCTCAGATACTAACGAAGGACCGCCCTTCCAGGCCTCGCTCTTCACCTCAGAAAGAAAAAAGATATCCCAGGGCCGACAACATACACAGATCGCGGACAAAACCGCACGGTAAGCCCCCGAGCCCCGCCCGCCATGCCGCTGGGGCGGCCACTCACCTCAGCGCCGCAGCCGAGCCAACCACCGCCCAGCACGGCCGCCGAATTCAAACGCCAGCGGCCGCCCCCCCTTCGCCTCCTCATTGGCCGCCGCCGCCGTGACGTCGTCAAAGCGACGGCGCGAGCGGGTAAGCGCGTGGCGAGGGTGGTTTCTGTAGCTCTGCGTGCTGTGCGGGGCTGGTGGGCGGGAGAGCCGCGGACCTCTAGGCCTGCTCGATATAAGATCCTTCTTCGGTTTTCTCTAGGCTCAACAGCCCCAGCTCTTTCCACGTAAGAGCGATGCCGCAGGCCCTTAATCGTTTTTGTAGCCTTCTGCTGTATCCTGCGACTGAAAGCACACAAAAAGTTTCCTCAGTTCATAGATGAGTGATTGTGAGCCGTGCTCTGGGTAAGGAAGATGCTTCCCGGGGTCGTAGAGCAAGGCAGTGTGAGTTAGATTATCACTGATCTTCTCCCCACCCCTGTGTTAGCTTCTATAGAGGTGTTGGGGTTTGTTGCGGAATCGCAGAATTGTAGGAGTTGGCAGGGGACCTCCAGGAATCATCAAGTCCAACCCCCCAAAGGACTTGCAAAAGGACTTGAGGTCCTCTGTTGAAGGTTAGAAGATGATACATGCTTACAAATGCGATGCAATAAAAGTAGGATAGCCTTTATTCAAAGGGCCTTTGGCTAAAGTATGCATTCTTTTTGTGTGGCAAGAGAGAGTGTGAAATATGACACAGCAACAGGTGTGAGCTCATAAAAATGCAAATAACATCTTACTTATGTTAACCTTCAGCTTTCTTCAGCTTTTTTTTTTTTAATCTGCTTTGAATTATTCTGTTGTAATTTTAACGCACATGTAGGTTGTAACACTAATCATAACCGTGTTAAAAACCCAGTGGCACAATTTGTCTTTTCCCATTTCAACTAGAAATACAGGAAACTTGGCAACCCAAGTGCTGCCGTTCAGAGCAAGTGCCTCATTGTGCGTGGCAGGACGTAGGAGAACAAAATGAAAGCTGAGCTACTGTTCTGGTTGTGCTCAACCAGAGCAATTTAATAGGGGCTTCTCTCAAGATGTTTGAACATTGATAGAGTCCTAGTGATGTAAAGGAAATGAAGGTATTGCTTGTGAAAATAAAGCTCTATTTACTTAGATGTGATTGATTGTTAGATGGCCTTCAAATTGCTGAAAAGAAGCTAAATTATCAGAGCGTTTTTGCTGAGATGGCATTTCTGTAAAGCCTCCTATCTTGTGAAATGTACTTACAGCATTTGCGCTTTGTGTGTGTGTATGTTTTGTTTTTTTTTTAACACTTAATGTTTTAAATAGTTATCAAAGTAATTCCCAACATCTGTTTTTTCTAGGATGATCAACTCCAAAATGCTATATCAGAGTCTGTGCCAAGTTAACAAGTGTCTGCTTCTGTGCAACTTAAAGCTGAATCCAGACAAGTTAGCTGTTTTGGCCAGAAGGATCTACTCTTCAGTAAAACAGCTTTCTGAATATGATTTAACGGAGCAAACTACACAGGAAAGTGAAACTAAAGAGTTGCTTCACAGTACAGAAAACAAAACCTTTGGAAGATTGCACATACCAGTGATGGTGGAGGAGGTCATTAATTTTTTATCCCCTCAGTCAGGCCAGGTGAGTTAAGTAATTGGTTGACACCTATGATTTACTATCTATCCAGCAGAAAAGTTTGTGCAGTGTGGTGATAACTCTCCTTTAGAGAAATAAGGGCTGTTCTTTGAGACTATTCCACCTTTTAAAACTTCTAAATTATTTTGCCATCCAAATTAAGGTTTTATATTTAAGATAGTAGAAATCTCCTATCTATGTGTCTGACCTTAACAAATCCTGAGTAATCTGTTGGTTAAAACTGTAGCATTGAAGCAATCTCTTGCTTTTGTGCTTGTTTTTCTAGACTGCTCTTGTGCATTTGTAGGGTGTTAAGTAGTGTTAATTACTAACAGTAGCAGGGAGTTATGTGTGGTTATGTCATCAATTTGTGAAGAGCTCTCTTTGTTTTGTGTAAGAGCTAGTAGGGTAAAAAATCATTGTAGAATCAACTGTGTTAGAAAAAAATCTTCATGATCATCAAATCCAGCTGTTAGCCTGACCTACTGAGTCCAATCACTGAACTGTGCCCCTTAGTGTCATGTCCGTGTGTGCCAAATACACTGGCTGGGGATTCTACCATGTGTCTGGGCAGCCTGTTCCAGTGCTTGACCGACATCTAAAGAAATTGTTTTTTATATTCAGTCAAAACCTCCTCGTTGTCATTGTCACTGTTTCAGTGGTTTTGAGGTCCGGTGTTTCCTTAGGATGTGCTTATACTGCATGGAGTGGTGTGGAGGTGCTGTAGTTACAAATGGCAACATGTAGAAACGGTTTTGTATCAATGGCGGACAAGTATTGCAAAGCTGCCTGGTTTGGCCAAGGTACTGTGAAAAGATTCCTTCTGGTAATCTGGATTTGCTCACATCTGTCTATGCTGTAGCATTGGTATGTCTGCACTACATGTGTTATATGCAGTTTAGGTATACTGTTTCACGCTCTCTTTACAAAACTTAAGTGGTAAAATTGTTTGCATCTGGGAGATCTTACATATGATATTAAGTTGAAGGAATTTCATATGCAGTGGTTAAGTGGTTTTCACCTGTCAGATGCTTTTGTCTGCAAACTGAGTGCTTTTTATGTTAGCTTCATACAGGCTTACTATATTTGTCGATCAATGATAAGTTTTAACTAAAACAATGAAATTGTATATGAAGTACTATGTTCAAGATGTGCAGCTACTTATATATACTTGAAATGCTGTCAACTGACAGTGCAAAGGGATGTGGCAAGTTTGAGATGGATTTGGAGGATCAAAGTGATGTAGTCTAGTTTTATTGCGTTGCCTTGTAAGAACTTCCTTAGTTTGGAAGTCACCGTATATTTTAAATTTCTTGAAAGCCAGTGAGAATCAGAGTAGCCGTAATTATTGTAGCACACTTTTTTTGTTGAAAATACCCAAATGATGAATTACATGCCGAACTTAAAGTTCAGGTTTCATTCGCATTTCAGAACTATCATGACATTTGCGCACAGGAGGTGAATATATAAATTGTGAGACTGTATGTAAAGGGTTTTTTTCAGTTGTGTAAGTTTCTACTTAATTAAGAATTCGGGCTGATGTGGGGGACTGTTTATTAAACTTTGGTCATTGATACATATATGGGAACTGCTGAATCACGGCCTGAACCTCTGATTGATCACCTGATGGAGCAATGAGTCAGCCACAGGAGCACAGGGGAAGGCAATTCAGCTGTGCTGCTGGAAGGGGTGGAGCCTGGCTGCACCTCTCCTAAACCCCATTTAAGAGCTGGCTACAAGTGGGGAAGGATCTCTTTCTGGAGATCCCTCCTTTTGGAGTTGTCTAGCAAGCCCCGGATAAGGGTAAGTCTTCTATCATTTTTTGGTGTAGTAATCTGTTTAGCCGAACTCTCTGGTATGTTTCTTAGCTATAACGCCTGTATATTCTTTGATTATGCAACATGTAAAACCTTTTTGGCCAGAACTTGCGAAAGGATCTATTCTTGATTCTAAACTGTGGGAAGTAACTTTGGTCTCTGAAGGCTTTTTAAGGATTCAAATACTTATGATTGTAAAGCAGCGTGTTAGTGGAGGGGGATTTTTCTTCAGATCCATGTGTCTTGTAGAGATTCCTGTACTAGTGGTGAACCATTAATGTCAGACATAAGAGTGAGCATCATCTTGAGCAGAAGCATTTACAGGGTGTATAAACTATAGTAAATCATGCATTTACAGCACTTTATGAAGACTGAAGTTTTGAAAGTAAGCGTGTTGAAAGATGTGGTGTGTTAACCAAGTTTTGTTAGAGAAAGCATCATTGGTGAAATTTTAAACTACAATTGAGACTGCTCTTCTTTGCGTGTTACAGTTGGTGTTGAAATGGCTGTTTGTTTCTTTTGAAATTGTTTTTGAGAACAGGAAGCATAAATTCTTGTTTTTTCTACCTTCTCTCCTGTGTACGCAAAGGTTTCCTTTACTCGTTTTTAATGCAGTTATGTTCCCCGTTATTAAATAAAATAACGAGGGGGGGGCCTTTATCTCTTCTGGTGTCCCAAGACAATGAATTGCCAGTATATAGAAAATCCAGTTAGAAAGATAACTTTCTAGTGAATGAGGTTGCTAAGAACATAAATGTTACTTCCAGAGTGAGTCACAGCTGAGAGCAAGGTGTTAGTGCCCTCCCACTGAATATTTGATTGACATCTCTGGAATCTGTCAGGGTTATAAGCAATAACAGTTCTGCTCATCTTCGAGTCTCCTCTTATTATTTCTAGAACCTATTTCTACAAAGTCCCATTGGTAGTCCTTTCTTGAAAACACATTGTACAAATTAGCTTTTACTGATCTCCTTTTTTTCCTCAATGAAAAGTCTGTTGCAATAAATCCACATGCAAGTAATTTCCCCCTTTAAGTCTACTGCATTGACTCTCCAACAGCTCCCTGTCTTTCTTGTACTGGGGGCTCCAGGCCTGGACACAGTACTCCAGATGGCGCCTCACAAGAGCAGAGTAGAGGGGAACAATCACCTCCTGTCCCTGCTGGCCACCCCTCTTCTGATAGAGCCCAGGATACCATTTGCTTTCCAAGCTGTGAGAGCACCCTACTGGCTCATGTTATGTTTTTCATCCATCAGGACCCCCAGGTCCTTCTCTCTTTCCTTCTTTCTTTCTTCTCTTGAGTTTCAAAAACAGTGAAAGAACCAAGCCATACCTTTTCAAAACGAATGTCTTCAGGCATCCCCAAGTATATTTTTCCTTATTTTCACTCTACTTTTTCTTTTTTTTCCCCCTTTGCATCAGTCACTTGTCTTTTTGCTGGTCTCTTTTGTGTTATATAGTGATAAAAAAGAAAATATAACTTCACTGGCATTAAGATCTATGAAACTTTGAAACTTAATTGTTTTCATGAGGATTTTCTAACACGGGTTCTTACAAGGTGCAGGCCTCTAGGAAACTATTTTAATAGTGCTCCAGCACAAACAGAAGGTATTGATGTATACTATTTGCATTAAATATGGTTGCCTAGCGTGGACAGGATTGTAGATAAAGTAATTTCTAGGAGTAGTATTTGATTTATAGCCATTCTGGAAGTTTTTCCTTTTAAATGTCTATAAATAAGTGATCAAGATGGTGGTGAAGATGAATGAATGAGACTATTTATTCCCTTCTTCTTGTAAGAATTGCATTTTCATTCATGTCAAATGAAAGATTCATTTTCAGCAGAAAGAGTATGAGTATGGCCTTCCAAAGTAACAGAAGGAAACATAAGTTACTGCTGACAATCTCACATTGATCTTTTGTGACTTGCTTGAGTCATTGGTTTGAAGACAGTCTTTTACCTCCTGAAGGTCTGTTGCCACTGTTGGGTGTTGTTGATTCAGAGCATAAATGTTCCCTTCTTATTGGGTGGAGCTGGTTAGTCAAGGTGATAATCACATGAAGCTGAGATGAACTGCTGGTGTTCCAAAGCATAGTCTGTTGTTGTGAAGATATTGTCTTAGTTTCCTTATATCTTTGTCCATATGTCAGTATTCCTTTACTTTTTCTGCCTTATAGTGAATGTAAGCTTTTAAGGATAAAAATAGCCTTCCTCTCTATGGTGCCCTGCAGCATGGACTTCTGTTTTGTGAGAAGGGTTTCCAAGTATCATAGCATATAAATAGTTATGTGGCTATGTTGGTGGCCAGTGTGCTTGCCATAGTGCTTCCAAAGCTATCTGCAAATGATTGGACTGGTACAATACATTTACGGTAAAGGCTCTCAAAATTGAAGTGTTTTACATTGTCTTCAAGATAAATAGGAATTTGAAAAAGCACCTGAAAAGATGTATTTTGAGTTCTCAGGTTGTGTGAGGCATTTTGTAGGGTGCAGCCAAAATACCAACCTCGGCACAGAATATTAATTACATAACAAGACAAATATTGAAACTGTAGAATCATAGAATATCCCGAGGTGGGAGGAACTCACAAGGATGATCAAGTCCAACCTCTGACTCCACAAGGGACCACTCCAATGCAAATGGTTGTTCAGCTGCAGCAGCTTGGGGCTATGCCCACTGCCCTTTAGTGCAGAACCTTTCCATGACCCTCCCCTGATACAACTCTGTTCCCTAGGGTCCTGTAGCTGCTACCAGAGAGCAGAGCTCAGCACTGCTTTCTGCTCCCTGTGAGGAGCTGCAGCTGCCTTGAGGGCTCCTCACAGCCTACTTTGCTCTGGGAGCAACAAACTTGGAGCTCTCAGACATTCCTCCAGTGTCTTGCCCTCAAGACCCTTCACAGTCCTTATAGCCCTCTGGAACTGGAGCGTTAACTCTTGAACTCTCAGGCCATGGCCTCTCCTACCCAACTCAGCCCTGTTTTGGCTGTCATGGAACACTTGTTGGGTCTCATCACCGTCTCCTTACGATATCACAAGTCACATCCCTGCCAACCACTATAAATACAGAGGTGCTGACAACAGAACACCAGTTGCTGACTGACTTTTGTCTGGGAAGCACATGCTTGAGACCAGGAGCTTTTTACCTAGATCCTTCCCCCCCATTCTAGGAATTTTTGTGGAGGAGGATGGATTCTTCTCCACCGAAGAAGCTCCAGCTTCTAGAGAGCAGCAGCAAGCTCAAGCCAATGCATGTAGACCCACTGGAGGGCAATGTTGAGCCCATGGAGGTGTACCTACCTCCACAGGGTGAACAGATGAAAGTAGATCTATCGCTATCAGGCCTGGGCAAGCACATCATGCTTGCCCAGAAACATCTCTATATCCATTGGTGGTGCAGCAGGAGCTCTCTATTTCTATCTTGGTGTTGAAGAGTCGCCGAAGAGCTTCTGCTCTCTAGAGTCCTTTTTTTTCCTCTGTCCCCCGTCCTCATCCTTCCTTGAGACCTCTCACCTCTTCTTTCCCAAGCTCTGAGGAAAAGAGAAGGACTGAGACTGGTGTCCTCTAAGCTTCTGCACAGAGAAAACAGGAGTCCAGTGGATGGCCCCCAGCTCTCTGTGGCCTCCATGCAAGTCCCAAGGATGAGGGCAGGACTGAGACTGGTGTTGTTATGCTTCTGTACCACGACAATGGGAGGCATCCAGTGGATGGCCCTGAGCTCCCTGCAGCCTCTAGGTGAGCCCTCAAGAAGAGGCTGGGACTGGGATGGGGTCCTCTGAGTTGCTGTGTAAAGACAACATGTGGAGTCTAGCCCTGAGTCCCTGCAGCCTGTAGGCAGTCTTGAAGAAGAAAGCAGGACTGGATCTGGTGTCCTCAAAACTGCTGTGCTGGGACAAGAGGAGTCCAGTAGATGGCCCTGAGATCCTTGATGCAAGTGCTAAAGAGGAAGGCGCGACTGGGACCGGCATCCTCTGAGTTGCTGTGTTGGCACAATAGGAATAGTCCAGCAGGCAGCCCCAAGCTCTCAGTGGACTCTAGGAAAGCCCTGAGGAAGAGAGCAGGACTGGTAATAGCATCTTCTAAGCTGCTGTGTCAGGTCCAGGAGGAATCAATTAGGCAGCCCCAAGCTCCCTGTGGCCTTCAGGCAGCATCAGAGAAGGTACAGAGGCAGCTTTCTGTTGGAGAAGCAGCAGACTTTGATTTGGACAGGAAGAAGGACTCAAGTTCAGCATAATTCCAGTTGCTCCATAAGGACTTCTATTTCAAAACTGGACAATGTTTAAAAGAACAATACAAAATAACAACGATAAGAAAAACTTTGTTTCTTTTTTTCTGAAACAGAGCCAGTAAGTTTACTGTTTTTGGTACTTCAGAGTCTGCCTTGAGTTTCCTGGGTTTGTTTCCCCAGAAGGAGCAACTCTGCCCCTTAGGAAGGGGCTTGGGCACATGGCAGCCTGGCAGGCTGTGGCAGGCTATAAGGCCTTTGCTCAGCACTGGGCACAGAGGGGTGAGGAGGGATGGAGGGCTGTGGAATTTTACTGAAGGGGGCTGTGTAAAATATTTGATTACAATCGCACTTGAAAAAGTAGAAAAAAAAATAAAAAAAAAATTGAAAATGCAAAAATACTTGAAAAAGTAAAAATCCTTTAAAATGTTGTTTTCGTCTAAAAACCATTTTGAAGACAGTGTATGAGAAAGAAATATGTTTTGTGAAATTGTTTCATATAATATGCACACAAGGTTCTCATACCTATTTTTATTGAGTAACAATATCTGTTTTTACAGAGGTTCCATCATGAAATGAGAGAGGGGAAAATGGAGACAGGAAAGAAAACACGACAGAAGATGATATTTGAACAGCTTGTTAATTGAGGGGGTGGACAAAATCCAGTCATGCTCTTAATTTGAAGTATCTTGCTTTGCTTCTGTCTTCTGTAGAGTAAATTTATTAACTTATTAATAGGATTTATTTGAGAGCACTGCGCATCTGTTCTGTTTTGAAGCTGCTACTCGCTATATGCTTAGACCCTTGGTAGCAAGAAATAAGTAATCATATTGGATATCCAAAATGGCAACGTATGAACAGGGCACGGTCAAGAATCCCTTAGGAGTTTAGTTTTTATGGAACTTCAACATTTTTGTGCTGTAGAGAGATAGTAATTCTAAAACTTGAAGGAGCTGGGGTGGGAAGAGTGGGCTGATGGCTACATCTGCACAGGGAAGAATATTTTGGTTATAATTCTTGGGCGTCTGCCCAGCCACCTCTTCTTCCCACCTGCAGCATTGCTCTCAGAAGGCAAATCTAAACACTGTCATCAGCAACAACAAGACAGCTCTCAGCAACTTTGTTCTGCATCTTTCTCTATTGCAGTAGGGGAAGAGAAGCTTGCATCTGCTATCTCCAAAGAGACCAGCAAGGGAGCTTGGTCTGCCTACTGAGAACAACTCTGCAGATGCACCAGATTTCATTTTATTGTAATACCAAGTCAGCTTGCTGTTATCACTCTATGGCATAACAAATGATAGTGTTTCAGGAGACTATTTAAGAGTCTGTGTTATAATAAAGCAAGCTTCAATGCTTTTGGGTGACTCAGCTTGTAATGACGCTGTATACGCTCTCCTATTCTGTTGTGACAGCATTAGTCTTTGCACCTCTTGGGGAAAACTAATAAAATTCACCAGAAAGTAATCTAAGCCCTTTAAATTTTAACTTGAGTAAGCCTGTGATCCCATAAAGGGTGATAATTAATATATGTAGCTACTCATCTCCTTCCCATCTAGTACTGTGTGCCTTATTTAGTCAGCCTTTTGGTTAAACTTTCTTATTAAATATTTGAATGCTGGTTTGCAAACAGGAGTACAGAGTTTTTACCGCAAAATATTACTAGGGGTTTAATATCATAATGGTGTTGTGGGAAATATCTGCAGGTTTTTCTTGCTGTCGTGCGTTTCTCTTTAAGGTAATCCAGTTCTGAGCAGCTTCGTGCTAGGCTTGTTCTGTATAAAGGAATAATTCAGATATAAACTACCAAATCTGCTGTCTGAAATTAATGGGTATCTGCAATCATCAAAATGTACAGTCTTTTTTTATTATTTTCTTCTTCCCAGAGTTTGAGCACACATCATTCTGTTGGTGTTTACTGGTGGCTCAGCACTCTGCAAGAATACTTTTCAAAGTTGTTTGAAAGTGTAAATATGTTGATTTAAAATCACTGAAATAATATTGCTTCAGGCTCTCTCTTTGTAAAATGTTGATTTAGCTCATATGTATGTTGCTCTGAAAATAATGCCTCTTATTTATTTCCATGGGAATTACAACAGATACAAAGATGACAATAACACTGTTTGGTAGAGCAAGAACAAGAGCCTGCATGCTGCTCTTGTAAAAATCTGTACCAGTGGAGGTGTTGCCACTGTCAAAACGTAGCACTCGCTACTTCACTGTGCTCGCATCTGCTGTTTGTTCTCCATAAATGTTCAGCAAGCATTGATGAATGTCAGTGGCTACAATTTTTCCTGCATGGAGGAAATCGATGGCACCTCTTTGTTTCATACTTTGCTTCCTTGTCAAACTGCCCTTCTGCTGCCATCTGCCTTATGGCAATAACTTAAAATGGAGTATTGGTGGGAACCTTCAACCTCTACTTCCATATCATCAACATCATCTCTGGTATTGTGGGCCAATGGAATAAAACAGGAGGCATTACTTCTGGGACAGTGCGCATATTACCTACTGTAAAATTACTGTCGGTATCTGGCAGCTTAGACATACCAAGTATGAGTACGTGTCTTGGGTTTGCTGACCCTAAATATGTTAGGAAAGATTAGATTTGCAATTCAGTCTTTGTAAAATTCTTATTGCATCTTAAATATCTTCTGTTATAATTGACGAATTTTTTTTTTTTTTTTTTTTTTTTTTTTTTTTTAGATGTAGCTGAGGAAATCAACTATCTTTCTAAGTCTAATGATTAGCTGAGGTCATTCAGAGATTGAAATCTTAATTTCATATGGAAATGTTAATAATGATGTGCTTGAGTCATAATATTATTAAATTTCGTTCCAGACATCAGTACTCTTAGGGAAATGAGTAAAGTAAATAATGCACGTTGAAGGGAGGCCTATCTGAACTCTCTAAAAGCAGGTGGCAAGGGCCAGGTGGTGGCAGTTTTTTTGTCTGCTTGATTTGAAAGGTAAGGTCTCACTTATGCTTTGTTGCACTGACAAATGGGACCTTAAAGACTGTATAACTTAAAGAGCCCTGCTGTAGGCAGGAGTACCTTCTATGTGACCACACTGCTCATAGTTCTGGATGTGTCACTCAGTTACAAGGCATGTATGACTTGGCACTGAGGCTAGGAGTGCTTCTGGGTGTACAGTAGAAGTTCTGGAACACATCTCCCCCTGCTTCCAAGGTTAAACCTCTGAGAGTAAGGGTGGTTTTCTGTTAATAGGATCTTGCAGGGCTTCTGTGAAAGATATATGAGGCTGATGACTGAGGAAGCCATAAGGAATTATAAGACAAATTGTATATATTTGCAGGTGAAATTTTCTAGTTCTGGAGAATCAAGATGAGAAATGAAGAATTAAGAGTAAAAGCGACTTTTTGCTTTGATACATGAAATCTTCATAAGTGCAGGGAGTATCTTCCCTAAGAAATTCCTGGTTTGTATGTAGCTGCAATCAGATCAGACCCTCATGAAGAAAATATATTTTAAATTAATTTTGAGGTTGTTGGTTACGATTGATGTGTGCTTAGAAATATAGTGTTGTCACGGATTTGACCAGATCAATCTATGTCCGTGACAGGGGCGACAGGCCTCTGCCCTCCCCCCCCCACCCCAGTCCCACAAAATGGGAAGGAAGGAAGGGAGGAAAAGAACAGTGGAACAATCTATGGAGGAAAACTTATTTTACTATAATATCGGAATACAAGATAACACAATAGATACAATTTAATTGAAATTGAGATTAATAAATCAGACGAGATGAGAGAGAGAGAGAGTTCCCGGGACCGATTCAAACCTGAAAAGCTTGGAACGGCTAGGAAAGCACCCTCCAGCACCCACTGCCAGGCAGCAAGAGAGCGCCCCCCCCACCCGGAAGGGACAGATCCCGTGACTTCTGTAATGTACAGGGATAGGTAGCTGGGATTGGGCAGTGACACTTAAATGCCCCGTACACTACATGATGTTTTGATGTGGAATACTGAAACCCAAAAACAAAAAAAAAAACAAAAAACATAGAACCATGACATTCCACCCCTTATTCTACATCATTACATCATGCTTAATATAGATATATATACATATATACAAACAAACAAAAAATGATTAAAATGCACACATGGCTATATACATATACATAGAATTAGTAACTGCACTCCCCCGGCATCAAGTTTCCTTGTGGTACACATTGGACATCCCCATTCTTCTGCATTACCCACCAAGTGGATCCTGGTCCCTGGGCAAAAACTGTACCACGGAGAGGTTTGCCCTTTCCAGATGCTGGAAGAACCCAAACTGCCTTTCCTAACATGTTCTTTACATGTACAACAGGGACTTTATCTCCCTCTACGGTATGTAGGGAACTGGATTGGTTAGGACCATCACGATTGATAGATCCTCTGGTATTGACCAACCAGGTGGCTTCTGCCAAATGCTTCTCCCAGTGCTTAAATGTTCAGCCACCCAGTGCTTTTAGCATCGTTTTTAACAATCCATTGTATCGTTCAATTTTACCAGAGGCTGGTGCATGATAGGGAATATGGTAAATCCACTCGATGCCATGATCTTTGGCCCAAGTATTTACAAGAGAATTTTTGAAATGAGTCCCATTATCTGACTCAATCCTTTCTGGGGTGCTGTGTCGCCACAGGACTTGTTTCTCGAGACCCAGTATGGTGTTTCGGGCGGTAGCATGGGGTACTGCATATGTTTCAAGCCACCCAGTGGTTGCCTCCACCATAGTAAGCACATAATGCTTACCATTGCGAGATCGTGGCAAGGTGATATAATCAACCTGCCAGGCCTCCCCATATTTGTACTTTTGCCATCGCCCTTCCTCCCAGAGGGGTTTCATCCTCTTGGCTTGTTTGATGATGGCACATGTTTCACAGTTATGAATAACCTGTGCAATGGCATCCATAGTTAAGTCCACCCCTCGGTCTCTAGCCCATTTGTATGTTGCATCTTTCCCTTGATGACCTGAGGTCTCATGGGCCCACCGAGCCAGAAATAATTCACCCTTGTTCTGCCAGTCCAGGTCTATTTGAGCCACCTCAATTCTGGCAGCTTGATCTACCTGATGGTTGTTTTGCTGTTCTTCAGTAGCCCGACTCTTGGGCACATGAGCATCTACATGGTGCACCTTTACAATCATATTCTTTATTCGGGCAGCAATGTCTTTCCACAGTTCAGCAGCCCAAATAGGTTTACCCCTTCTTTGCCAGTTATTTTGCTCCCACTGCTGTAACCACCCCCATAAGGCATTTGCTACCATCCATGAGTCAGTGTAAAGATAGAGCATTGGCCACCTCTCCCGTTCAGCAACATCTAAGGCCAGTTGGACAGCCTTTACCTCTGCAAATTGGCTTGATTCTCCTTTCCCTTCAGTGGCCTCTGCAACTTGTCGTGTGGGGCTCCACACAGCAGCTTTCCATCTGCGATGCTTTCCCACAATACGACACGATCCATCTGTGAACAGGGCATATTTCTTTTCATTCTCCGGTAGTTCATTGTATGGTGGGGCCTCTTTAGCACGTGATACTTCTTCTCCTGGTGGTGTTCCAAACTTTTTACCTTCAGGCCAGTCCATGATGATCTCTAGGATTCCTGGACGGCTGAGGTTCCCCATCCGTGCTCGTTGTGTAATCAGTGCAATCCACTTGCTCCAGGTGGCATCAGTAGCATGATGGGTGGAGGGAACCTTTCCTTTAAACATCCAGTTCAGCACTGGCAGTCGAGGTGCCAGAAGGAGCTGTGTTTCAGTACCGACTACTTCAGAAGCAGCCCGAACCCCTTCATAAGCGGCTAAGATCTCCTTTTCAGTTGGAGTGTAGTGCTCTTCAGACCCTCTGTATGCCCGACTCCAGAATCCCAGGGGTCGGCCTCGGGTCTCTCCTGAGGCTCTTTGCCACAAACTCCAAGTGGGACCGTTCTCTCCAGCAGCGGTGTAGAGGATGTTCTTTATACCCTGTCCAGTCCGTACTGGCCCTAGGGCCACGGCACGGGCTATCTCCTGTTTAATCTGTTCAAAAGCCTGCTGCTGCTCAGGGCCCCATGTAAACTCATTTCTCATTCGTGTCACATAATAAAGGGGGCTTACAATAAGGCTGTAGTTTGGAATGTGCATTCTCCAAAAGCCCACTGCACCCAGAAAAGATTGTGTCTCTCTTTTGCTAGTGGGTGGAGACATAGCAGTGATTTTGTCGATCACGTCTGTCGGGATGTGACGACGGCCATCTTGCCACTTTATACCTAGGAATTGAATCTCCTGGGCAGGTCCTTTCACTTTGCTTCGCTTAATAGCAAAACCAGCACTCAGAAGAATTTGGATCATTCTCTCTCCTTTTGTGAAGACTTCTTCTGCTGTATCGCCCCACACAATGATATCATCAATGTACTGCAGGTGCTCAGGAGCACTGCCCTGTTCCAATACAGTTTGAATCAACCCATGGCAAATGGTCGGGCTATGTTTCCACCCCTGGGGCAAACGGTTCCAGGTATACTGAATGCCCCTCCATGTGAAAGCAAACTGTGGCTTACATTCTTTGGCCAAAGGGATGGAAAAGAAGGCATTAGCAATGTCAATGGTGGCATACCATTTGGCCGCTTTTGACTCCAGTTCATACTGGAGTTCTAACATGTCCGGCACATCAGCACTCAGTGGAGGTGTGACTTCATTCAGGCCACGGTAGTCCACCGTCAGCCTCCATTCTCCACTGGCTTTACGCACTGGCCATATGGGGCTGTTAAAAGGCGAGTGAGTTTTGCTGATCACTCCCTGGCTCTCTAGTTGACGAATTAACTTATGAATGGGGAGCAAAGAATCCCTGTTGGTGCGGTACTGACGCCTGTGCACCATTTTTGTAGCAATCGGTACGTGTTGCTCTTTTACTCGCAGCAGCCCCACAACAGATGGATCTTCTGACAGGCCAGGCAAAACAGACAGCTGCTTAATGTTGTCTGTGTCCACAGCAGCTATTCTAAAGGCCCATCGATACCCCTTAGGATCCTTGAAATGCCCCCTTCTGAGATAATCAATACCTAGTATACATGGAGCCCCTGGGCCTGTCACAATAGGATGTTTTTGCCAGTTCTTACCAGTGAGGCTTATCTCGGCCTCCAACACAGTCAATTCTTGAGAGCCCCCGGTCACTCCAGAAATATGGATTGATTCTGTCCCTTCATGACTCGAGGGCATCAGAGTGCACTGTGCACCAGTGTCCACCAGGGCCTTATATTTCAGTGGTTCTGATGTGCCAGGCCATCGAATCCACACAGTCCAATATACTCTATTATCCCTTTCCCCCCCCGACTGAGGGCAGGGCCCCTCTATTCATTACCTGTGGTAACTGGAGCAACTGCACTGGTGGTAGATCTGCCTTGTAATTCTTTCACCCGGGCTCGTAGTACAGGAGTAGGTTGACCGTGCCACTTCCCCATGTCTTCTCCATGGTCACGTAGGTAATACCATAAGGTAATTCGCGGTGTATTATTCCTTACTTGAGCCGGAGAGCGTCTGCCTCTAACAGCTGAGATTTTTGATCGTGCACGTAAGAAGGAAGGTTCATCGTCTTTAGTTAGGTGGGCTCGCAGAAGTCTCATCGTCTCCTTCATCTCCTTCATCTCCTTCAATAGACTCATTTGATTATCCCGATCTTCATCAAGCGTTTCTGATACTGCTACAGGTTTGTCACGGTTAATCAGTTGAGACACTTGCTCCGTCGTTCTTGATATAGCAGCAACTGCAGCATGAATTGGGGACAGCAATTGTTCGTAGTTTTGGAGCGTAACAATTAATTCATAAACTAAGGGCGTTCTCTGTTGTTCCTGGTATCTGTCACACACTGATGTTAGTGTAGCGGCATATTTGTCCGGCGCTGTTGTCACGATTTTCTGCCATATCTCAGGCGTTGTCCTCACTCTTTCAGGGTCGCGGTTTTGTTGTGGGTGGTTAGGAACAAAGTCAGGGTCATACAACATTTCCACCACGCCTATTTCCCTCAAATACTGGATATCCTTTTCAACTGTATCCCATTTTTTCATTGAAATCTTCAAGCTATTTTTGAAGGGATACTTTTCCTTCACAGCTGTTAACACTCGTTCCCAGAGGGAGGCAGCCTCATCCGAACATCGACTAATTCCTCTATCAATAGCTGGATCTCTGGCAATGGCGCCTAGTTGGCGAGCTTCATTACCATCCAGAGACAAGCTATGGGCCCCACTGTCCCAACAGCGAACCAACCAGGAAACAATACTTTCATTCAGGCGCCGTGTGAACTCCTTTCTTGAACCTTGGATTTCAGTCATCTTTAGAGGCCGGCGAGTAGTAATAGAGACTTCCTCTTCATCACTCTCTTCTGCATGTCTCTTAGTTTTCGCTTTTGACTTTCGCGATGGTGGTGGTTCTGAGGAGGGCCCCTCGCCTGGATCTTCCTCCTCCTCCTCCTCTTCTTCTCTTTTTCGTTCAAGACGCGAAGACACTCGTTTCCATTTCTTGCCCTCCACAGGAGCAACTGGTATTGTTACTGGTGTCTCCCGTGATTGATTAGATTTGACTTGGGGATTTTCCCCTTTGGCTTGAACCTCAGCTCGGAAACTCTCTCTCTCCAGAATGGTATTATATAGGGCACGGTAAGCACAAGCCAAACCCCAAATAAGTTGTACCTCCTTAGATTTATGTAAGCCGCATAGTCCCTGACTCAAATACTGGCTTAGTTTCTCAGGATCCCACAGGTGTTCAAGAGTAAAATCCCATGACACTGCGGGTCCCCAGGCTTCTAAGACCTTTCCTAAACCTCTCCATATTCCCTGCCAGTCATCATTCTCTAGTTTTGGAGGAGACTCCTTATTACGAATGCGTTGGAGTACATTCAGGAAAATTAACGACATGCACACCAACATGAGCATTGATGACACACTCACCAACATGAGTATTAATTCAAGATTCGAAAAACGTTTGATAAACCGAGAAGAAAACCTGGAGACTGGTCCGAACATTGTGTTGTTTGTAAAATTAGCTATTCCATTTGGGATGTAGTTGTTTGAGAAATTAGCCATTCCTTCTGGGATGTAGATGTCAAAGTTCAAATCATACCACATTGCAAATAGGTAAAACATAGGTGTCTCCATCAGTGCCCTTAGATAGTTATATACGGATGCAATTCCAAAACACACAAGTGTGAGATGGATTATTGGCCAGTAGGTTGTGACTAACACCATTGCTTTAAATCCTTTACCCAGCACCCCCACGATAACGAGTGGGTTCATCACTGGTGCTTGCTAAAAAGGGGTTAATGAATTGAAGCTAACAAGAGGAGGGAAAAAAAAAAGAAAAAAAAAAGGCACTACCCAGACTAAGTAGTGCTCAGAGTTTACAAATATCCCAGAACACTGGCAGTACGCCTAATCTTTCAAGGTCAGGTTTTCCAGCACAGAAACCTGAACTACTGATAATGCTCCCTAACGAAGCTCTCTAAGAGCAGAGAGAAAAAGAGATTCGTTCAAAAAGCTAAAAAGCAGTCGCCCCACGTTGGGCGCCAAAAAATCTGTCACGGATTTGACCAGATCAATCTATGTCCGTGACAGGGGCGACAGGCCTCTGCCCTCCCCCCCCACCCCAGTCCCACAAAAATGGGAAGGAAGGAAGGGAGGAAAAGAACAGTGGCAACAATCTATGGAGGAAAACTTATTTTACTATAATATCGGAATACAAGATAACACAATAGATACAATTTAATTGAAATTGAGATTAATAAATCAGACGAGATGAGAGAGAGAGAGAGAGTTCCCGGGACCGATTCAAACCTGAAAAGCTTGGAACGGCTAGGAAAGCACCCTCCAGCACCCACTGCCAGGCAGCAAGAGAGCGCCCCCCCCACCCGGAAGGGCCAGATCCCGTGACTTCTGTAATGTACAGGGATAGGTAGCTGGGATTGGGCAGTGACACTTTAATGCCCCGTACACTACATGATGTTTTGATGTGGAATACTGAAACCCAAAAACAAAAAAAACAAAAACAAAAAACATAGAACCATGACAAGTGTCCATCATTGCCTTCTTTCCTTTATCTGTGGAATGACGTTGATGATGCAAGTTGCTATAATGCTTGAATACATACCAAGCAGGTGACCTTGCAGGTATTTCAACTGTATGCAAGTACATTTTAGTAGCATCCTTTGTTCAAGTACAGACAGAAGTGAGGTAAATGTAAGAAATGGGTGGTATTGGCAGCATTTTGTTGACTTGTTGAATGGACCAAAAGTGGCAAATTGTTTTATATCGTACTTAATATAATACATCACGTAAGAAGGCTGTTTTGCCTACATGTCCATTATTTATTTGGATTTCTTTCTGTTGTGTAGATCTGCATATAAACAACTCTTTATCACTTCATACACTCTTTCAATGTAATGTACAGTCTGGTAATACTAAATCTCTTTTTTTTTTTTTTAAGTTGACTTGTGGCTTCTTCTACGCAGACAAAAGAGTTGTACTAGGCAGAACTGATAGTTGTTTCTTGCTTGCATCTAGAGTTTTGTTTTACTGTGTAATTTACTTCTTTCTCTTCTCTCTAATGGATAGCATAGCAATGATTTGTGTGGCATAATATATTACTATTTGCAAGAATATGGAATGCTAAGATTCCTTTTCTGCCCTCTTTATTTTCTGGCAGCCATAAGGTGTAAGCCCTTCTTACTCCCTTTACATTGGCAACTTTAGCTCTTCTATCAATATGCATGGTTTGGCTTCAATGAAAATTGTGCCTGTGTACATCTGTGGCTTAGTGTATACAGTGAAGGAGTTCCTATGTTTGATATTGATATCATAATCACTTTTTTGGCAGTACATGCAAAGATTTGGAAAGCTTGATTTAGCTTGCATATTTCTTTTCCACGTTTTCAAGTGCTGCTGTATGGAAGGACTGCTTTAGAGGGTGAATTTGACCACTTTTTGCCATAAATGTTTTTATTTTTCAGAAGCTCTTTTTCATTTTTAATTGTAAAATAACTTGATATCAAAACATGACATTGCTTTGTTTCTTATTTAAGTTGAGGTGACGTTGGAACCCGTGCTTTAATACCACGTTATGTTTCATTTTTGGAGTTCCTTGTAGGAGTAACAGACTGCAAAGTGCGGCTTTTTCTGGATTGTGGCTTGGACCTTCAGATTATCTGAGTGTCTGTATGTCATATATGGTTCTCTAGGTTTGTAGTGACATTCTCCTTCACATGTGGCGATGTTCTCTAAGTTTTGAAACGAAAATCGAGAATCAAAATAGATGCATTCTAGAATACAGAGATTCTACTCTGATCTACCTTATGAAACAAAACATCATTGTAAAATGCTTTGTATTCTCATAACAGGAAAGAAATATTTGTATACTAAAGCTTAAATAATATTTTCTGTTAAATTGCAGTGTTATAAAAAGATCCTGATTAAGAATGCTGGAGTATCTTTGACCTCTCATTCCCTTCCTTCTAGGATAATTTCTCTTGTTTGCATGTGGGTAAAGCAAAATATGTTATATATATATATATTTTTTTCAGTTGTGGTTTTAAGTGTGTGTGTTTTCTTAACTTATTTAGAGAAGCAGTAAAACCCTTCCAGCATTTCTCTAAAAGTAAATTTCTCTACTAAGAAATCTTTATGATCCCAAGAATGACTTTTATTGTATGTCTCACTGTGCCAACATTTTGTTAACAATCAGTTTTATTTAAAATAATGTTAAAAGCCCTGCCTTGTGGCAGTCATATAATACAAGTATGCCTCTTGAATTTTTTTGTATATTTAACATGAATCAAAGACATAAAATAAGTTCTTAGGTAGTTGTATGTAAACAGATACAATCCTTACTCTACATGATTTGTCCATGTGTATATTAGGCAGTGGTAGGTAAAGTAAACAGATTCAGGTAAACTGGGAGGAGGAAGGACCCTTATCCATCTCGAGTCAAAATTTGGATCAACTGAAGAGTAGTTTTCTCTGTAGAACTGGGAAGATTCATTGATAAAATGTACAGAAATTTGCTTGGAGCTCATCAGGGCAGGCAGTTAGACTTTTCAAATTAGTCTGACGTCCTTGCTAAGTGGCTTTTGGAAGCTGCACGTCTTTTGGCTTACATGAAGTATGTTCTTTCAACAGATGGCAGCCTTTCTAGTAGTAAGAGAAGAAAGACTTGTAGAAGTCTTCTCATGGGTAGTTGTTATCTGTTGGTACTTTGGTGACTGAAATGCTGACATCATGGAGAAAAATCTCAAACTCATAACACTTTTTAATCAATATTTTTGCTTCCTAACAGAGATAGTTCTAGATTTCTGACAGTTCCAGAACCATGATCTGATTAAACACTTGGTAAGTCTTTGACAGATGCTGTTCCCTGAAACTAGAAAGATTACTGCTGTGAAGTCGAAGATGAGCAAGAGTGGTATATGTTTTGTTTGAGTAGAGAATATTTGTTTGCTTTCAGTGCAGAATGAAGTGACTGAATACAAACTGCTTTGGTGGTCTTGAATTTGTAAGCAAGCACTCACCTGGGGAAGGCATAAAAATGACTAAGTGACCTCTTCTAAGTGGGAAATTGTATCTTGTTGAAAAGGTCTTATAGGAGGTTTACATTCTACTAATTTCTCAAGTAGTAAACTCCTGCCTGAGCAGAACTTCTGTTAGTTACTTGTATTTTCTTTTTTTAATTCTTTCTGAATAATATAGTATTTTTTAGGGAGCTTTCTAATATACCGCTATTTTATAACACTAGTGGGATTCCTTTATATTGCATAGATCATTTGGGATGATGTCCAAGATGTGACTCACTGTGATGTTTTAAGGCATTATAAAGTGTTTGCAAACTCATCTAGATTGTTTTGTTGTGGTGACATGATCGGGCTGTACTTCCTGTCTTGAGGAAACCTGCAAACATTGTAGATAATCAAGATTTGCTGTACTACTTTAATTTCTTCTTGGTAAGACATACTGCAAATTTACCTTTGGCTTTATAATTGTCCTTAATGGATTTCTTCAGCTGTTTTGAGTGTGTCTTAATCTATGTTATATGGTTACTGATAAAAGACAGATTCGATCTGGAACACTGAAGACATAAACGCCATTCTGGATTTCTGAAACAAAAATACTGACCAGCTTTCTTGGTTTATAGAAGAATACATAGCACTTGTAATGGAAATGCTAAGCAGGGCTGGAAGCATTGATTGAGCACCTGATGGGAAGGCAGGGCCACCCCAGGGGAGGTCAGCTGCATTCAGTGAGGGGGCCGGGATCCTCATTCAAGGGTTGGCAGTGGAGGTAATGGTGTCTTGCTGGTTGTCCCTGTGTACCTGAGGCCTTCTGAAGGTAAGCAGCTGCTTTCTTTTATTTCTGTGCCCATGGATCTTGCATTCGAGTAAATCCTAGCTTGCTGCAGCCTGGAACCTTGCTGATCTGCTGTTATTGCTGCACTTTCTATTCCACTGCATCACAGCAGTTAAGATGATTTTTTGCAATAGTTCTGTGCATATGTGTTTTGTTTTTTTTTTCCTAACAAATACATTAAAATAAACAAAAACAGCAAACTTTTTAAAACTCAGCACTGTATTTATACAACTGCTGGTCTGACCATTGGTTTCCAGTTGAACAAGTGTTGTTTGTACAGTCACAGGCTTAAGGGGGAGAAAAAAAATTGCATTGCATGCATTTTATGTTTTACATCCAATCTCAACTCTGCCAAGAGATGAGAAGTTGACTGGCATATCATGTAGCAAGACATATTAAACCAAGTGTGTGGGGAAAAATAGATCTGGGCACAGTACGTATCATTTTTGTCCTCTGACTGTATTATCTATATCAATCTGAGTATTGGTATATTAAAAACTGTTATTATGCCATTATGACTGACTTTAGTGCACACAAAAAAACCCTGCAGATTATTTGAGATGGATTAAATATACTTAAGTGGTTCTTAAGTGGTATCCCTGTGTGTGTGTGTAAAAGAATTTTGAGAAATTGAGTCAGGTTCTGTTGGGAATTGTCTAGGGAAAAGCAGCTACTTGCATGAAGATCATCCAAGTGATTCCCTGTGTAAAAGTTGTCAGATAACCTGTGAACTTATTAGTTTATCTCAGAGCTGTGATGCTTCATGCAATGTGCTTTGTCAAGAATTTGTATTGCAATGTTTCACAATTGTAAGGTTTTTGTTCGCTTGTTTTCTTTACAGAGAATAACAGACGCGTTTTGCAACTTGATTCTAAATGGGAGTAAATCTCATATCTGAGGATGAAACTCTTGTTCCCTCTGAACAAGAGGATCCTGGCAGAGGATAACTAACAACTCATTTTTTGTGGTATTGAGAGGTTTTCCAGGTTTCGTCAGTTGTTTCTATATTTTTTTGTAATCCCTATGTAAACTGCTTTGCTGCAGGAACTGCTGGTTGCTAGCTCTAAGTTGAAATAAAGCAAAATTATAGATTAACGAGACTGTTTTTAGCACAACTGTTGTTTTGCTGCTCAAGAATTTTCTACTGGCCTGCTAAAGTGGGCATAGTCAGAATGTGCTGTGTGAATAAGCAGCTGTTTATTTTCTTTAGTTCTTGTCCAAGGCCACATGTCTTTATTTAGTGTTCACTATTCAAATGCTGTCTTGAATGCTGAATTTTGTTTTGCATCATGAATCACATCCTTACAACATCTGAGTTACTCATGGATAGCTATTACATTTATCTTCATAGATATATTCATTCAATTCATTACTGAGAATTTATCTTTATAGCTGACCTTAAGGTAACAGTATTATTACTACTTTTTTTTTAAAAGAAGTTAGTTATGGCTCCATTGGTATCAAAATTCTGTATGAATCTTTGGGTGCCCAAGCAGGAATGCCTCTTCCTTCAAATTCAGCATTTGGTTTATTGCTTTGGAGTGACATCCACTTAGAGTAGTGAGTGCATAGCATGTCTGGGAAGCAGATCTAGAGCTTCCTTGGCAGCCAGGAGAAAGAGCCAGTGCTGTGACCTACCTGTATGCTATAGTGACTTCCTGAGCAGCATACGGGAACTGTGTGGCTGAGGTTTCAGTGCTCATCTGTAAACTGAGCGCATTTCTTACAGTATTGGTATTGCAGTTTCCAGCATCGCTTAGCCTTTAGAAATAAAACCCAAAGCTGAAGGAGTTGATTCCTAAAGAGTTTGCTGGAAGAACCAGGCTGTCTAGGTCATGGTTGCATGAACAGGTAAATTGCCAGAGTGAGTTGCTGCTCCCCATGCATCTTTATCTCTTTGTGTTGCTGACAGCTTGGCAAGCCAGTTAAACACAGCTGCAGAAAGCATTACAGCTTTTTCTTTGGTGTTGCTTTCCTATGCTGTGCTGGTAAGGTAAATCGGCATATGGATGTCAGCACCAGTGCTGGGAGAAATGCACTAGAAGCAGGAAGACTTGTGTATGAGAAATTAAT
The DNA here is from genome assembly GCF_023343835.1 of Lagopus muta. NCBI lineage: Eukaryota > Metazoa > Chordata > Aves > Galliformes > Phasianidae > Lagopus > Lagopus muta. The sequence goes on from NC_064471.1 coordinate 6,442,548, forward strand.
GTAGAACTCTTTCCTCTCTCCTCCAAGGATTAGCATCTGTGAAGCCATACCCTTAAGGCTCTTTGGTAGGTAGTTGTTCCAACTTAGCTTTTATTCTTAATTGCAGGTTTCTTGCTTGTTCTAAGCTGGTGTGGCTTGACGCATTTCAGACTGCAGTACTTTGCCTGATGCTGACTGGTCATATGTTCTAGTTTCCTTTCTTGCTCTTCTGATTGGTTGTACAGCCACGGAATGAGCTGATACCAAAACTGCTATTTTACCTGCTGTTGTTTTTCAGACAAATGAGAAGCTGATTCAACCTGTAACAATTGGGCCAGTACAAAGATAGGATGAAGAATGCACAGCTGCAGCTAAAGATGGTTGTGAACAGCCTGGCATCTTGAGAAACAGTGCTGTGTTTGTTGATCCAGGGCTTCTCAGCAAACTGCATGTATTGGTTCTCTACTTCCTATCCACACTTGCACAAACTGGTTGCTCCCTCTGTGGTGGACCTATCACAGTGTTGTCTGAGGGAGGAAGAGAAGCTGCCTTTTCTAAGATCCCGTGCTTAGCAGCTCTGACATCATAGCCCTAGCATTCAGAAGGAACAACAGGCAGATAGGTCTTGCTTTTAAATTCAACTTATGTTTCGGGAGATTTACAAGAATAGCAATGGAATGGTCTTCCTCCCAGGATTACCTTCCCACTGACTTACCCTTTTTTATTCCAGAGCTGCAAAATATCAGTTCCGTGAAGTACAATGGCAGAATTCCTGTAGGAGTTTGAAAATCTGCAGGATCCTGTATTTCTCTCTCCAGGGAAATGGCTGAGAACTCACTTCCTCTCCCACCACCCAATGGCTTAAGAGCTTGCTGCTGATGTTGGAAAATTTCAGGCTCCAATTGTTAAGATTAGTTGGGACTTCCAGGTGGCAGAAAACAGGATCTTTCAATGAAAGATTATGGATATTTTATTAATAATAAATAATGCTACCAGAGGAGCTTATAAAAAGGCAGATTGAAAATCTGCTGCTTCAGCTTCACACTACTCAAAGCGTTACTTACGTTTAGTTTTTTGAGCTGTTTATCCAAAATGGAATTATAACAGTACTTGTGAAATTCTTGCCTTGGTAAACCTATTGAACAGTTGTATCTGTATGTACTTTGGCAATCTAAATTTAAAACAAGGCTTTCTCTAAGAAGGTCAGTGAAAATACTTTTCTTTTGATCTTGCATCCTTGTGGATGCCTGTGTAGTTCTTCTGTAAGAGAAGTTTTACTGGATGAGTCAGTGCACTGAGTCATAGGCAGCATGAAGCCTGTAGTGCTCTAGACTAACTAATTGGTAACAGTCTCAAATTTAATTAAAGCACAGTTGTCAGCTCTGTTACTGATTGACATCCCAGTAAAACAGTTTGTTTTTGGCAGCTTACATTAATTGTTCTGTTTGTGTGGTTTAGGATCCTCTTAATGTTGAATAGGTCTGCCATTGCTGTTATCTCTGTGCTTTTTGATTTCTATATTGCTCACTTTGAATTTTGTTTCTCATTAGGTAATGTTTTCAGTAATTATGCTTTTTATCATGCCTGGGACTTTACAGATGTGTGGAGTCCTTTGAGGATTTGTTTCTTAGAATTTTCGTCTTTAAGAACAGTCAAATTAGCACAGATGGAAATTTTTTCTCACTTCAACTCCTCCCAAAATTTTGTAAGCGAAATACAAAATTACTACAAAAAAGTAGTAATTGGTGTTGACTTGCAAGTTACGTGTTCAATTGTGATAGTTTTTACTTCTAACATTCGTCTTGTACTTTGGTTTAATATAACAGATGACTTCTGTTTATCCCAGTGCATGTCATTTTCTCCAGACGATGATGTGATGATGGTTTCCAGTGACTGGAGGTACGGGGACAAATGGAGTCCCTTTTCTTCAGTTTCTTTGTGGGTGATTCTTTCTCTACCTCCTCAAGGAGCTTCAGGGAAAGAGTTGTGTTGGCAGAAAAGAGAGGATGTCTTGAAGCTGTATATCTTTCATTAAAGAAAAATGTCCAGGGTGTTGGGGGGAAAATTGGGGCTTGATTGTATTTTTATTTTATTCCTAATTACTTCCACTGTTTTGTTTTTATAATCTTCTGGTTCTGTGCGTGACTCCTGGCTTCCCCAGCTGGGAACTGAGGAAAACTTGAATGACCTGTAATGCTCTGTGCAACTGAGTTTCTTACTTTTAAAGCCTTTGAGATAATGTTTCCATATGTGATATATACTGAAGCTTGGATGATGTCTTCATTTATTTCCAGAGACCAAATGAGGAGGTAGAAGGTGTTTTGATTACCTATTAGACTTTTTTTTTTTTTTAATCTTGACCAATTTCTCCTCTCTTTAATATGCTTAGATGTGAAGATCTTTCCAAAGCAGAAATACTTTGCTGATTCAGATCAGAAGTACACTTCACCAGAAGTGCAGTTGTTGGGCACCAGCAGCAACAGGTGCTAATGGAAGTGTTACAGAAAGGTGCATTAGGAAATGCTAATTTATCCATCCTGCACCTTTAAGCTTCTGACAGTAGTTTAAGGATGGTCCTTGAGGGAGAGAAAAGAAAAAGGAAAAACTGTAGGTTGCATTCGTGTTGCATCCATTCTTGACTGACAAAGTCTTTTTCATCCACATTTGATCTCTTTTAAAAATGTGTTCAATTCTAGCCCTCTCCCTTCAGCATGATACCCATAGTTCCAATATTTGCATGAAAAGCACTTTCTTTTATTTGTTCTAACTTGATGCCTGGTAATATCATCAGGTTCACTGAGCTGTTGTGTTTTGAGATAAGTGAATCATACCATCTGCTCCAGCTGTATGAAAGCAATGTTAATAGTCCTCTGCAGAAAATAGCTGTAGGCTTTGGATGTTGTATTGGACTGGAGATGTGTGTCCTAAGGGACTCCTTTTCCTTCTTTCCTGTCTTGTCCTCGTCTAAACACAGTTTCATGTGAAGCAGTGACTGGAGGTTTTTTCTGGTCTCTCCTAAAATGGTCATAACGCTAACTCTGAAATTTGTTGGTTTTTTAATGTTGTTTTTTTGTTTGTTTGTTTGTTTTTATGAATTTCCCTCACATCATCTTTCTCTATGGAATGCAAGGCTTACTTGTAGAGTGTCTTAGGTTGGAAGGGACCTTAAAGGGAATGTTCCTGCTATGGGCAGAGTTGCTAACCACTAGATCAGGCTGCCCATCCAGCCTGATCTTGGATGTGTCCAGGCTTGGAACATCCATATCTTCTCTGGGCAGCCTGTACCAGTGCCTGCCATCTAATCCATATTTTCTGTTTTTTAGTTAAAGCCTTTCTCCCTTGTCCTGTCAATACCAAACTGTAAAACAAACAACAACAACAACAAAAAAAAAAAAACCACAAAAACAAACAAAAAAAACTGGTCTCCCTCTTGTTTATCCCTTCAAATACTGGAAGGCTATGATGAGGTCTCCCCACAGCCATCTTCAAGCTGGACAAGCCCAGCTCTCTAATCTTTCTTCATAGGAGAGTTGCTCCGGTCTTTTGATAATTTTTGTGCCCTTCTTCTGGGACCCACTCCAACAACTCCACATTATTCTTGTGTTGAGGGCCCCAAGCCTAGATGGAGAACTGTGGTGGGGGCCTTATGAGAGCAGATCAGAGGAGAAGAGTCAGCTCCCTCTTCCTGCTCTCCAGTCCTCTTGATGCAGCCCAGGATACCGTTGTTCTTCCAGGCTACCAATGCACACTGCTGGCTCCTGTCAGCCTTTCATCTACCTGTATCCCCAGGTGGTTCTCCCAGTCTGTAGACATATCTGGATTGCCCACATCCAAGTACAGCACCCCGCTCTTGGCCTTGTTGAAGCTCATGCTCTAAATGGCATCCCTTCCTTCTGTCTTACCAAGTGCACCACTCAGCTTATTATACTCTGCAAGCTTGTTGATGCTGCACTCGATCCCACGGTTTATGCCATTGGTAAAGATGTTTAAGAGCCCCTGTCCCAAGATGGACACCTGGGGAACACTACTTGTCAGCAGCTTCCATTTGGACACAATCCTCTGCCTATGATCGCCCAACCAATTCCTTATCCACTGAATAGTCCAGTCTTCAAATCCATTTCCATGTCTTTATCAAGTTCATGCCTAATGGGAGTGATGTTTTTCCCCTTTTCTAGTCATCAGTGATTTCACCTAATGGTCATGAGTTTTGGAATATGAGGAAGAGTGGCTTGATATCTGATGCAAGTCATTCTCAGCCTTCTTCCTTTTTAAGGGATTTCCTCCTGCATTTGTTGCTTTTCTTTCTTTACCTTGATTTTTATCTAGCTCCGTTCCTCCTCCTATAGCAATTCTTGCTCCACTACTTGTATGCTTATTCTCTGTTGAAGTATATACTGGCTTGGTTTTGATTGTTAAAAACAGAGTATGTTTTTAAAAGGAATTTTTAATAGGTTTATACTTTTTTTTTTTAACATTAAACTATCTTAAATATGTCAGTGTCTGAAGACACATGTCTTGAATGTAGTCACCAAGTTATTTATTCTAGGAACTCAGGATAAACTTAAAATTAAGGCAAACTGCAGCATACTGGAAAAGATCTCTTTAAATTTGTGAGAAACACTGAAGATCTGAAGCAAAGCTTCTCCCTCCTTGCAGTCACTAAAGAGAAAAAACTGGGGGCATCCTGTTTCTAAATAGAATGATATCTGATAAGTTTTCCATTTCATCTTAACTTTTCTTGTTTCTTGTAGAAGACCCTGGTAAAGGTTTCTGTTCTGAACTCTTGAAATTCTGCTTTTTAAACTCAGTAATTTAGTGACTGCCATAACCTGTTTTGTACCTTAACAGTGGTAGTAGCATGTTCAGAGATGAAGTTATGTGATGTGATGGCAGTAAATGGCTTCTTTTTGAAGATAGCCAACACGATGTGAGCAGCAATGCACTATGTAGTTTCAACTGGTGATAGTTTCCTATTCCTGTTTTGTACAAACAATCTTTACACAGACATACCCATGTTTTTGGTTTCTAGTTTCTTGGACTTTGTGCTAAGCTATTGCTGGTCAAACTCAGTCTATTCAAAACTGGTACATTGAAGATGAATAAATCAGACTTCTGACTGGTTAATGGGGCTTTTGCGTCTCAGTACAAAAGTCCAGAGCATCCTACCAGTGGTAGGAATTTCATTTTCTCTGCAGAGGGGAAATAATTGAGAATATTTTCATGTACTGTTTAATAAATGTTTTTCTGTTGAAGACATTGTGTCCTACGTAACACAAGCAAGTAATTAATGGTGATAGGTATCCTTTACCTCTATAATTTCATATAGTATTTAAGTGAAATACTTGTGGATTGTTTTCTGCGTGCGCTGAGGTTTTCCATGTTACTGCCAATGGTTTTGCCTTGCTATGGTTATCTTGTACTAAAATTATACAAAGTTCTTTAAGATTACATAGTTTTTCTAGTCAAGTTTGGAAAAAATGATCCTTAAATGACATCAGAAACACTATTCTTGAAGTACATGTTAATCTCTTGTCTGCTGGTAGAGAATAACTGGAGAATTAAGATGTAATTTCAGCAACCGTTATGCAAGAGTTCTCTCTTGTTGACCTGACTGTATCGAGCAAGCACAAATAAGTGCTCAGAGCATGCTAGAGCTGGCATTTAGAAAATCTGGAAGATGAAGTTTAACACCTACTGAGGCATGAAACAAACAAGTAAGGTACCAATTGTAGAGTCATTTCAGAGGCTGTAGTAATATAACAAACAGTTCAATAAGGAGAACTGGAAACATGCTCTTAGCCCAGTGATCTTTATGGCTTTGTAAAGAGCTCTCCTGACTGTGAGAATCAAGTGTTGTTTCTGCATTAGAATTGTATAATATTATTTTTATTTTATGATCTCCGCTATCATAGTTCCCAGGAACACACTCTGTATATATGTGTATATATGTACATTTTGTCATACACACTGCAAGAATATCCTGCACGAGAGCAAACCAGAGAACAAGTCATGGCATGCCCGAGGGAGCGCCTGAAGAGACATTGGGAAGGCCTGTATCATCCCCCAGTGCTCTTTGTTTAGATGATGACTTTAAAGAAAATCACCATATCAGTAGGACAAGGAGAGCACCGAGACATCTTGGAACCAACAGGATGATTACTGACTGGCACCAGATAACAAATAAATTAACAAGTAAATAGCAAATGTAAACCTTCTGATAAGATTGTGAACCTGGAGTACCCAGCCATTGGGGAATCAGGGGAGGGGGAAGGCAAGAGGGAGAAAACAGGGTATAAAGGCTGTCATGTTGTGTCCATAGGCGCGCTCCTACTTGTGGGACGCCCGCCATTGCAATCGCGAATAAATTTTGCTTTTATCAGAGATACCGTCCTGACAAAAATTACTTGGATTATTTCCAACAATTTGGGGGCTCGTCCGGGATTATTATCGCCTCTTTGAGAGTTTCCCTACTGCCCTGCACAGGATAGGTGCACCCCGCTGATTTCAGCGGTCCTGTCTGGGTGATGAGGTGACTCCTTGGTATGGCCGATTAAAAAACCGAGACTGTTTCATAAAGGACGGACTCTGTAAAAGCCAAGGGGCAGGTAGGCACGGGTGTTGGCCATTGCGACCCGGTAACTTCGTGCACGGACCAAGGTAAGGGGATTTAACTCTTTCCTTGGGGGTCGGTTGAGACTCTTGAGTGTGTGTGACTGAGACGCGCTGTCAGTGCGAAGCGAGTGCGGAGTCCCGATCTGCGGTTCCACTGTCCCGCGAGGGGCACGGCCAGGGATGGACGGAGCGGCTGTGTTGGTGAAAGGAAGAGTCTCGGGAGGGAGCTGTTGGTGTGCGATACCCTGTGCACTTGACGAAGTGCTAGCAGTACACCCCTATTAATCCCAGATAGGAGTATAGTACTCCTGAGGGATTGGGCCCAAAATCCAAGAATCAGAGTGTGGTAACCTGTGAGCTGGGGAGTTCACAGTAGCATTCTGGAGGGATGGGTAATAGGAGTTCCTGAGAGCAGGGGAAAAAGGTCCCCGGAATGGTGCCTAGAGAGAGCCAGCCCCTTGGGAGGAGTGTTTCAAAATTGGAAAATAATCCCCAAACTAGGAAAAGAACAGGGAAAAGTTTAAATACTGTATACAGTAGCGAGCCACTACAGGGAAAATCATTATTTTGACCAAAATAAGAGTCTGACGAAAATTGGGCCTATCAGACTTTGTATTTATATGTAAACAGTAAGACTCCTTTTTCTGAAACAGAATTGGCTTAGGTCGCTTAATGAGTGCAAGGAGTAAAGAAATGTTCCTTGTGAGGAGTCCAAGTTCAAAGGAAATGGGAAAGAGAAGCAGAACGATAATAAATGGGATCCCTTAGATAACTTCTCCCCCCGTTTAATTTCTACAGCAGTGCAATTTCTAAAGTGGCGGTGACCTCTCCAGAGGAGGAAAGTGGGTGCTGCTTGTTATAGGTAGAATAATAGACCAAAAGTTAAGGAGTCTATTATTGAATTTATTAATTATAATGAGCAAGGAACAAAGAGGCAATGCAGCGCTGGGCGACAGGGGACTCTGCGTTCTACCAACTGCCGCGAGGTTTGAACCAGTGCACGATCCTTTTATGCAGTTTGTCTCTGCACATGATCCGGCTGTTGCTAGGGGGTCTTTTTCTTCCTCCTGGTGGTCGAGTCAGCTGTCTTTGGAGTGACAGCTCAAATCCAAAGTGGTTGAGTCAGCTCTCCTTGGAGTGGCAGCTTCTGGCTCTGGGATCTCAGCAGAAACTCCTTTGTTCCCATCTTCCGGGCCTTGCCAGCAGATAAGAGGGAGCAGGGGTACCCATCTGCATCCTGTTTCTCACAGGACACGATGGTATCGATGGTATCGTTCCCCAGTTTTCCCACACCTAGCTGAAGCTGTTTTGTCACAGGCCAGATCTTCCGCCAGTAAACACTCTTGAGCACTCTCATCTGCTCTTCTACAGAGCAAGCAGCTCTGGGGGAAGGGGCTTTCAAATGTTCCCAAAGCGATATCCATTGTCACACGGTTAGCACCCATTAGTTGCCTCCTCAACAAATCACTCAGAGTCTTATCACAAGAAATACCTCAGGAAGCAAGCCTTGAGCCAAAAAAAACAGAGAAGGATTCTCACACCACCCCGTGACTCAAAGGTTGCTTGAAATGAAGCATAAGTGACCCTCCATGGTGGTAAGGAAAAGAAAAGGGAGAAAATAAAAAGTCAGCAAAGAAGCAGGAGGGAAGGAGGAGGGGGGAGAAGGGGAGGATAATCGTTCAGGTTTGTGTTTTCGCAAGCTAAGCTTATTAACTCTGGACAAACATTCTTGCTTTTTTGACAATTCCCCCCTTTTCTTTTATTGTTGAATGTTTGTCCTCCAATTTTCATAATTACAACTCTTTTCATAATTATGATCATGGGATGGAATATCACACTTTCTCTATTTACAATTTCTCTATTTCCCTCTGCGGAGTCATTTGCGTTAAGATTAGCAATTTTGTGGTGTCAAATCGCTTCTTTATCAGTTGTAATAAACATTTAATTATACATGGTCCAAATATTAACCCCAAAATGATCGTGATCAAGGGTCCAGCCAGAGCAGACAGCAAAGTAGTGAGCCATGGTGATACGTTAAACTAACCCTCATACTGGGATCTTCCTATTTCCCTATCCCTTTTTCGTTGTTCCAATCTCTTACGAAGTTCAGCCATGGAATCTTTAACTATCCCGGTGTGATCAACAAATGAACAACATTCTTCTTGTAGTGCTACGCATAGTCCCCCTTCCTTTAGGAATAGGAGGTCTAATCCTCTTCGATTTTGTAATACCACCTCTGACAATGATTTGACCGAAGTTGTCAATTTATCAATTGATTGTTCTATTCTGTCTAGATCTTCATCTATAGCTTGTTGTAAACCTTGTATCTCGGTACTTTTGACGAGTGAGGCTATGCCGGTTCCGGCACCCACACCTCCGGCAATCAAGAGGGTTGCTAAAGTAATCGCGGTTATAGGCTCTCTTTTCTGTCTGATGAGGCTCCCTTCAAGTTGATACATAACCTCTTCATCAGAGTGATACATTAATCGTGGGATAATTACTACTTGTATACAAAATTCAGATCTATTAAATACCTCTAATGATATACATGGTGTCATTCCGATATCTGAACATACCCACTTTGCACCTGCTGTGGGGATTAGCCATTTAAAGGATTCGTTTGTCTTGTTCGTTATTTTACTTTTAGATATCGTGCTGTCACAAAGACTTTTATATTGTTTTGGTATGGTTCCAATACACTTTCCTTTTCCTGTGACATGTTGTATAGTCAACCCCTGGGTGTGATTTCTATCCCATGGACATGCAGCAGGGTTTGTTCCATTATCCCATGTGACCTTGCCTGGCTCTCCTACTGCCTCGTAATAGGGTGGTCTAACACTATAGCACAACCAACACTCGTTAGTCAAGTTTGGTTGCGTTTTATTTAGGGCGGAATATGCAGCTTGCATAATGCCCCATAGTGGATCACTGAGTGTAGGTGGTGGTGTCTTATACCTTCGACTTGTACTGTTAGTAGGTGGTGGTGTCTTATACCTTCGACTTGTACTGTTAGTCGATGTGGGAACAGTAGGTGGTGGGGTTCTTTTGGTAGAAGAGGGCGGTGCCAAAACTATATTTGGGCCTATAGACAATGGGGGATCATGTGGCATGCTTCTCTTTGCTATTCTAAATATACCACCCCTGTCTGGACCTGGTTCCCAAAATCTAATTCCCCACATTCTTCCAACCAACCAAGCATCTTTCGTAAGCCCTTGAACCTTTATATTAATTTCCTTGCAGTATCCATCAGCTTCACAATGTCCGTAAACGTGCCCATCTCCTCCTATGATGGGCCGTTTGCAACCAGGAGGGAACCATTCCACCTGTATATCCGGGTCTTTAATAGTTGTGGACCATTCAGATGACCATGTCTCACATCCCCAGTAACCACAGTAGTAATGATTTGGCAAATTACAATAATTTCTCCCTCTATTTGAAGCGGGACAAACATAAAATCCCATGCAGTTATCTGCCCTGTCTCTGCGGTGTCCCGTGATTAGATCTCTTAAAGAAACGGTAAAATTTACGTGGGTTTGATTTTTACAGCTTTTCAAGGGTTGGTCAGGTTGTTGTATGTTGAATAATTCCCATATCATGGGCTCGTGTGGATTATTGGCCTGTACCCCCGGGAGTAAAATAGATGCACAGACCAAAATGATTGTCTTTGGGGTCAAGTATCGTCCCTTCACCCAAGGTCCATCTCTGCCTCGCCTGTCAACTGGGTTGCAGCCAGCTACAGGGATTTTTATCTTCTCGGCAGCAGAAGACCTACTCGAAGGTGTACCTTTCCCCATCATAGTCTGTTGTATTTACTATTGAATCCCTTGGGGCAATCTTAGGCACTTGTCCACAGAGTGTCTCAGGAGTTTGGTTCCGGAGCCTTTTCAACAATTGGCCAACCCTTACAGCCGTATACCTGTTGTATTCAGGGCAGAATTGGTAGGCTGACCTCACTTGATGTTCTATTAAAGTATTTAACAAGTTCGTCTTTTAAATTCCTACAAGTAGTCTTCATTCCTCTCTATTCATAAACACAAACCCCTTTTCCACACTTAACGATTTTCCACAAAAAATACAAAATTAGTGACAAGATTAATGCTATAACAATCCCTATTAAGCACTGTACAGCAAAAGGCAGGTGTTCAAACCATGCCCCAACCATTTAGCTTCTTCAGAAGGGCTGAGGTTTCTTCACCAGAAGGATTATATTGGTTTCTTCCGTTCAACTGTTTTTACTCGCAGAAGTCTCTGTGGCAAAATTAAAAAAAAAAACCCTGTTTAAGTTTTGTTTACCGCGATTTTCTGGACAGCTTCACCTTTAAATCCCCCGCTGGACTAGTAACTTCCCATTCACTGTTGTCTATCGGTCCTTTAATACGGCTGGCGTGCGTCCATCCTTTTTCTGCGGTTCGAACCGCCGTATTAGTAGTTAAGAGTACCAAATAAGGTCCCTCCCAACGGGGCTGTAGAGTGGCTTCTTTCCATGATCTTATAAGAACCCAATCTCCTGGCTTAATCTGGTGTAACCTAATATCAAGAGGGGGTCTTTGGGTTATTTGACCTTTCTCCCACAACTTTTGTCTATATCTCATTAGTTCACTGATATAGATATTAATGGTCTTATCTGTGATATTTGGATGATCAATAGGAACCCCTGCGTCGTAGGGCATTCCATATAACATTTCGAAAGGAGATATTCCTATATCAGCCCTAGGTTGCGCCCTAATGTTTAACAATGCTAAAGGAATACATTTTATCCATGAGAGCTTGGTTTCTAGTGTCAATTTCGCCAATTGCTTTTTCAATTCTCCATTCATCCGTTCCACACGTCCCGAGCTTTGGGGATGCCAAGGAGTATGCTCTTCCCATTTTATTCCCAAGGCTTCCGACAGGTTCTTTATAATTTTAGATGTAAAGTGGGGGCCCTGATCGGAGTCGATAACCTCAGTGACCCCGTATCTGGGGATTATTTGTTCTAAAAGGACCTTCGCCACAGTTTGGGCAGTCGCTCTAGAGGTAGGAAAGGCCTCAATATAATGAGTGAGGTGGTCTACAATGACTAAAACATATTTGTAACGTCCTACTTTGGGAAGTTCCGTAAAGTCAATTTGGACTCGAGAAAATGGTCTTACCGCTAGGGGTCTTCCACCCATGGGTACCCGTCTTAGTACAGTTCTATTAATCTTCAGGCATATGGGGCATCCTTGGGTAATCTGCTTTGCTAAGTCGTGGAGACCTATAGTCATATATCTGGTGGCAAAGTGGTCTACCAAACCCTGACTTCCCCAATGGGTTTGTTTATGTAAATTAGTCAAGATATTAAAGGCTATTGATTTTGGTAGAACTTCCCTTCCATCTGACAGATACCATTTCCCTTCCTCACTCTTAGTTACTTCCATTTGAGTAAGTTTCTGTTCTTCCTTAGGGGTGAACACGAGAGGTGCTATTCTTAGTTCTGTATGTCGCGGTTTATCCTTTGTTAGTACTAATACGCGTAACGCAGCTTGTTTAGCCTCTTGATCTGCCATGTTATTTCCCCGCGTCTTATAGTCAATTCCTTTTTGATGCCCCCTTAAATGTACTACAGCTATTTTAAGCGGTCCCCTTAATGCTTGTAAAACTTCCCTTATTAATTCCTGATGTATTAAGTCCTTTCCCTGGGAGTTAATTAATCCCCTTTCTTCCCAGATTTTTCCAAAAGTGTGTACTACTCCGTAGCTATATTTAGAATCAGTGTATATTGTTCCCGATTTTCCCTCCAGTCTTCTTAAGGCCTGTAGGACTGCATATAGTTCACAGGCTTGTGCTGACCAAGAGGGGCTCAACGGCCCAGATTCTAATACCCTTAACGTTTTCCCATTTATCAGTGCATATCCTGATTTCCTTTTTCCGTCAATTACCCTAGAAGACCCATCTACAAAGATTCTTTCTCCTTCATCTAATTCTTCCTCTTCTAGGTCTGGTCTAATCTTGGTCTGGTTCTCAATAGTTTGAAGGCAATTATGTACTAATTGTGATTCTTCGGGTCTACCATATAGAAATTGTGCAGGATTTTGTAAACTAGTGGTTTCTAGGGTTAAATTTGGCGCTTCTAGCAAAATGCCCTCATATTTCAACAAACGAGAATCTGAGATCCACTTTTCAGCTTTTTGTTGTAAAACACTCCGAATATTATGGGGAGACAACACCCTTATGTCGCTGTTAAAAGTAATTTTTCTAGCCTCTTCCACTAGTAAGGCACATCCTACTATTGCCTGTAGACAAGTGGGCCATCCCCTACTTACTGGATCTAATAATTTTGAAAAGTACCCTATAGGCTTTTTCTTTCCAGCCCATTCCTGAGTCAGGACCCCATATGCTGTACCGTCATCTATATTGACAAACAAATAGAAAGGTCTCTTAAGATCAGGGAGGCTTAAAACCGGGGCATTGACTAGATCTTCTTGCAATGCCTGCCACTTCCTCTCGTCATCTTCACCCCAAGTTATCCATCCCTCGGGGGTTAATTTTTGATATAAAAATTTTACTTTCTTACTATAATTCTCGATCCATTGCCTACAATATCCCACTAGCCCTAAAATCTGCCTTATTTGTCTTTTACTTTGGGGGGGTGGCAAGGACAATATCCCTCTTATTCTTTCTGGATCTATCTTCTTTTCCCCTTTGTTAATATAGTGACCTAAATACCTGACTTCTTCTTCCACAAACTGTAATTTTGCCTTTGAAACCTTGAGGCCTTTTAACCCTAGAAAATTAAGGAGTTTGATACTTTCTTTTCTAACCTGTTCCTCCTCTTTTCCCGCGATTAACAGGTCATCAACATACTGGATAAGGGTGATTTCTGGAGCTGGTTGATATTCTTGTAAAATCTGCTCTAGGGCTTGCCCAAACAGATTTGGGGATTCGGTAAAGCCCTGTGGTAGTACTGTCCACCTCAACTGTTGTTTTCTCCCTGTATCCGGGTCTTCCCATTCGAAGGCAAAATAATCCCGACAAGACTCATTTAGGGGGCAGGCCCAAAATGCATCCTTTAAATCAATTACACTATACCATAAATTTTCAGGGCCTAATTTGCTCAATAAGGTGTAAGGATTAGCAACTACAGGAAAACGAGATATTGTCCTTTTATTTATTTCCCGTAGATCATGCACCAAACGATACGTACCATTAGGCTTTTTAACCGGCAATATGGGAGTATTGAATGGGGACATGCAGGGTTCCAATAACCCCTGCTTTATAAGTCTCTCTATTTCTGGTTTTAGGCCTCTTCTTCCCTCCAATGAAATGGGGTACTGTTTTATTTTTATAGGGATTTCAGGGTCTTTAAGTTTAACTGAAAAAGGAGGTATTTCCAGACGCCCCACACTTTCGGTTGTATACCATACTTCAGGATTAATCCTTTCTTCATCTTCCACCCTTAAAGGGCAAAGTTTAATCTTTATTTCCTTGTTCTTTACCTCCAAACTTATTCCCAATTCAATAATTAGATCTCGTCCCAACAAATTGAATTCAGCTTCTGGTACTATCAAGAAGTCTCCCAATCCTAGCTTAGATTCTGTTTCTATTTCTACATTTTTAACGACCCCTACCTTAAAGGGTTCTCCCTTAGCTCCTACTACTAGGGCTGTCTCTCTGGACATTTCACATCCAGAGGGTAGTTGTTGTATAGTGGATCTCTCAGCCCCCGAGTCCACCAAAAATTCTACTTCTTCTTGTTGGGGACCTATCTTTAATTTTATCAAGGGCTCATGGTGTTTCTGAGTCCCCAAAAGGTAAAGCCCCTGACTTCCCTAGTCTTCTTTAAACATCTTTTCATCTCGTATCCTACTTCTACAATTTTTCTTTAGGTGACCTTTCTTCCCGCAGTAGAAGCAAGTCCGTTCTTCCTTTCTTTCCCTTGCTCTTTCGCTCTTCCCCTGACTGAAGGGTGGTTTCTGTAATGGCCGCCTTTCCTGCTTGTCCAGTTCCCGACTTTCTCTAACTGCAGCCACCATCATCCTAACTTGCCTCTTCTGATTCTCATCATCCCTGCGAACATAAACCTTCTGAGCTTCCCTTAGTAATTCATCCATCCCCCTGTCCTGCCAATTCTCAATCTTTTCGAGTTTCTTTCGTATATCGTCCCAAGCCTTTGCTACAAACTGTGTTTTTAACAAAGCTTGTCCTAACAGGGTTTCAGTATCCAACCCTGAATACATTTGTAGATTCTTTCGTAACCGCTCCAGCCAGTCATTAGGGGATTCCTCTTTCTTTTGTCTTTCGTTAAATGCTTTATTGATATTCTGGCCTCTAGGGACTGCTTCTCTAATCCCTTGGATAACTATATTTCGTAAATCCTGCATATGTATTCGATGATTTGGATCTTGGTGGTCCCATTGGGGTCTTTGTAGGGGCCATTTTACATCTGCCTGAGGTCCCTGGGCATGCTGGGCGTCCCAGACTCTCATTCCTGCAGTCCTAATCATATGTTTCTCTTCAGTTGTAAATAAGATGCCTAGAATGGACTGTAACTCATCCCACGTATATATGTTGGGGCCTAGAAACTGGTCTACCCTTTCCGCAACTCCTAATGGGTCTTCCAAAAGCTTACCCATCTCTCTCTTAAATTCCCTAACATCCCCCCAACTTAGAGGTACCGAAATAAATCCCATTTGTGGATTGGGACCCCCCATAGGTACCTCTCGCAGTGGATATAGATTTTGTTGACGTGTCCGTCTCCTGGTTTGAGGGCCCAAATTAGGGTCCATTCCCTGATTATTTGAATTATCCTGGTTATCTACCTCGGGTTGTGGAAGAGGAGGAGCTATCGGTGGTGGTGGGACATATGGTGGGGGTCCCATGGGGATATCCTCCTCTTTCCGAGGCTTCTGTTTCTCAGTCTTTGTGTCTACTTTGGACAATTTGAAAATCGAGATTCCTGGTCCCCCTGGGCGTGTAACCCAAACGGCTGCATATTCGCTCTCTTCCTGACTGAAGGGAGTCTTAGTGTTAACCCAAATATTTAACTGCTGTTGTACCCAATCTTCGCTGGATCCAAATTTCGGCCACCAAACACCTGGGCCAATCTTTTGATCTCCCCATACTTCTACACAATAATGAATCATCTTGGCTTTACTCTTATTTCCTGTCCCGGGATAGTACCTCCACATTTCTAACATGAATGCTAGAGGGGAATCCTTTGGGATTGGAGGACGTTTCATGGCTACAGGGGCCTTGCTCTTTCCCTGTCCCATCTTCCGGAGTGCCTTCACTCAACTGTGTGTGCGTTCCACTCGCTTCCCCTCGTTTGTGGCTCACGCCTTCGCAGGCAATGAGAACCGCACTACTAGAGGGTCCACACTTGCTTGGGTTAGTCCGAGCTACCGGCTCCCTCTCACACACACACCACTCATCACACTCCGGGAAACCCGACCCCGACCGAACGGAAAACCCTTGCCAAAACGGCAGTTACTTACGCGTCCTGCGTCTTCGTCCGGACCTTTGTGCACAAAATTTAAGGGGTCGACCGGTCCTTTCTTGCCTTTTTGCTCTTAAATTTCGGATCGTCGGTAGGAGTAAGGTAGGGAATCAAGAGTGGGGCCGCCAGTTCTGGCGGGGCGCCTCCCCAACCCTCAGAACCCAGCCACTATTCCTATCCGAGTCACGGCACCAATTGTTATAGGTAGAATAATAGACCAAAAGTTAAGGAGTCAATTATTGAATTTATTAATTATAATGAGCAAGGAACAAAGAGGCAATGCAGCGCTGGGCGACAGGGGACTCTGCGTTCCACCAACTGCCGCGAGGTTTGAACCAGTGCACGATCCTTTTATGCAGTTTGTCTCTGCGCATGATCCGGCTGTTGCTAGGGGGTCTTTTTCTTCCTCCTGGTGGTCGAGTCAGCTGTCTTTGGAGTGACAGCTCAAATCCAAAGTGGTTGAGTCAGCTCTCCTTGGAGTGGCAGCTTCTGGCTCTGGGATCTCAGCAGAAACTCCTTTGTTCCCATCTTCCGGGCCTTGCCAGCAGATAAGAGGGAGCAGGGGTACCCATCTGCATCCTGTTTCTCACAGGACACGATGGTATCGATGGTATCGTTCCCCAGTTTTCCCACACCTAGCTGAAGCTGTTTTGTCACAGGCCAGATCTTCCGCCAGTAAACACTCTTGAGCACTCTCATCTGCTCTTCTACAGAGCAAGCAGCTCTGGGGGAAGGGGCTTTCAAATGTTCCCAAAGCGATATCCATTGTCACACGGTTAGCACCCATTAGTTGCCTCCTCAACAAATCACTCAGAGTCTTATCACAAGAAATACCTCAGGAAGCAAGCCTTGAGCCAAAAAAAACAGAGAAGGATTCTCACACCACCCCGTGACTCAAAGGTTGCTTGAAATGAAGCATAAGTGACCCTCCATGGTGGTAAGGAAAAGAAAAGGGAGAAAATAAAAAGTCAGCAAAGAAGCAGGAGGGAAGGAGGAGGGGGGAGAAGGGGAGGATAATCGTTCAGGTTTGTGTTTTCGCAAGCTAAGCTTATTAACTCTGGACAAACATTCTTGCTTTTTTGACACTGCTGATCTGTGCAGGGTCCTGGAGAGAGGATGGGCTCTCAATTACTGAGGGAGTTGGAGTCATGCAAATGGGACCTGGAGAGTTTTCCTTTCTCTAATACTAACCTTACTAATACTTCACTTTGTCCTCTTAAGGCAGTCTTAGGTAAAAGGGAAATAGGGTATGGTAATGCCTGCTGTTTTTACTAGAAGAGAAGTTAGGAGTTGCAAGAAGAATTCCTTAACTGAGGATCCTATAAGTGTAGCAGAACAATGAGATCAATTTCTAGGGCCTAATTTGTACTCATGGATGGAAATGATGTTTATCATTGATATGTCGTTTATTGGAGAAGGAGGTTGGCAGCTATGCAAGTGTGGGAAATGAATACAGAGGGAAGGTTGAGCTCTGGAGGAAGGCAGAGAGAGAGGAAGGATCCTGAGGATAAATTGTACTGATTATTGTCACTGTCTTTATGATTGTTAAATGTTTATGTCCTGAAGGTGTTGTGTTATGTTATGTCGTGTACGAGGCTGTTATGGAACAAGGGGTGTCTAAAGTGATATGAGAAGACCCCCTGGGTTGTATTTTGGCTCACTGGAGAAACACTGTTGGTGAGCCAGGGGGAATATTGAATAAGAAACCAGGAACGTAAATGGAGTAACGGGACCAGTTGTATAATTGAGTGCCCTAATCACGAGACCAAGTGCTGGGTGTTTGTGGAAGTTGAGGAATTGTGTTGTTTGATTTGTGGATTTTGAAGGCACTAGGAGAAACTGGCTTAATGGTATGTGGAAATTATGTGGAAATGCAGCTTTTAATGATATGTGGAAATGCAGTTTTAATGGTATATGGAAATGCAGAAATGCAATTTTAATGGTATGTGGAAATTACGTGGAAATGCAGTTTTTAACGATATGTGGAATTGCAGTTTTAATGGTATATGGAAATTATGTGGAAATGCAGTTTTTAATGGTATGCGGAATTGCAATTGTTAATGGTATGTGGAATTGCAGTTGAGGGTACAAATAGTGGAAGTGTGGAAAAACAAACAAAAAAAAAAAAATGACAAAAAGGTTAAGGAAAACAGTGAGTTCGGGATATTAGAGTTGGGCCGGCACGAGAACACATCCCCGCACACCCCCCCCACTGCGGCTTGTAAGAACAACTTGGAGTGGGAGAAAGAGCTGGGGGCTGGAGCCTCCCGCTGTGATGTGAAGGGTGCAGTGCTTGTGAATGGGGATGGGACGGGACATTGGAAGTGAGAATAGCCGGCATCTGCAGAGCTGGGGAAACCCGGTATCAGTGTGAGCACTGGGAGCCTGGGGAGAGAAGGGAGTAAAACTGAAATACAGTGTTAGTAATGGCTGTGATGATGAGAGTTTGGGAAGTGAAAAGGGCTTGGGAAAAACAAACTGAGGAATGCGAAGTTGAGCAAGGTTAACAGGGATGTCCTTACCTAGAAGAAGAGGTAAGGGGAGCCTGGAAGGACTCAGGGAGAGTTCCACCCTGCCAGGACTGAAAGCAGCAGGGGAAGCAGGCTGAAGAGGTTTATTTTCTGGTACCTTTGGGTGCGTCTTACTATTACCAGTAGATGATTTTCGTAATAGTTGTAGCAGCTACTGGCAAGAGAAGTTTTTTTTTGTTTTTTTTTTTTTTTTTTTGGACCAATTAAATACAGGCTAGGAGAACAAGTAGGAATATATAAATTCTTGTACATGCCAGGTTCTCCAAAACGATTATTTGGGCATGACATGTTAGAATAGTTGAATGTAGAGATTAAATTCAGTAGAGACAATTGGACCTACTTGTCAAGCAAGAGCAATGGACTGAAAATTTTACGTCTGGCTTTAACACAAACTGGGAAAAGCAATGTTGTACTCCCAGAAGTTACGTAAATCCTACATTGGGTATACACAGGATTGCAGGCATCAGGGATGCCTGGCAGAGCCAAAAATGCAGCCCAATGAAAGTGAAGTTAAAGATGGGAGCCAGCCCAACCAGGGTAAAGCAATGCGCTGTGAGGATACAAGATTGTAGGAGGATAAAAGAAATAAAAATAACTTTTTGGATTTTGGATTACTAATTGGATAGAAATCCAAATACAACACCCAATCTTGCAAATGAAAAATTGGATGGCAAGAGCTATAGTTTGGTACAAGGTTTGAGGGCAATTAATAGAAAAGTTGAATATATACAACACATGGTGTATATCTTTATTAACCAAGTTAAGGAATAAGTAGGTGGGTTTTACCGTTCTGGACTTGAAGTGCACCTTTTTCTGCCTGGTTTTGCAAAAGAAAGTCTAAAATTATTTGCCTTTGAATAGAAAAACTCAAATATGGAGAAAAAAAAAATTAAAAGTAATAATAATAATAATTCAGTTAACCTGCACAGTGTTACCCAGGGTTGTGAGAACAGCCCAATGATTTTTGAGAACTGGTCAACTCGTGAGCCTGAGATTTGGGTTCACCATCTCACAGTGGAACTTTACTGCAGTACGCGGATGCTACAGTAACAAAGGACTGTGTGTAATGGACTGTGAGCTTGCTGAATTTCTTGATTTAAATGGCTATCAAGTTTCTCAACAGAAAGCACAACTGTTCAAAGAGAAGGAAGCAACTTGCTGAACACCCAGAACGCCAACGCAGAGCTGCCTCCAAGCCAGCAGTGTGCAACTGCATGGAGACTGTCTGTGCCAGTTGGTCAGAGCTACAGGAGGAACCGTTGGACGATGCTGAGGAGTCCTGGATTCATCGACGGAAGCAGTTTTGTGAAGACAAGGAAACCGTAAGGCAGGACATGCAGTAACTGCTACTGACAGGGTAATTGAAGCAAAACCATTACCTGTGGGGACTTGCACTCAGAAGGCTGAAATAATTGCCTTGACAAGAACCTTAAATATATGGATGGATGCTAAATATGCTTTTGGGGTGGTACCCACTTGTGGTACCATCTGGAAAGAGCAAGGATTGTTTACTCACAAGGAAAACAAATTCAGTATGATGTAAATCTACCAAAGAACATCATGGCTGTTATACATTGTAAAGGACATCAGAAGAGTGACACTGTACAGGAAACTGGAAATATGATGATGAATCAGGTGGCAAAACAGGCAGCTGAAGGAAAAGAAATTGGTGAACGGCTTTAATTCCAGACGGTAAACTTGAAATACCTGAACCTTAGTCAGAACCTATGCGGTACTCTAGAAAGGATAGGAATCTAATGAATGAAGGGAAGAGAGCAAGCTGACAGATGGGTGCATACCCAGATGGACACACTGTTGTGCCCGTTAGTATTTTATAGAATTTGGTTCTAAGGGAACATAATAAAACATGGGGGGGTTCAGACACCAGAAAGTCACTGTACAATCCTAGTACCAGGAACAGGGTACAAGTGGGGCTTGTTGGAAAGGGAACCTTCCAGGACAACAATTGCAAATTGATTTTTTTTTTTTAACTGCCAGGAAAAATGAGGGTTTTGATATATGCTAGTTGTAACCAATACCCTTTCAGGGTGACCAGAAGCATTCCGTTGCAGGACCAATAGAGCCAAGGAAGTAACCAAGGTACTTTTGCAGGAGATTATTCCAAGGTTTGGGTGTCCTGCAACAATACCCTTCAACCAGGGGACTCATTTTATTGCAGAGATTGTCTAACAGGTTAGCAAGCATTGGGAATAAGCTGGCAATTGTACACAGACCACAGGCGAGTGGTCAGGGGAAAAGATGAACTGTCTAATTAAATCACAGGTTGCAAAACTGGGCCAGGAAGCTGGACTATCCTGATCACAGTTGTTGCCTTTGGCTCTCCTTAGTACCAGAACAAAACCTAGAGCCAAAGAGGGGTTAAGTCCTTTCAAAATACTGTACAGAAGGCCTTATGTTGTACCAGGAATAGCTTTGAGAAAAGGAGAAACTGGTTCTAGGAACTAGAGCCCAAGGCCTTGATATGGCTCGATAATATGTATGTAACAAATCTCTTTTAAGATTCGCCCCTGGAACCAAGGTGGGTAGGTCTGTTCCAGGCGCTGCTACATCATACTAGAGTTAAGAAGGTCCCTCGAACACAATGAGAACTGAAATCAGCTGGACCCTTAAAATTGTGAATCTAAGGACAGAAATGTGGGATCTTGTAACTGTGAGAAATGTTGATTTGATGAGTGCAGCATTTGATGTAAATACTTATGTATCTCTTGTGACAAACACCATTGCATATCAGTATTGTTTGGTATGTGGGCAAGCTAAGGATTTAAACTTTTCTTGTCCCTGATGAATTTAAGGCGAGAAATCAAACTGTTGCAGGGTTTGAGTCACTGTCCTGGTGGGTGATGATCAACAAGAATGTAGATTGGATTAACTACATCTGTTATAATTAATGGAGATTTACAAATTACACAAAGAGTGCAATAAAGGGAATTGCAGGACAGTTATGTGCCACAAGTAGGGTGGCCTGAGAAAATAGGATCTCCTAAGATATGATAAAGGAATGTATATGTAACACTGGGTACCCGTTGTTGCACCTTTATCCCAAGAACACAGCTCTGGATGACATAATAATGAAGGCATTGCAAGGGCTTGGTGCCACCCTTGGCAATGAAGTGGCAGAAAAAAATCAGGAATAGATACTTCTGTCACTGGATGGTTGGAGTTCTGGTTTGGTAAATGGAAAGGGGTGACTGTATCCACATTTACTTCGTTGATAGTAGCAGCAGGAGCCTTGATGGCCACTGGTTGCTGTGTTATCCCCTTTGTGAGGGGACTAGTAGAGTGATTGATAGAGAGAGCACTACTGAAGCAAGCACTAATGGAGCCATTACATTTGGATAAAATTATGGTATTAGAGGAGATGGGAGATAAAGAAAGTGAAGACGAGGGTGATGTCTATAAAAGTGAACCTTAAAAAAGAATTGCAGAAATCAACAGTGTATAAAAAAAAGAAAAAAGAGGGAATTGTGAGAATCAAGTGTTGTTTCTGCATTAGAATTGTATAATATTATTTTTATTTTATGATCTCCGCTATCATAGTTCCCAGGAACACACTCTGTATATATGTGTATATATGTACATTTTGTCATACACACTGCAAGAATATCCTGCACGAGAGCAAACCAGAGAACAAGTCATGGCATGCCCGAGGGAGCGCCTGAAGAGACATTGGGAAGGCCTGTATCATCCCCCAGTGCTCTTTGTTTAGATGATGACTTTAAAGAAAATCACCATATCAGTAGGACAAGGAGAGCACCGAGACATCTTGGAACCAACAGGATGATTACTGACTGGCACCAGATAACAAATAAATTAACAAGTAAATAGCAAATGTAAACCTTCTGATAAGATTGTGAACCTGGAGTACCCAGCCATTGGGGAATCAGGGGAGGGGGAAGGCAAGAGGGAGAAAACAGGGTATAAAGGCTGTCATGTTGTGTCCATAGGCGCGCTCCTACTTGTGGGACGCCCGCCATTGCAATCGCGAATAAATTTTGCTTTTATCAGAGATACCGTCCTGACAAAAATTACTTGGATTATTTTCAACATGACTGACTTTAAAATGTCTTTATTTTTCTCTCAGCAAGTCAGATTGTTTGCAGTAGGCTGTAATAATTTATTAAAATAAATGCTGTAAGTATAAGAGTGGAATGCTAGGCACAAGTTATCAAAATCAACTATCCAGTTATTATGGTGAGCATTAAAAACTTGTTAAAACAGTGATTCTTGTCACCGTGAATGTATGTCCATCATGTAATTGGGTTTGAGTTATGAGTTACCAGCCCAACCTAAATTTTTCAAATGTTTATATGATATTTTTGATGAAATACACTTTGGATAAAAGTATATAAATGATAAGTGATGGTTTTGGTCAGACACTACAATACTGTTCTATGAAGCTCCCAGGTTTAAGCATTGTAACCGAGATGCCAAGCATCAGACGCGTGTGAGAACATGCCATCCTCAAATGTGTATGCATCTGTCATGCTTGAAAAATTATTTCCTCTGGAAATTGCTTCCATCCTGCTTAGTGAGGTTGTAGAGTGAAAGTGAATGGATGTGGATATGCTCAGTTGATTTAGCAAGTTGGATTACACTGGTACGCTGACTTTCCTTAAAAATAAATTTTCATTAGTTTAGCTCTACTTGGCTCTGAGCGGCTAGGCACAAATATAAGCTCTATTTCTGAATGCAGAATGAATGCTTGTGTGTGACTTCTGGGAAATAGCTGATTGCCTCCAATCATGGGCTTGTATTCTTCTGTTTACATCAATAAACATGAAAATAGGTTTTTTTGTTGTCTGTTTTTTCACTTTTGCAAGTATAGGAGTCTCCTCTGCAATGCTAATGACATATGTGGCATTCATGGAACAAATGGTACTTAAGCTTTGCTTTCAGAAGCAACTATTAAATCTTACCTGTGAAAACTACTGCATTTTATTGGCTGAGTTTAAATGTGAATGCTGGAAGAGCAGAAAGGCTAGACGTAATGTTCCTTTTACAACAGCTTTACTTGGTAAACGCCCTACAGTTTATTAATTGGTGATATTCAATAAATTCTTGAGCTGACAAGTTTTGTTGCAAATACCTATTAAATCTTATGCTTTCAAAACCTGAATCTTATTCATATTTTATCTTGGTGGTTGTTACCAGGTGTTTTTTTTTTTTTCCATTTTTTTTTCTTTGTGATGCCACATCCACTCCTCTTATAACATGCTACTACAGGTAGGACTTTCCTCATAAACAGAGCTTCTTGCCAGAATGTGAAGTTAAGTATGCTGCCTCTTCTTTGCAGCTCTTGGCAAGAACTTGCAATAATATCTGTTGGAATGTGATAGTATTGGTTGAAATGCAAGCAATTAGTTTAACAACTCTGATGTAAAATACCGTTTATGTTGTGCTTAATGTGCTTGTTTATTCTTTTTGTAATTAACATCTGCAAATTTTTTTTTTTTTTTTTTGGAAAATAAAAACAGTAATACAAAACCAGGTTTGCCTGGCTTAGTCATGACACTGCATGCTGTGATCCCTAGCATTGTGTGCTATCTTAAAATACCTCAGTAATACAAGTAAGGATGCTTTTTGCCTCAGTGGTGATTACTCAGAACACAAATTATGGACGCATGTTATTTTTCAGTGACTGATGTCAAACGCTGCAAGCAGGTTAAGCAGTTTTTAATGACAGTAGTTGCATGTTGCCAGTTAAGTCTTTTATTCATACTGAACTAGCTGCAGAGGTGCAACAGGAGACTGGAAGTTCCTGGAATGCAATCAGTGCCTTCGTTAATCAATGGACTGCATGAAAACTGTATTTATACTTGGTTTTTAAGCTTGTTGTTTTTGCCAGTGCTGCACGATAAGATTTTTCTTGGGGTCTCTGTTGTGTTTTGATTGCTGTATTAATGAAGTAAAGAGTATTAAAGTAAATAATAAGTCATACTAGTCTCACTAGGAATTTGAACTCATATTTGTGGTAGGAAATTAATCTGGTTTTAATTGCCCATGAGTCTGAAGTATGTTCCTTTTTG
Organism: Lagopus muta; assembly: GCF_023343835.1. Taxonomy (NCBI): domain Eukaryota; kingdom Metazoa; phylum Chordata; class Aves; order Galliformes; family Phasianidae; genus Lagopus; species Lagopus muta. The sequence goes on from NC_064471.1 coordinate 6,467,174, forward strand.
TAAAGCTGATCTCACATAAATATAAATCAGTAGCTGGCTGTTCTTTAATTATGTATTACAGTATTGTACCTGCATACTCTATGAGAATGTGAGCATCTCAAGTTACGGTGTATTGGAGGTCATTAAATCTTCCCTGCTTTATGAAGTTTAGTAGCAGTACACTTCTAATTACTGAAAAATGCATGTTTGTGCTGCTTGTTTTAGAGTGGCTATGTTTAGCTACAGAAAGGCACTCACTCCCTTTGTAAGTAACTCCATAGGGATTTTGACAGCACGGAGAACAATTCTCATAAAGCACTTGCCAAAAAATCACAAAAGTATTTTTAGAAAACTGTCGCTGCAAATAATTCTGAGATGTTCTAGTGTAAAATCAGAAAGCTTATCATAATTACTGGATAATATTTTTTGTGTTTCAGAAATATGTAGCTGAATGCTACTATGATCCAAGAGACTACTGTGTTAATATAATGAAAAGATCGTTGATCTAAGTTGTATTCTCAGTAGCAGCCTGTTTTCTTCCCTCACTGCTTTACACTTAACTTTCTGTTGTGCTTTAACCTGGCAGGTAACTAAGCACCATTGTTTGCTCCCTCCCTCCCTTCCTAGTGGGATGGGGAGAGAATAAAAACAAACAAACAAACAAAAAAAAAACAAAATAGAACTCGTGGGATGAGATGAAGCTATTTACTAATGCAGAAAAAAGAAGTATAATAGTAATGACTACATATATATCTGAATGTATGTAACAAGTGATACACAAGCAACTGCTCATCACTCACTGACCGATGCCCTGCTAGCCCCCAGTAAGCGGAAGAGAGCCATTTCCTTCAAAACTCTCCATTTGTGGGATATGATACAGTATGGAATATCCTTTTGGCCAGTGTAAGTCCACTGTCCTGATTCTGTTACCTCCCCTTTCCTTGGCCTCTTCCCTGAAAATTTCTTTGTGCAACACTGCTGTCACGGAGTTGACCAGATCAATCTATGTCCATGACAGGGGCGACAGGCCTCTGCCCTCCCCCCCCACCCCAGTCCCACAAAAATGGGAAGAAAGGAAGGGAGGAAAAGAGCAGCGGCAGCAATCTATGGAGGAAAACTTATTTTACTATAATATCAGAATACAAAATAACACAATATATATACAATTTAATTGCAATTGAGATTAATAAATCAGACAAGATGAGAGAGAGAGTTCCCGGGACCGAGTCAAACCTGAAAAGCTTGGAACGGCTAGGAAAGCACCCTCCAGCACCCACTGCAAGGCAGCAAGAGAGCGCCCCCCCCCCCCACCCGGAAGGGTCAGATCCCGTGACTGCTGTAATGTACAGGGATAGGTACCTGGGATTGGGGCAGTGACACTTTAATGCCCTGTACACTCCATGATGTTTTGGTGTGGAATACTGAAACCCAGAGACAAAAAAAAAAAAACATAGAACCATGACATTCCACCCCTTATTCTACATCGTTACATCATGCTTAAAATATATATAAGTATGTATAAACAAACAAACAAAAAAATGATTAAATGCATTACACACACATAGTTATACATATACGTAGAATGCATAATGCATAATTCTATGTATATACATAGAATTAGTAACTGCACTCCCCCGGCATCAAGTTTCCTTGTGGTACACATTGGACATCCCCATTCTTCTGCATTACCCACCAAGTGGATCCTGGTCCCTGGGCAAAAACTGTACCACTGAGAGGTTTGCCCTTTCCAGAAGCTGGAAGAACCCAAACTGCCTTTCCTAACATGTTCTTTACATGTACAACGGGGACTTTATCACCCTCTACGGTATGTAGGGAACTGGATTGGTTAGGACAGTCACGATTGATAGATCCTCTGGTATTGACTAACCAGGTGGCTTCTGCCAAATGCTTCTCCCAGTGCTTAAATGTTCCGCCACCCAGTGCTTTTAGCATCATTTTTAACAATCCATTGTATCGTTCAATTTTACCAGAGGCTGGTGCATGATAGGGAATATGGTAAATCCACTCAATGCCATGATCTTTGGCCCAAGTATTTACAAGAGAATTTTTGAAATGAGTCCCATTATCTGACTCAATTCTTTCTGGGGTGCCATGTCGCCACAGGACTTGTTTCTCGAGACCCAGTATGGTGTTTCGGGCGGTAGCATGGGGTACTGGATATGTTTCAAGCCACCCAGTGGTTGCCTCAACCATAGTAAGCACATAATGCTTACCATTGCGAGATCGTGGCAAGGTGATATAATCAACCTGCCATGCCTCCCCATATTTGTACTTTTGCCATCGCCCTTCCTCCCAGAGGGGTTTCATCCTCTTGGCTTGTTTGATGATGGCACATGTTTCACAGTTATGAATAACCTGTGCAATGGCATCCATAGTTAAGTCCACCCCTCGGTCTCTAGCCCATTTGTATGTTACATCTCTCCCTTGATGACCTGAGGTCTCATGGGCCCATCAAGCTAGAAATAATTCACCCTTGTTCTGCCAGTCCAGGTCTATTTGAGCCACCTCAATTCTGGCAGCTCGGTCTACCTGATGGTTATTTTGCTGTTCTTCAGTAGCCCGACTCTTGGGCACATGAGCATCTACATGGCGCACCTTCACAACCATATTCTTTGTTCGGGCGGCAATGTCTTTCCACAGTTCAGCAGCCCAAATAGGTTTACCCCTTCTTTGCCAGTTATTTTGCTCCCACTGCTGTAACCACCCCCATAAGGCATTTGCTACCATCCACGAGTCAGTGTAAAGATAGAGCATTGGCCACCTCTCCCGTTCAGCAACATCTAAGGCCAGTTGGACAGCCTTTACCTCTGCAAATTGGCTTGATTCTCCTTTCCCTTCAGTGGCCTCTGCAACTTGTCGTGTGGGGCTCCACACAGCAGATTTCCATCTGCGCTGCTTTCCCACAATACGACACGATCCATCTGTGAACAGGGCATATTTCTTTTCATTCTCCGGTAGTTCATTGTATGGGGGGTCCTCGTTAGCACGTGATACTTCTTCTGCTGGTGGTGTTCCAAACTTTTTACCTTCAGGCCAGTCCATGATGACCTCTAGGATTCCTGGACGGCTGAGGTTCCCCATCTGTGCTCGTTGTGTAATCAGTGCAGTCCACTTACTCCAAGTGGCATCAGTGGCATGATGGGTGGAGGGAACCTTTCCTTTAAACATCCAGTTCAGCACTGGCAGTCGAGGTGCCAGAAGAAGCTGTGTTTCAGTACCAACTACTTCAGAAGCAGCCCGAACCCCCTCATATGCAGCTAAGATCTCCTTCTCAGTTGGAGTGTAGCCCTCTTCCGACCCCTGTAGGCTCAACTCCAGAATCCAAGGGGTCGGCCTCGGGTCTCTCCTGAGGCTCTTTGCCACAAACTCCAAGTGGGACCATTCTTTCCAGCAGCAGTATAGAGGATGTTCTTTATACCCTGTCCCGTCCGTACTGGCCATAGGGCCACAGCACGGGCTATCTCCTGTTTAATCTGTTCAAAAGCCTGCTGCTGCTCAGGGCCCCATGTAAACTCGTTTCTCATTCGCGTCACATAATAAAGGGGGCTTACAATGAGGCTGTAGTTTGGAACATGCATTCTCCAAAAGCCCACTGCACCCAGAAAAGATTGTGTCTCTCTTTTGCTAGTGGGTGGAGACATAGCAGTGATTTTGTCGATCACATCTGTCGGGATGTGACGACGGCCATCTTGCCACTTTATACCTAGGAACTGAATCTCCTGGGCAGGTCCTTTCACTTTGCTTCGCTTAATAGCAAAACCAGCCCTCAGAAGAATTTTGATAATTCTCCCTCCTTTTGTGAAGACTTCTTCTGCTGTATCGCCCCACACAATGATGTCATCAATGTACTGCAGGTGCTCAGGAGCACTGCCCTGTTCCAATACAGTTTGGATCAACCCATGGCAAATGGTCGGGCTGTGTTTCCACCCCTGGGGCAAACGGTTCCAGGTATACTGAATGCCCCTCCATGTGAAAGCAAACTGTGGCTTACATTCTTTGGCCAAAGGAATGGAAAAGAAGGCATTAGCAATGTCAATGGTGGCATACCATTTGGCCGCTTTTGACTCCAGTTCATACTGGAGTTCTAACATGTCCGGCACAGCAGCACTCAGTGGGGGTGTGACTTCATTCAGGCCACGGTAGTCCACCGTCAGCCTCCATTCTCCACTGGCTTTACGCACTGGCCATATGGGGCTGTTAAAAGGCGAGTGAGTTTTGCTGATCACTCCCTGGCTCTCTAGTTGACGAATTAACTTATGAATGGGGAGCAAAGAATCCCTGTTGGTGCGGTACTGCCGCCTGTGCACCATTTTTGTAGCAATCGGTACCTGTTGCTCTTTTACTCGCAGCAGCCCCACAACAGACAGATCTTCTGACAGGCCAGGCAAAACAGACAGCTGCTTAATGTTGTCTGTGTCCACAGCAGCTATTCCAAAGGCCCATCGATACCCCTTAGGATCCTTGAAATGCCCCCTTCTGAGGTAATCAATACCTAGTATACATGGAGCCCCTGGGCCCGTCACAATAGGATGTTTTTGCCAGTCCTTACCAGTGAGGCTTACCTCAGCCTCCAACACAGTCAATTCTTGAGAGCCCCCGGTTACTATAGAAATATGGATTGATTCTGTCCCTTCATGACTCGAGGGCATCAGAGTGCACTGTGCACCAGTGTCCACCAGGGCTTTATATTTCAGTGGTTCTGATGTGCCAGGCCATCGAATCCACACAGTCCAATATACTCTATTATCCCTTTCCCCCCCCGACTGAGGGCCTTGGCTGCTCTATTCATTACCTGTGGTAACTGAAGCAACTGCACTGGTGGTTGATCTGCCTTGTAATTCTTTCATCCGGGCTCGTAGCTCAGGAGTAGGTTGACCGTGCCACTTCCCCATGTCTTCTCCATGGTCACGTAGGTAATACCATAAGGTAATTCGCAGTGTATTATCCCTTACTTGAGCCGGAGAGCGTTTGCTTCTAACAGCTGAGATCTTTGATGGTGCACGTGAGAAGGAAGGTTCATCGTCTTTAGTTTGGTGGGCTTGCATACATTTCATCATCTCCTTCATCTCCTTCAATAGACTCATTTGATTATCCCGATCTTCATCAAGCGTTTCTGATACTGCTACAGGTTTGTCACGGTTAATCAGTTGAGACACTTGCTCCGTCGTTCTTGATATAGCAGCAACTGCAGCATGAATTGGGGACAGCAATTGTTCGTAGTTTTGGAGCGTAACAATTAATTCATAAACTAAGGGCGTTCTCTGCTGTTCCTGGTATCTGTCACATGCTGACATTAGTGTAGTGGCATATTTGTCGGGTGCTGTTGTCACGATTTTCTGCCATATCTCAGGTGTCGTCCTCACCTTTTTCAGGGTCGCGGTTTTGGTGTGGGTCGTTAGGAACAAAGTCAGGGTCATACAATATTTCCACCACGCCTATTTCCCTCAAATACTGGATACCCTTTTCAACTGTATCCCATTTTTTCATCGCAATCTTCAAGCCATTTTTGAAGGGATACTTTTCCTTCACGGCTGTTAACACTCGTTCCCAGAGGGAGACAGCCTCATGCGAAACTTGACTAATTCCTCTATCAATAGCTGGATCTCTGGCAATGGCGCCTAGTTGGTGAGCTTCATTACCATCCAGAGACAAGCTATGGGCCCCACTGTCCCAACAGCGAACCAACCAGGAAACAAGAGTTTCATTCGTGTGCCGTGTAAACTCCTTTCTTGAACCTTGGATTTCAGTCATCTTTAGAGGCCGGCGAGTAGTAATAGAGACTTCCTCTTCATCACTCTCTTCTGCACGTCTCTTAGTTTTCCCTTTTGCCTTTCGTGATGGTGGTGGTTCTGAGGAGGGCCCCTCGCCTGGATCTTCCTCCACCTCCTCCTCCTCTTCTCTTTTTCGTTCAAGACGCGAAGACACTCGTTTCCATTTCTTGCCCTCCACAGAAGCAACCAGTATTGTTACTGGTGTCTCCTGTGATTGATTAGATTTGACTTGGGGATTTTCCCCTTTGGCTTGAACCTCAGCTCAGAAACTCTCTCTCTCCAGAATGGTATTATATAGGGCACGGTAAGCACAAGCCAAACCCCAAATAAGTTGTACCTCCTTAGATTTATGTAAGCCGCATAGTCCCTGACTCAAATACTGGCTTAGTTTCTCAGGAACCCACAGGTGTTCAAGAGTAAAATCCCATGACACTACGGGTCCCCATGCTTCTAAGACCTTTCCTAAACCTTTCCATATTCCCTGCCAGTCATCATTCTCTGGTTTTGGAGGAGACTCCTTATTACAAATGCGTTGGAGTACATTCAGGAGAATTAATGACACGCACACCAACATGAGTACTAATTCAAGATTCGTAAAACGTTTGACAAACCGAGAAGAAAAACCGGAGACTGGTCTGAACATCGTGTTGTTTGTAAAATTAGCTATTCCATTAGGGATGTAGTTGTTTGTGAAATTAGCCATTCCTTCTGGGATGTAGCTGTTTGTGAAATTAGCCATTCCTTCTGGGATGTAAATGTCAAAATTCAAATCATACCACATTGCAAGTAGGTAAAACATAGGTGTCTCCATCAGTGCCCTTAGGTAGTTATATATGAATGCAATTCCACAACACTTAAGTGTGAGATGGATTATTGGCCAGTAGGTTGTGAGTAACACCATTGCTTTAAGTCCTTTACCCAGCACCCCCACGATAACGAGTGGGTTCATTACTGGTGCTTGCTAAAAAGGGGTTAATGAATTGAAGCTAACAAGAGGAGGGAAAAAAAAAAAAGGCACTTCCCAGACTAAGTAGTGCTCAAAGTTTACAAATATCCCAGAACACTGGCAGTACGCCTAATCTTTCAAGATCAGGTTTTCCAGCACAGAAACCTGAACTACTGATAATGCTCCCTAACGAAGCTCTCTAAGAGCAGAGAGAAAAAGAGATTCGTTCTAAAAGCTAAAAAGCAGTCGTGCCCCACGTTGGGCGCCAAAAATCTGTCACGGAGTTGACCAGAACAATCTATGTCCGTGACAGGGGCGACAGGCCTCTGCCCTCCCCCCCCACCGCAGTCCCACAAAAATGGGAAGGAAGGAAGGAAGGGAGGAAAAGAGCAGCGGCAACAATCTATGGAGGAAAACTTATTTTACTATAATATTGGAATACAAGATAACACAATAGATACAATTTAATTGAAATTGAGATCAATAAATCAGACAAGATAAGAGAGAGAGAGTTCCCAGGACCGATTCAAACCTGAAAAGCTTGGAACGGCTAGGAAAGCAACCTCCAGCACCCTCTGCAAGGCAGCAAGAGAGCGCCCCCCCCACCCGGAAGGGCCAGATCCCATGACTTCTGTAATGTACAGGGATAGGTACCTGGAATTGGGGCAGTGACACTTTAATGCCCCGTACACTACATGATGTTTTGATGTGGAATACTGAAATCCAAAAACAAAAAAACAAAAACATAGAACCATGACACCTAGTCTTTGAGGGAAAGCGCAAAATAACCCCAGAGAGGATTCAAGGAATTATCGAGCTACCCTTGCCCAAAACAAAGAGGGAATTGAGGAAATTCCTAGGGGTAGTAGGATATTGCAGACTCTGGATAGAGTCATATGCTCAGAAAACCAGAGGATTGTATCTTAAATTATTAGATGGAGAGCCTAACATCCTTAAATGGACTGTTGAGGAAAGGGAATTAATAAAAGAGCTAAAACAAAGTTAGTTACTGCTCCAGTCTTAGCTCTTCCTGCCTTAAATAAACCCTTCCAATTATTTGTCACTGTAGATAAAGGGGCAGCTTTGGGAGTGCTAACTCAGGAATGGGGAAATAAGCGCCAGCCAGTGGCCTACCTGTCTAAACTGCTGGATCCAGTGTCTCGGGGATGGCCAGAGTGTATCCAATCTGTAGCAGCAACTGCCCTCCTGGTGGAGGAGAGCAGAAAACTGACTTTTGGGAGACAACTAGTGGTTACGACTCCACATCAGATGAAAAACATTTTAACTCAGAAAGCTGGGAGGTGGTTAACTGACTCTAGAATTCTGAAGTATGAAGTAATCTTGATGGAAAAAAATGATTTAGTGTTTATCACTAAATCTTGCTTAAACCCAGCCACTTTCTTGTGGAGGGGGGAAGAAAAAGAGAAAAATATAGAACATAATTGTCTGGATTTAATTGAATATCAGACAAAAGTAAGACCTGACCTGCAAGATACTCCTCTTGGTGAAGGAAAGCTTTCGTTTATTGATGGATCCAAAAGGGTGGTGCATGGAAAAAGGTACAATGGGTATGCCGTAGTACAGGGGGCAGAAGGGGAGGTAAGAGAGATAGGCCAGCTGCCTAGTAATTGGTCAGCTCAGACATGAATTATATGCCTTGAATCGAGCCCTTCACCTCCTTAAAGGAGAGGAGGGAACTATAATCACAGACTCAAGATATGCGTATGGAGTGGTACATACCTTTGGAAAAATTTGGGAGGAACGAGGATTAATCAATAGTAAGGGAAAGGAATTGGTTCATGAAGCACTGATCAGATAAATCCTGGAAAATTTACTATTACCCACTGAAATTGCAGTAGTGCATATAAAAGGACATCAGAAGGGGAATTCAATTATTGCTCAGGGAAACCGAATAGCGGATAAAACAGCCTGTGAAGCTGCTTCACAGTCAAAAATTATCATGAACTATCTTGTGCCTGAGATACCTCCTCCTTCCCCAGGACAGGTATTCAGTGAAAAAGAAAAAGACACTTTTAGGGATTTGGGGGCCATAGAATCTGAAGGGAGATGGATCCTTCCAGATGGGAGAGAATTGTTAAACAAAGCAGTAACAAGGGAGATTTTAACCATCTTGCATCAAGGGAGTCACTGGGGAGTACAAGCTATGTGCGATGCTGTACTAAGGAAATACGTATATGCAGGGATGTATACACTGGCTAAACAGCTCTGTAGAGGGTGTGCAACATGCCAGAGGGTAAATAACAAGGTCATTCGTAGTCAGTCTGCAGGGGGAAGGGAGCCAGGGATTCGACCTTTCCAAAGTATTTAAGTAGACTTTACAGAACTTCCCAAAGTGGGTAGGGTAAAAGACTTACTGGTTCTAGTAGATCACTTAACTGGGTGGGTGGAAGCATTTCCATCAGTATCTGCCACTGCAAATATGGTAACCAAGGTAATTTTGGAACAAATAATCCCTAGATATGGAGTAGTAGACCACATTGATTCAGATCAAGGTAGTCATTTTACATCACAAATTTTACGGAAACTAATGCATACTCTAGAGATTAAGTGGGAGTTTCATACCCCGTGGCATCCTCCATCATCAGGGAAAGTGGAAAGGATGAATCAGACCATAAAAAGACACCTAACTAAGTTAGTCTTGGAGACTCGACTGCCTTGGACCAAATGTTTGCCCTTGGCACTTCTCCGAATAAGGACAGCACCAAGAAAAGATGTGGGGGTTTCTCCACATGAAATGCTGTTTGGATTGCCATATCTGGGAAAGAAAAATGAGATACCACAGTTTGAAACTAAAGATGCATTTCTTAAAAACTATATACTCGGGTTATCATCCTCCTTATCAGCTCTCAGAATCCAAGGACTATTAGCACAAACACCGCCTTTGGAATTTCCAGTTCATCAATTTCAAGCAGGGGACTCGGTCCTGATCAAGACGTGGAAGGAGACAAAACTACAGCCTGACTGGGAAGGACGTTTCAAGTACTTCTAATGACTGAAACAGCTGTGAGAACTGCTGAGAAGGGATGGACTCACTACACTCGGGTAAAAGCATCCACTAGCCCTGAGGCATGGGAAGCCATTGTCACAGAAGAACCTTTAAAGATAAGAATTAGGAGGAGGGAATTGTGAAGTCATTTTAAACTAATCTTTAACTTCTCAAGTAATTAAATAAATAGCATATGTAAGTGGGGGAGTAGTAAAGCCTGTATAGAATTAATGTACTGTTGTAACAGAGTATATCCTATTTGTTATCTTTGTAATTATTAGGAAAACATAAGGTTTGACAACAATGCTGGGGAAGGACCAACTTGTTGTTTTGATCTTGATAACAGCTTATTTTAGGGAAAGCATTAGTCAAGTGATGGCTTGGAAAAAGGATGACCTTCAGAGAGGATTAGGGGGATACCCTGTTAAGATTTGGGTAAACGGTACAAGAAAGAAAGTACCCCAGACTGTCACATTTGTTACTTGCCAGGTAATAGCCTGTGGAAGTTTAAATACTCAATGACAACTAAGTAATGAAAATAAATATCTCTGTCCTGAACCAGGTATGAATAAGGGATTCCCTTGTAATGGATGGAATAATGTATGGTGGACAACCACCTATTGAGGTTGGACATATATACCTGGGATATTTGATGCTCCATGGGCACATACATTAAAAGATCGAATAAGCATCTTTAAAGGAACTGCCCAACCAAACTGTCAGCCCTTACAATGCAACCCAGTGACAATAACAATTAACGAGGCTGATAATCTTGTTAATACCACCTTTGGCCTTGGGATAGACATACGTGGAAAAGATCCAACAGCTAGATTCCGGATAGCCATATGGGATATACTCCCGGATGACACCCTGAGTGTCCAGAATAAGGAAAAATTCAATGAGGGGGTGAAAAATATTCCTAAAAACCCCACAATTGTGACAGTTAAAGAGATAAAAGATCTTAGACAAACATTTGAAATTGAAACAGGATATGGGGATGTTAATGCCTGGGTAGAATGGATTAAGTATACTGTCCAGAGTCTCAACCATAGCAACTGCTATGCTTGTGCATCTGGACGACCTATAGCTCAGGTGGTGCCCTTTTCTCTGGGATGGACCAAGGATCCCCAGGGGATGCAATGCATAATTGCCCTTTACCAGGAGAAAACCGCCTGGGGAAATGAAGCCTGCAAATCTCTCTCTCTCTTGTTCCCTCCAATGTCTGAGACAGATGTCCAGATCCCTCCTGCATTCTCCACAGCCATAGGTAACCATACAGCCTGCCTCTCACAGCAGGGTGTGAAGGCTACCAGGCTTATAGGGAACTTTTCCCTATGCAGTGAGGTCTTGAATGTTACGAAAGATTTGGCAGGGAACTATTCCAGATTAGGAATCCCCAGGGCGGATCTCTGGTGGTACTGTGGGGGGGAAGGTCTTACCGTCCACTCTCCCATCCAATTGGGGAGGCACCTGTGCACTTGTTTAATTAGTTATACCATTCACCCTGGCATTTGAAAAAGGAGTCTCCCAAAATCCTGGAAGAAACAAAAGAAGCTTAGGGGTATCATTTGATGACTCAATATATATAGATCCAATTGGGGTGCCTAGGGGTGTCCCTGATGAATTTAAGGCAAGAAATCAAATTGTTGCAGGGTTTGAGTCACTGCTTTGGTGGGTAACAATTAACAAAAATGTAGACTGAATTAATTACATCTATTATAATCAACAGCGATTTATAAATTATACAAAAAGTGCCATTAAGGGAATTGCAGAACAATTAGATGCCACAAGTAAGATGGCCTGGGAAAATAGGATTGCTCTAGATATGATGCTAGCAGAAAAAGGAAGTGTATGTGTAATGTTAGGTACTCGCTGTTGCACTTTCATCCCCAATAACACAGCCCCAGACGGCACAATAACTAAGGCATTGCAAGGACTTACCACTCTTGCTGATGAATTGGCAGAGAATTCAGGAATAGATACCTCTATCAGTGGATGGTTGGATTCCTGGTTTGGTAAATGGAAAGGGGCAATTATATCAATATTTACCTCTCTGAATACAGTAGCAGGAGCCCTGGTGACTATTGGGTGCTGTGTCATTCCCTGTGTGAGAGGACTGGTACAGCGATTGAAACAGCACTATTAAAACAAACGCCAATGGAGCCACCATTGTATTCGAATAAAATGATGGTATTAGAGGAAATGGGGAATGAGGAAAGTGAAGATGAGGAGGAAATGTATAGGATAATGCCTTAAAGAACAAAAATTTGCAGAAATCAACAGTGTATTAAAAAAAAAAGGGGGGGGGAATTGTGAGACCTGAATGTTGTTTCTGCATCAGAAACAAAATAAGAATTTTGTTAATTTCATGGCCTCTCTACTATTTGGGTCATTTATTAGAACTAATAGTTCTTTTCAGGGGCCTTTCTACATTATTGGGATTCTCTGATAAAATTTTATTGGTAATCCCCTAGATAAATCTTCCCCAACAACACATATTTGGTATATAAGTAAAGTAATATGTATGAATATATATACAAGCTAGTAACAACTTATGTATAGCCAGTATTGAGAATATGTCACACACACTGCAACAGTATCCTGTGTAATTTAAAAGGACAATTAATTACATGCCTCGGGAGTGCCTGAAGAAGGTATTGAGGAAAATTGGGCACCTCCCTTCCATACTCTTTGTTAAACAAGGACTCTGAACAGAATCACCATATCAGTATGAACAAGGAGAGTGTTGAGACATCTTGGAGACAACAGGACTGACACCAGATAACAAACAAATTACCAAGTAAACAACAAATGTAAAGCCTTCTGATAAGATTGTGAACCTGGAGTACCCAGCCAGAGGGGAAAGAGGGGAGGGGGAGAAGGCAAGGGGGGGAAGAAAACGGTATAAAGGCTGTCATGTTGTGTCCATAGGTGCGCTCCTGCTTGCGGGACGCCCGCCATTGCAATCGCGAATAAATTCTGCTTTTATCAGAGATACTGTTCTGACAAAATTACTTGTATATTTCCAACAGTTAGAACCGACAACATACTCTAGAAAGGACAGGAATCTAATTAATGAAGGGAAGAGAGCAAGCTGACAGATGGGTACATACCCAAATGGACACACTGCTGTGCCCGTTATTATTTTATAGAATTTGGTTCTAAGGGAACATAATAAAACTTGGGGGGTACAGACACCAGAACGTAACTGTACAATCCTAGTACCAGGAACAGGGTACAAGTGGGGCTTGTTGGAAAGGGAACCTTCAGGACAACAATTGCAAATTGATTATTATTTTTTTTTTTTTTGAACTGCCAGGAAAAATGAGGGTTTTGATATATGCTAGTTCTAACCAGTACCCTTTCAGGGTGACCAGAAGCATTCCCTTGCAGGACCAATAGAGCCAAGGAAGTAACCAAGGTACTTTTGCAGGAGATTATGCCAAGGTTTGGGTGTCCTGTAACAATACCCTTCAACCAGGGGACTCATTTTATTGCAGAGATTGTCCAACAGGTCAGCAAGCATTGGGAATAAATTGGCAATTGCACATAGCACACAGACCACAGGCGAGTGGTCAGGGGGAAAAGATGAACTATCTGATTAAATCACAGGTTGTAAAATTGGGCCAGGAAGCTGGACTATCCTGATCACAGTTGTTGCCTTTGGCTCTCCTTAGTACCAGAGCAAAACCTAAAGCCAAAGAGGGGTTAAGTCCTTTCAAAGTACTGTACAAAAGGCCTTATGTTGTACTAATGGGGATCTCCACTTCCATGGTGGCATGGCCATTATTAAGTGCCTTAAATCATGCAGATATAAGAAATAATATTTTAGAAACTGAAAATCAGCTTTTGAAAGACCGCACTGAAAAGCTGGAGCACGAACTTGGCGTTTTAACAGGGAAGAAGCCAATTCTACATCTTCCCGTAGGCCAAATTCGTACCATTTCAATACATGATGGCCAGACTCCTGAATCAACAGACTTCGTTGATCAGGAGAACAAGAAATCCAAATCAGACCTTGAATGTTCAATTCTGACTGATCCACTGCAAGTCCGTCCTGTTGTAACCCAGAAAACAAAAACAGTACAGGACAGACCGGCAGGGGTGCCACCTGATCAGTGGCCCCCTGCCCAGACTAATTTACACGTAACGGCTCGGCCATACACAGCAACAGAATTGATGGACTTAGTACAGCGATTTTGGCAGAAGCCTGGAGAAAGTGTGCCGGCTTGGTTATTGAGACTATAGGATTCTGGGGCAGAAAGTGTCTTGGTGCATGGCCCAGAAATAGCTAAGTTGGCCACCATGACCGTTCATCCTGCTCTCAGACAGAGGTTATACGTGGGTCATCAATATCGTGATTAAAACCATTCCATACTAGAATGGTTTATGGCGGCCTGCCGTATGGTATGGCCGAATAAATTGGACATACCTTTACATACAGGCATGTGGTCCTCCATGGAGGACCTTCAAAATTATATCCGCGAACTGGGTGTAAGAAAGGCTATCTATGAAGATACATTTGATGGCCCTGATATGGTTAAATTTTCAGCAGGGATGAGAGATGTAATTTTACAGCAAGCTCCCTGCCATCTGTACGGCACCTTAGTCTCCATATTAAATCCCCTTGTAGCGTCAGAAGCCGTAGTCCAGCAGGCTGCCCAGTTAGTTGCCGACTTGGGAGAAACAGAACGCCTGCGGACTAGGCGCAATATTTGGTTTTTGGAGGAAGCAGAGGTCCTGCCGGTAAATAAAACCAAAATGCTGGCTACTCGAGCTCCTCCATCGGGACCCATAAGGGTATCCCGAAAACAAATGTTTAATGATTTAATTCGGGCTGGGGTCCAATTTGCTAAAATCGACCGCCAGCCAAACCAGCTCTTCTCCAGCTCTGGAGACAACTAAAGGACAATCAAAAATTCCAGAGCTACCCTAAGAAATCAAGGGTAAGAGCAATAGAGAGGGTTCCATCAACAACATGGAACCTAGAAGATTTTATTGTTTCTAATAGGAAAAAAAAAGCCACCTCAGGGCCACAATGCCTGAGCCGTCGGAAGCAAAATTATTGGCCCTAGCACAATTCATGGAGTGACAAGGGATGTTAGTCCCCGTAGGGCCTCCAGACGGGACCAGAGGCCCTATGTAGAATTAACGATTTATTGGTCCCGAAAAAATATTCAGAGAGTGATGGCATTGGTAGAGAAAATTTGATGGCGACAGAGTGATGATTGGTGGTTTTGGGGGACAGACTATTCCTGTCACCCAAACATGGTTAAAATTAGGGTCGGGCGTCTCCCACCCCAGGAGTACAAGGTGTCTATTGCCCCAGTCCAAGAATACATCCTGGGCATAGATATTCTATGGGGTCTGGCTCTCCAAATAACTGTGGGAGAGTTCAGACTTCGACAAAGATGTATCAGTATCCGGGCGGTGCAGGCAATATTAAGAGGCCATGCGAAACATGAGCCTGTTTGCCTGCCGAAACTGCTCCGGATCACTAATGTCAGACAGTATAGACTCCCGGGTGGGCAAGATGAAATATCGAGAACGGTGCAGGAATTAGAAAAAGTGGGCATTATAAGACCTGCACACAGCCCATATAACTCCCCCATATGGCCAGTGCGAAAGTCGGATGGCACATGGAGGATGACAGTAGATTACAGAGAATTAAATAAGGTCACGCCGCCTATTCATGCAGCCGTACCCAATATTGCCTCCCTAATGGGCACATTGAGAAGGGAGATAAAAACCTATCATTGTGTCCTAGGTCTAGCAAATGCATTCTTCAGTATCCCAATTGCTGAGGAATCGCAAGATCAGTTTGCGTTTACATGGGGAGGCAGGCAATGGACCTTTCAGGTCCTGCCACAGGGGTACGTGCATTCACCAACGTATTGTCACAATCTAGTGGCACGTGACCTGGCTGATTGGACAGAACCTGATGATGGTAACCTATATCATTATATTGATTATCTCCTGCTGACATCCGACTCACTGGAGGCAGTAGGACAGGCAGCAGATTCATTAACCGCCTATTTACAACAGAGGGGATGGGCTATAAATCCCCAAAAGGTGCAAGGTCCTGGCCTGTCCGTAAAATTCCTGGGGGTGGTTTGGTCAGGAAAGACCAATGTGCTACCCAGTGCTGTCATAGATAAGGTTCAGGCGTTCCCAGTCCCTACAACATCAAAGCAGCTGCAAGAGTTTCTAGGTATATTGGGTTATTGGCGTTCCTTTATACCTCACCTAGAGCAGCTGCTAAGGCCACTATACAGACTCACAAAAAAGGGACAGCTATGGGACTGGGGGAAAACAGAACAGGATGCTTTCCAACAGGTGAAACTGGCAGTTAAACAAGCCCAAGCATTGGATATATTTGATCCTACCCTCCCAGCCGAGTTGGACGTTCATGTTACTCAAGACGGCTTCGGTTGGGGCCTGTGGCAACGCCAGAGCTCTGTTCGGACCCCCATTGGTTTCTGGTCTCAGGTTTGGCACGGAGCAGAAGAAAGATACAGTATGATTGAAAAACAGTTATTGGCTGCCTATTTGGCATTACAGGCAATAGAGCCAATAACTCAAACAGCTGCAGTTATAGTCAAGACCACTCTGCCAATTCAGGGGTGGGTGAAAGACCTGACCCACCTTCCTAAGACAGGAGTGGACCAAGCACAAACAGTGGCATGATGGGTCGCCTACCTCGGCCAAAGGAGCAGTATGTCTTCTTCACCCTTGAAAGAAGAACTCCAGAAGTTCCTAGGCCCAGTGACGTATCACAGTGATGCACCAAAAGAAATACTGGTTGCTCCACCAGAGAAGAGTCCTGTTCAGGAGGGAAAATATCCTATCCCTGAAGATGCCTGGTACACAGATGGGTCCAGCAAGGGCAACCCAAGCAAGTGGAGAGCAATAGCATACCATACTTCCACCGAGACAATCTGGTTTGAAGAAGGGGATGGTCAGAGCAGCCAATGAGCAGAACTGCGGGCCGTGTGGATGGTTATAACCAAGGAACCCGGTGATGGTATCCTGAACATCTGCACAGATAGTTGGGCTGTGTACTGGGGGCTCACTCTTTGGATTGCACAGTGGGCCACCCAGGAATGGACTATCCACGCCCGACCGATCTGGGGCAAAGACATGTGGTTAGATATATGGAATACGGTCAAACACAGGACTGTATGTGTCTACCATGTTTCTGGTCATCAGCCCCTACAGTCACCAGGAAACGATGAAGCTGACATACTGGCCCGAGTTTGATGGATTGAGAATTCACCATCTGAGAACATCGCCCGCTGGTTACATTAGAAGCTACGGCATGCTGGACAAAAGACAATGTGGGCAGCTGCTAAAGCATGGGGACTGCCCATACAACTATCTGATATCGTCCAGGCATGCCAGGATTGCGACGCTTGCTCCAAGATGAGACCGAGATCGTTGCCCAAAACAACAGCCCATCTTGCTAGGGGACACAATCCTCTCCAGCGATGGCAGGTCGATTACATCGGGCCCCTTCCTCGTTCCGAAGGGGCAAGATACACCCTGACCTGTGTCGACACTGCAAGTGGGCTACTGCAGGCCTATCCAGTACCGAAAGCAAAGCAGGCATATACCATCAAGGCACTCACTAAACTGAGGGAAGATTTAGGTTGGATGTTAGGGGGAAGTTCTTTACTAGGAGAGTGGTTAGGCCCTGGAACGGGCTGCCCAGGGAGGTTGTGGATGCCCCGTCCTTGGACGTGTTTAAGGCCAGGTTGGACGGGGTCCTGGGCAACCTGATCTGAATGTGTATGTTTGGTGGCCCTGCTAGGCAGGGGGGTTGGAACTACATGATCCTTGGGGTCCCTTCCAACCCGGGTGATTCCGTGATTCTGTAAACTGATGTCTGCCTACAGGACACCTCAAGTCATCGAGAGCGACCAAGGGACTCATTTTACTGGTGCAACTATACAGCGCTCGGCAGAAGAAAATAACATCGAATAGCGATTCCACCTGCCATATAATCCAATGGGGGCAGGCCTCATCGAACGTTATAATGGTATTCTTAAGGCTGCCCTGAAGACAGACTCCCAGTTCTTGCAGGGGTGGATGAGCTGGGAATTACTGTCAAGACTCAGGAAGAAAAAGAGAGTCTATGTCCTGTGGAAGAAGGGACAGGCTACTAGGGGAGATTACAAGGAAGTTGCAAAGGTATGCAGGGAGGAAGTCCGGAAGGTGAAAGCCCATCTCGAACTTAGATTGGCCACTGCAGTAAAGCAGAATAAGAAATCCTTTTACAAATATATCAATGACAAGAGAAAACCCAAGGATAATCTCTGTCCTTTAATTGATGCAGCAGGGAATGTGACCACAGATGACAAAGAGAAGGCTGAGGTCCTCAACGCCTTCTTTACATCTGCCTTTAATAGTCAGACCAGCTATCTTCAGGGCACTTTGTGCCCTGATCTGGATATCTGGGCTGACATACAGCATATCTCCCCGGAGATCGAGGTGGAGACAGTTAGAGAGCTCCTCCTCCATCTGGACAGTCACAAGTCCATGGGACCGGATGGGCTTCATCCTAGGGTGCTGAGGGAGTTGGCGGGGGTGATCGCTAAGCCGCTCTCGGCTATCTACCAGCACTCCTGGTTGACTGGAAAGATTCCAGAGGATTGGAGGCTTGCTGATGTGACTCCCATCTACAAGAAGGGCCGTAAGGAGGATCCGGGGAACTACAGGCCTGTCAGCCTGACATCAGTGCACGGGAAGGTCATAGAACAAATCCTCCTGGGAGAGATCACACAGCTTGCCCACGGGATCAGGCCCAGCCAGCACGGGTTCATGAAAGGCAGGTCGTGTTTGACCAACCTCATCTCCTTCTACGACTGGGTGACCAAACTGGTAGATGAGGGAAAGGCAGTTGATGTAGTCTACCTAGACTTCAGCAAAGCCTTTGACATGGTCTCACACAGTATCCTTCTGCGGAAACTGGCTGCCCATGGCTTGGACAGTTTTACCCTCCGTTGGATAAGGAACTGGCTGGAGGGCCGTGCTCAACAGGTGGTGGTCAATGGACTGAAGTCCAGCTGGAGACCTGTTACAAGTGGTGTCCCCCAGGGGTCGGTACTGGGGCCCATCCTGTTTAATATCTTCATTGATGACTTAGATGAAGGGATTGAGTGTACCCTGAGTAAGTTTGCAGATGACACCAAATTGGGAGGTTGTGTCGATCTGCCTGAGGGCAGGGAGGCCCTGCAGAGGGATCTAGGTAAGCTGGATCGCTGGGCTGAGATGAATGGGATGAGGTTTAACAAGGCCAAGTGTCGGGTTCTGCACTTTGGCCACAACAACCCCAGGCAGCGTTACAGGCTTAGGGATGAGTGGTTGCATGATTGTGAAGAGGAAAGGGACCTGGGGGTGTTGGTTGGTGCTCAGCTGAACATGAGCCGACAGTGCGCCCAAGTGGCCAAGAGGGCCAACGGCATCCTGGCCTGCATTAGAAATAGTGTGGCCAGCAGGAGCAGGGAGGTGATCATCCCCCTGTACTCAGCACTGGTGAGGCCGCACCTCGAGTACTGCGTTCAGTTTTGGGCCCCTCACTACAAGAAAGACATTGAGGCCCTGGAGCGTGTCCAGAGAAGGGCAACGAAACTGGTGAGGGGTCTGGAGCACAAGTCTTACGAGGAGCAGCTGAGGGAGCTGGGATTGTTCAGTCTGAAGAAGAGGAGGCTCAGGGGAGACCTCATTGCACTCTACAACTTCCTGAAGGGAGGTTGTGGTGCAAAAGGGTCTGGCCTCTTCTCCCAGGCAAATAGTAGGACCTGAGGAAATGGACAGAAGTTATACCAGAGAAGATTTAGGTTGGATATTAGGAGAGACTTTTTCCTCTCAGAGGGTGATCAGGCACTGGAATGGCCTGCCCAGGGAGGTGGTGGAGTCGCCATCCCTGGTAGTGTTCAAGGGGCGCCTGGATGAGGAGCTACGAGAGATGGTTTAGTAGCTTGTGGCACTGATAGAAATGGGAAGGTCGTTGGACTGGATGATCTTGCAGGTCATTTCCAACCTTGTGATTCTGTGAAAAGACTGTATGAAACCCTGCGGGACCTGAATGAAAGACCTCGAGACAGCAGACCCAGTGCCCTGAGAATGTTGCAGACGACATGGGCCACCCCCCCGCTTAGGATCCAAATTACGGGCACTGATCATCAGGTAAGACCCCAGATTGGTAACGAAAATAATCTTCTGCTCCTTGCCCCTGAAAACTTAGAGCCGGGTACCCATAAAATAAAATAGCCCTGGAAGATGCAGGTAGGACCCAAGTGGTGTGGCCTACTTGCACCTTGGGGGAGACTATTGGAGGTGGGAGGCTCAGTAGTCCCTCCAGTAATAGGTACATGGCCTACTGATATTGTGGTCAACACTCCGATCTTTATTGCTAAAGGGACCCCATCATGTCCCTGTGGCAGATCAGGACACCTCCTTTGGTGCCTGATATCGTTATGCAGCCGCAGATATCCGGCCAAAAGGTGTGGTACAGGCAGCCAGGACGTGCCCCAGTACAAGCGGAAGTGTTGACCCAAGACAGAACTACAGCCTGTATCTTGCCCTGGAGAGCAGACCTTCCCCTCCTGGTACCTGTAAAACATCTGTATTACTCCCCGTGAGTCTGTGAGCCTTCAGGACCACCGGAAGGAACAAAATGCCATCAAGCGTTCCAGTGTTGCTGTCAGATCACGTACAACACCCGGTGATGGTCTGCATGGGACTGATGGAACATAGAACGGACCTGCACCTCAGGACCTCATGCCTCCAGTCACATCATCGAGCACTGGCCCACAGAAGAATATAGACATCCACTAATCATCACTTGTCTCGAACTGTACCAACACACGTCGCGATAAAATTGTATAACAACAAACACTAAGGGAGCTATTACATTTGGATAAAATTATGATATTAGAGGAGATAGGAGATAAAGAAAGTGAAGATGAGGGAGTTGATCTGGGGGAGGCAGTCTGCGCACTGGGCACAATCTCTGTGTAGTAGAAGCAGAGGTGCTTCTAGTACTTAAAACCAAGAGGCCACCTGTGCAGAAATCTCAGTCGGGGCCTGTAAGGGTCTCACAAAAACAAATGCTTAATGATTTAATTTGGGCTGGGGTCTGTGGGAATGAAATGTTGTTTTTGCATTAGAATTGTATATTATTTTATAATATATGATCTCCGCTATCATAGTTCTTTTTGGAAGTCCTTCTACTTAACTTGGGGAAGATCTCTGATAAGTGTACATCACTTATCTTATAGACAAGCCTCCCCAGGAACGCAAACTCCGTATATAGGTGTATATATGTATATTTTGTCATACACACTGCAAGAATATCCTGCACGAGAGCAAACCAGAGAACAAGCCATGGCATACCCGAGGAAGTGCTTGAAGAAACATTGGGAAGGCCTGACATAATCTCCCAGTGCTCTTTGTTTAACGGTGGTGACTTTAAAGAAAATCACCATATCAATAGGACAAGGAGAGCACCGAGAAGACATCTTGGAAACAACAGGATGACTACTGACTGGCACCAGGTAACAAATAAATTAACAAGTAAATAGCAAATGTAAAGCCTTCTGATAAGATTGTGAACCTGGAGTACCCAGCCAGTGGGGAAATGGGAGGGTGGAGGCAAGGGGGAGAAAACAGGGTATAAAGGCTGTTATGATGCGTCCATAGGCGCGCTCCTGCTTGCGGGATGCCTGCCATTGCAATCGCGAATAAACTCTGCTTTTATCAGAGATACCGTCCTGACAAAAATTACTTGGGTATTTCCAACACTCCCAGGCCTGCCACTGCCCCTCGGTGCAGAAAGCAGCCCTGGTCTGGATTCCATCCGTGGCTCTTACCTCATCCCTGACTGCAGAAAAGAGCAATTCCAACACCCCCCTCTTGCTCCCACCTTTGGCTCTGCCCTCAACACTAGTCACACCGCTCTGGCCCTCCGTTCCACCCCTAATGCTCACTCAATTGGAACCGTCGTTACAGTTAAGAGGGAGATGTGCTAAAGATGCAATTGTACTGCCGCTGGAGGCTAAGCAGGCTTCAGTTCAGATTACTACCCAAATGGGGTAGCACATGCTACCCTAAACACACAACTAATCCGAATGATTATACATGATCTTCCTGATCGCTTCATGAGTGCTCTTTTCTCCCTTAACTTCCTTTCTGTATGAGTCTAAGAGATTAATCTTTTACATCATTGTCTCAAAGTTTGCTGGGGACACAGATGAACAAGTCCAAGCAAGTCCCAGGCAGGGGTTGCAAAACCCTTTGTATGAGGGACACAGATGGACAAGGCCACGGGCAATGAGAGAGCGATAAGCTGCCGCTTAATGGCTGTGAAGCAGTCTTTTGTGTGGACTTATCTCAAGGAAGATGGCCATCTCAGGGGGTACTCACACAACTCTTGCTGAAACACCCAGGGATGTCATGTAGGCAGGAGAACAAGGAGGATAAAAGAAGAATCGAAAAACATGAGGTTTAGGTTTTTCTGGCAACTGATTCCTCTTGAAGAGGTTTCTGCCATGAGAAGCCTCATGACCTGCCCCTCTCCCTCCTGGACTTGCTCTGTGCTCTATCATGATGCTGAAGAAGAACAAAGGTGTCTGCCATCAGATTCCTCACTACAGAATTCCTGCATGCTGATGGACTCTCCTGGGCCTGCTACCTTAGTCCTGCTGCTTCCTCCCAGATTGGCTCTGCAACTTCTTTCCGCTACCTGCTTTCTGCCCAAGGCCGGCCATGCTGCTGCTCTCCCCCCCGTGCTGCTTTTGCCTCAGACCTTTGCAATGGCACGCAAGGAGACCGCTGCTGGATCCTGGTGGTAACTATCCCTGCTTTACTTGATTCTTGCTACATTCCTACCTTTTCTATTACCCTCCTTCCCTTCCCAGTCTCCTTGATTAGGATTTATAATAAACTGGTTGAACCAACATTTGAACCATTGTTTCTTAATCTCACGCTGGGTATACAGATATTAAAAGAACCTCCTCTCCCTCCTATAAATTGGAGCGAGGCATTTTTTATTGGCGCAGCCAGCAGGATACCCACTCTGAGTGTTGTCCTTCCAGATATACTTTGAAGTTTTTTTCTGTGTGTACCTCCTGGAGTTGCAAGGAGCAATATTTTTTGAAAATTTAGATGCGAGTCCTCCTCCAGGAAGACCGCTCCGTATTCTGAAACTTCAATTTACAATTAACTGGCTGGACCAATATTTGAACCACTGTTTCTTATCTCATGCTGGGTATACAGATATTCAAATAACCTAATCTCCCTCCTCTAAATAGGAGCGAGACAATGAGGCGGCTCATTGGTACCTGCTATAACCTTGCATCATTCAGGTACTAGTATGAGAGTACTGAGTCTGCAAAAGTATCTTACAAAGATCCATTGGCTAGAGATTGGAAGGGCCCAAGAACTATCATATTTGTAGGGAGAGGTTATTTTTGTCTTTCCACAGATGACGGCCATATTTGGATTCCTGCTCGCAGTGTTCACCCTTGGCACAGAAGCACTACCTGAACCGCACCAAATCAACCCACAGCAAAATGTGGGTCACCTGGGCTAAATCAACAGGCCAGACCAACTTCTGCTTAGTGCTTGCTTCTGCCACCGATCCCTTCCAAACTTGTTTTATAGAGATGCTGTTTCTCAATGATTCTGACTTCTCTGCTTACTCCACAGGTAGCTGCAATGTACTGGATTCTCCAGGTGTTTGTTCTTCCAAGCTTCTTAGGAGTCTCAATACCACTATACCCTGGGACCCACAGGAGTTAAATCTTGGAACTCAACAGATCGGTAACACATCTAAGGGATGGAAGAAAACACTAGATTAATTAAGAAATTAATGGTTTTCAAAACATAAGAAACTACCAGGTAAATATCATGCATTGTCTCCAGCACAGCTAATTCCCTCAGGTACTGGATACCTTTCTCCATTGTGGCCCATTTGCCTGGGTAACATACCAGATCTTCCTTGAAGGGATCTCTTCTTCCACAGCTGACAAGAGGGGGCTCAGCAGGGAAAAGGCTAGTGGCCCATTTCCAATTGCTTTGTCAATGCCCCCTTTTCATAGAAAGGAATTCCAGCTCCCTGGTCCTGCTGCTCACTAAATCCAGCCTGCTGACCTCATTATCCCAGCACCAGAGTAGACAGGTGACAATATGCTTACCCAGAAGACAGCTGAAGTCATTTTGCGTGTCTCACAGCTCACCCATTGCCTCCATTAGTTCTGACTTTTCCTCCTCCTGTCCTTTTGATGGCCCTGCTTCATCCTCATCCTCTTCCATCCTTGTATTAGTAGGAGTTTCTTTCCTTACTAAGCACACTGACTCTCAGCCACTATTTTGTCTTACATATAAGGACAACTGATACTGGCACAGGCTGATCCTCTGAACTGCAAGGCCTGTTGCAGGGGTTGGAGCAACTGCAGGGGCTGTTGCACTGTCCATCAAATCCAGAGACCCCTTTCCCTTCAGGGTGCTGATTAGTGTTTAACACGGCTCAGTAGGCATGAGCCAGTCTCCAGCAGGTTGCAGCGATTTGTCTTTCTAGGATTGTCAGGGCAACAGCATACCTTTCCCAAATATTTTACTACAGTTTTCTAGGATCCCACAGTTGCTTGGGAGAGAAGTTCCAAAAGACTGTGGGGTTCCTACTGTTTTAGGTACCTGCCCCAGACCATTCCACACTCCCTACTACTCACAGCTATCCAGCCTCAGGGCAGATCCCCAGCGGTATTTTAAAGTTGTTGTTTAACCTTAAGTAAAATCTAAAACAAGTTCAGGAGACATAGCAGTAAGAACATGCTGGTTTGAACATTCCCACTTGTCTCCCCAAGGAGACAAAGTAAACAGTGCCATTATTAATAGTTTCCAAGATGTGGTTCTCAAAGTAGTACAATAACTGCAATATCAAATCCAAATAACATATTAGTTTACCAACCAGTGTAACGTCATACAGAAAAACAGTAGCCTTAACCTAGCTCCAGGAAATGGTAAACAGCACAACGGGGATCATATACAGCAAGTATATTATTAAATAATACAGTTGCATGAAGACTCTGAAAAATCTCCAAAAACAGGAAAAATAACATTGCAACCTGCATTGTAGATCTACTGTAATACTCACAAACAGTTCTATTCTAACATGAAATCTGACTAGTGTGTGTTATCTCAACCCTTAGCCCTACACTGGGGGCCAAAAGGACTGTTGTGGTTTAACACTGCAAGTAACTAAGCACTACACAGCTGTTCACTCACCCTCCCCACCACCCCCAAGTAAAAGAAAAAGATGCAATAACATATCCCCAGTGCAATTACCCACCACCTGCCAATCAATACCCAGCTAACAATGCAACTGTTTGCTGATCAACACCCCCACTAGCACAATGTCTCACTGCTCAATAACAGATGGCCCAGATAATCCACAAGCAGCAGCCCCATCCCCAGGTCAGCTTTATAACCTTCCTCATGATGTCACATGGTATAGAATAACCCCTTGCCTAATTCATGCCAGTTGTTCCATCTCTGCCCTGCTTCATAGAATCACCACGGTTGGAAAAGACCTAAAAGCTCATCCAGTCCAACCGTTCACCTATTCCCAATAGCTCCCACTAAACCATGTCCCTCAACACAACATCCAGCCTTTCCTTGAACACCCCCAGGCTCGGTGACTCCACCACCTCCCTGGGCAGGCCATTCCAGTGCCTGACCACCCTTTCTGAAAAGTAATACTTCCTCATGTCCAGCCTGAATCTCCCCTGGTGTAGCTTGAAACCATTCCCCCTGGTCCTATCACTAATGACACGAGAGAAGAGGCCGACCCCCAGCTCACTACAACCTCCCTTCAGGAAGTTATAGAGAGCAATGAGGTCTCCCCTGAGCCTCCTCTTCTCCAGGCTGAACATTCCCAGCTCCTTCAGCCTCTCCTCATATGGCCTGTGTTCCAGACCCCTCACCAGCTTTGTTGCCCTCCTTTGAACACGCTCCAGGGCTTCAATGTCTTTCTTGCAGTGAGGGGCCCAAAACTGGACACAGTACTCCAGGTGCGGCCTCACTAGTGCTGAGTACAGGGGAACAATCACCTCTCTGCTCCTGCTTGCAACACTGTTTCTGATGCAAGCCAGGATGCCATTGGCCTTCTTGGCCACCTGGGCACACTGTCGGCTCATGTTCAGCCGAGCATCAATCAATACCCCCAGGTCCATTTCCTCTACGCAGTCCTCCAGCCACACCGCCCCAAGCCTGTAGCGTCGCCTAGGGTTGTTGTAGCCGAAGTGCAGGACCCGGCATTTGGCCTTGTTGAAACTCATCCCATTGGCTTCAGCCCAGCTCTCCAGCCTGTCCAGATCCCTCTGTATGGCCTCGCTACCCCCAGGCAGATCCACACTTCCAGCCAATTTGGTGTCACCTGCAAATTTACTGAGGGTGCACTCAATGCCCACATCGAGGTCATCAATAAAGATATTGAAGAGGACAGGCCCCAGCGCCGACCCCTGGGGAACACCACTCACGACCGGTCGCCAGCTGGATTTGACTCCATTCACCACCACTCTCTGTGCCCGGCCCTCCAGCCAGCTCCTTACCCAGCCAAGAGTGTACCCATCCAAGCCTTGGGCTGCCAGCTTCTGCCGGAGAATGCTGTGGGAGACAGTGTCAAAGGCTTTGCTGAAGTCTAGGTAGATCACATCAACAGCCTTTCCCTCATCCACCAGATGGGTCACTAGATCATAGAAGGAGATCAGGTTGGTCAAACAGGACCTGCCCTTCACGAACCCATGCTGGCTAGGCCTGCCATAAAGGTAGTGGCTCTTTCCTACCAAGCAGCCTGGCATGGCCCTGGGTGGGCTCCCATCATTCAGCAACAACCAAGACATCAGTGTGCTATTAACACTGTCTCAACTGAAACCAAGACATCAAGCATGCACATAAGTGTTACTATACATAGAGCTAGTCAGTAAACAGTGAGATAGATAACTATAAAGACATGAAAAGATACCTATAAACTTTATATAACTATAAAGATATGCCACATTTACAAGATCTTGCAAATTATTGCCTCACTTTCCACAAGGAATTAAAAGTAAACAATACCAGCTAGCTAGCCAACCAACAGGATCATCATTTAAAACCTATTTGACAAGCCAGAACTCTTTTTTCTCTCATGATTTCCTGAGTTTTAGTCAAAAGTCTTTATTAAATAACTAAAGCGTTCATTCAAACTTGCTGACAACCCAAACCTTAGCCAAGTCAGTCTACATTAAAATCCAAGCACAGCATAGGTGAACTTAATATATTACTATATCAGCTAATGAGAATGGACATATTCAGGTAAGCACAACTGGTCTAAGCCATCTTTGTATGATGATTTTTTTTTTTTATACATACCAGCCACTCAGTGTAAGTTCACAGTGAATTTTGAACATATAACAATGAAGGATTATGGCCAGTATTTCTTACAAAGTTACATAAAAATTGTTGATACATAAACAAAAGAAACCAGGTACAAAGTTCAGCACAAAACAGCAATGAGAAGCTGACATCTTGACTAATAACATCAGACTACAGAGGGCCAAGGCTACCCATTATTTACTGTGTAAATATTAGAATTACTTATTTCAGATGCATAAGCTAAAAACTGACAATAAAATTATCTCTACTTTTGTGCACTGTGCAAAACTAATTCAGTTTTAATATGGTAATGCACTACTGCATAAACACTTAAAATCTTCATTACAATGCTATAAAGAAAATCTATATTCTCCATCTAAAACTCAATGTCAATGCAGTTCATAGTATGCATAATAAATATCGTCTTCCCTTTTAATGTTGAGTCACTACTTCCTAATTACTCAACGAGACCTTGAAGTAATTATACAAATATTAGCAAAGCAAATTTAATCACTTGAATAATAAAAACAAATTAGTGACAATTAAACATAACACAAGCAGTGGGGAAAAAAAAAAAAAAAAAACATTATGAAGAAAAAGCAGTTAATTTTACTGAAGTAAGGTTCAGATTATCAGTTAAGTAACTTTTAAGTTGTATGCTACAACACATTACAAGCCAATACCATGTCCAGTTCAACTCTCCCACAAGACTTAGAACAAGCATTTGCAAGATAAGTTTTTAGGATAGCTAACTTGCACTCAGTGTTCAAAATAAAAGTTTACTAAGATAGTTAGCTTCTAAGAAGTGTTTCTATTTGACCTTTTCCTATTTCACCAAGGTAGCAAAGTGCTGTTTTTCAGCCAATGACTTTGCCAAAACAAATAAACACAATCCACACTGAGTAGAAGGTTTTAAATACAAGGTTCCACTATTTTGATATAAACTAGGTACACTTCCAAAACCACGATGCTTTCAACTGTAGCACTCCTAAGAATTTAAGATGTCTTCCAAATCATAGACTATTCAGTGGTAAGTCCTTAACCGTGCAGACTGTAGCTTTACACATCAGCCATCTTTGGAAAGTTACATTACACAATTATATTACTCTTTAAAGCTGTAGACAAAAGCCAGAAAAATACAACACCCTAAAATGACTCAGCTTAAGCCAACATTCTGCTCATAAAGAAGCAAAAATGCAGAATGACAAGTTCTTGGCAATACCGGGCAAAATATTCACAAGTAGACCAAAAACAATGTACAAAAGCAATACCAGAACTCACCCAACAGGAAAGAGAAACCCCTAACCACACAGCATTCCTTCACAAAAAACAACTTAAGCCTAACTGGTGCTGGCCCTTATATAAGCCAAGAGTGGCTCCATCCTAGGTCCACCCTTTCTGGTCACATGGGGAGCACGGGTGCAAACAATTTGCCTGTGCTCCCTAGGTCACCAGGTGCTCAATCACCAGTTCAAGCCCTGACCTAACAGTTCCCCTACAGTCAGTAAGTTTTAAGTATGCAGACACCTCTAGTAGTATCATTGCTTGTATAAGGTAGCGATGGCCTATAATTTTGTAACAGCATCCAAACATACATCTTTGTACTTTACTGGTGTTAAGTCCCTTGTGCTAGCTTCCACCAAGATGAAGTTGCTGTTTTGTAAATTGAAGTGCTCTAGTTTAGTATCACATGAGAGAAGGTTTCATTTAAAAATCATCCTTGTGTGTTTGTGCAGCATAAATTAAAGAAAGCAATCCCTCCCTTTATAAGAAAAAAATGCTACGTTGTGCAGGGGTCAGGATTAGTACCTGTAAGCACTGTTATTCCACTGCATTCATCACAGCAAAAGTAACTTATACTAAAAAGCCACTTCAACCAGTTCAGAACTTCTGTGCTGTTTTTGAAATGGTGGCTTCTGTCCACAGGCTTTAAAAAAAAATTGGAACAGAGCTTCAAACTGTACCACAGAATTGTTTTAGTCTCAAACTCTGTCAAACGTTGTATGACATTTCCTCATTTATGGACTGAAAAAAGAAATTACTCTTGATAAATCAAGATATAGCTCTATACATACAAAGACATCACTGATGTCATAAAGTTCATATTTCCAGTGAAAGACTAAGCAAACCTGATAGTTCTCATCAAGTTTACTACTACAGCATAAAGTACCCACTGTTTCATTTTCAACAGTCATTCTGAGTGAAGGGCAGTATGTTGGTGTAGAGCGTGGGTGTTGATAAAACCATTTGTGTCATTTGTAGATAGACTGCTGAAGTCAGCCACTGAAACAGCCATTTTGGCAGTTGTAATATGATGTGTGTGGTTCTCAAAGTCCACACCAAGGTTATTTACAGAGACATCATTCATGAAAGATTCTGGGACAGCAATTCCCATTTTCAGTCTCTTTGCAGATCTTTCCGTCTCCTCACTGCACATATTCATTGAGTTTAGCTCTGAATGATAAAAGCCAGTCTCAAATAAATTAAAACAATCACTTTCACCACTGCTAGGCAAGTTGAGCAATTCTTCTGTTCCAACAGGCACATGATTAACTGCTGCTTGGGATAAACTGTCCATAGGTGAAAAGGCATCATCCAGGCAGTTCACATCTGAAGTGTGGCAGACTGCATTTACACTATTTGTCAGTGCTGTAAAAAACAGATGAACACAAAAATAAATGAAATAGTTTATGTAGTCACAACAGAAAGATATTTTCCCCTTGATTTACCTGTCAACTCATTGGCAGTGATAGAGTTCAGAATGCTTAGCTGTTGATCAGGAATGGTTTCTGTTCGATTATTAGATGTCAAGGCTGAAGAATGCACTGCTCCACCAAGGGCTTCTGCTTCATCTACCAAATGATCCATGTAATCCCTAAAAGAATATTACACTCATAATGGATTATTTAATATTAAACCAAGGCCTAAAATGATTTAATTTCAGTTGTCATAGCCACTGCAGCATTACACTGCAATTATATGAGGGAAAAAGAAATAAATAAAAATCTTCCACATTTAGGATTTGCACGAGAAAACATTCTGAGAACATTTTACTTACGTAACTCCTGGATGATGGTTATATCTCTTTTTTCCAAATCTTGTTTGCTGAGCAAAGTAATCATAACGTTCTGACTTTTTCCACATGTAATAGAAAGCCACACACTCAGCAACTGTTCTGGTTTTCACCTAAAAAAAGACAAGAAGAATTGACAAATTAGTATAAAGGGTCATGTTTTGGCATCTCCTCAATTCCTATATCTCTGGAATATTGTTACCTCCGCTATTCTAGTAACCTGGAACAAACTAATTAAATGAAGAGATTTTAAAGAACTCTACAGTTTCAAATAACTGTTACGTGTTCCACACTGCTGTGCTGATTTTTATTTTATTTTAAATAAATTGAAATTATATTTATCTGAAACATTTTAGTTCATAATATAAACAACATTTTTTTTTTTAACTGTAAAACAGATTCTTAGAATGAAAAAAGCTCAACAGATCAATGACCTATGAGAAGTGAAGCAGAAAAGACTTGAGGCACTTTTAATCCTTTTGGAAAAGTCAGAAACTGCTGAGACTTTTACAACACATACACAACAGTAAGTGTTTAAACAAAAGAATAAAATTGTCATCTTCAAGGCATTTAGGACTCAAACAACTCCTTCTGATCTATGTTAACTGTTAATCTTTTTCCTCCAAACAGCCATTATGATGCAAAATCAGATTCTTAAAGAAAACGTTATTTCTACCTATATTCCTATAAAATGCATCAATTTTTAGATGCAGAAACATTTCATATCATCAGCCCACAGTTCCTCTCTCCCCCTTACTCCCTTACTCCCCCAAAGTGCCCCTAAACAACAGATACAAAGTTCTGGGGGGTGGAAAAAATAGAGGACGGGGTAATGGTTCAGACCCAGAAACAGACAACCACATTATCAGTCCAATTAATGACCAAAGTCAGAACCAGTGCCATTGAAAAAAGGTGAACAGCGTTAATCAGAGACTCCTCACTAAGAGACACTAAGGCACTCATTTACCACACGGATAATCTCTCTGAAGAGATGTATGGGGCTGCTGAATCACGGCCTGAACCTCTGATTAATCACCTGAGGGGAGCAATAAAACAGCCACAGGAGCACAAGTGAAGGCAATTCTCCTGTACTGCAGGAAGGGGGGGAGCCTGGCTCTACCTCTCCTAGACCTATTTAAGAGCTGACTACCAGTGGGGAAAGATCTCTTTTAGAGATCTGCTCTGCTGGGGTTTACCTGGTGAGCCCAGGATAGGGTGAGTGTTCTTTCTTATTCTTGTATAATAATTGCATCAGCCAAACTCAGGGGTATACTATATCATCTGTATATTCATTGGTTGTACAATTGGTGAGCCAGGCAGATCAAATATACTTCATGTTATGGCTTTTTTTGTGGAATTTCTATAAGTGTGTCAGAGGGAGAATATCATTCTCCTAGATAAAATAACCTCTGGACAGATCCCAAGGTTTCTGGGATCTCCTTATCACCAACTAGTGGCCATAGTTGAGAAATGAGGTCTCCTGTATACTGTGGGCCTTATTTCCCTATTCTGCATGGTAGTACGCTTTCAAGGATTAGACAGAGGCATTCTAATTACAAAAGAAAGGCAGTTAGCTGCATCCACAGTGGCATAGCCACTGTTAAATGTCTTAAATCAAGCTGAGATAAGATTGGACACCTTAGTAAGTGAAAATCAGCTATTAAAAGTACCTATTGAGCTGGGACAGGTTCTCAATGTATTAACAGGGAAGGAAAAAAAAAAAAACTTTTACAGTCCCTAGGTCAGGTCTATAGTATGTCAATAGATAATAACCATACCTCTGAAGTAATGGACCTGGTTAAATAAGAAAACAAAAACTCTAAGTCAGATTTAGAGGTTATACTTATGGTGGATTCCTTGGAACTCCATCCTATTATAACTCAAAAGACAAAAAAAGTACAAAATAGACCAGCAGAGGTGCCCTTTGACCAATGGCCCCCTACTGAAATACATTTACATGTAACAGCTAGGCCATATACACCAACAGAATTAATGGATATGGTGCAGTGATTTTGGCAGAGGCCAAGAGAGAGTGTACCTGCATGGTTACTTAGATTATGGGATTGAGGGTCAGAAAGTGTCATGGTTAATGGGGCAGAAGTATCAAAGCTGGCCAACCTGCTGTCAGGTGGAGGCTGTAGGCTGCTGTCCAGTATAGCAATGAGAGCCATTCAATAATAGACTGGCTAATGGCAACATGCTGCATGGTTTGGCTGAACAAATCAGATATTCCATTAAACACAGGATTATGGTCCTCTATGGAGGACCTTCAAAATTATATCACTTCTCTCATGCCTAATTCACAAATATATGAGGACTCGTTTGATAGCATAGATATGGCTAAGTTTTTGGCAGGTATGTGAGATTCAATGTTACAGTAGGCCCCTTTTTACCTAAATGGGACCTTAGTTTCTATATTAAAACCTCTGGCGGTTTTGGAGGCTGTGAGTCAACAGGTTGCCCAGTTAGTAGTTGATCTGGGGGAGGCAGTCTGCGCACTGGGCACAATCTCTGTGTAGTAGAAGCAGAGGTGTTTCCAGTACTTAAAACCAAGAGGCCACCTGTGCAGAAATCTCAGTCGGGGCCTGTAAGGGTCTCACAAAAACAAATGCTTAATGATTTAATTTGGGCTGGGGTCTGTGGGAATGAAATGTTGTTTTTGCATTAGAATTGTATAATACTATTTTATATTATATGATCTCCGCTATCATAGTTCTTTTTGGGAGCCCTTCTACTTAACTAGGGGAAGATCTCTGATAAGTTTACGTCACGTATCCTCTAGACGAGCCTTCCCAGGAACGCACACTCTGTATATAGGTGTATATATGTATATTTTGTCATACACACTGCAAGAATATCCTGTATGAGAGCAAACCAGAGAAGAAGCCATGGCATGCCCGAGGAAGCGCCTGAAGAGACATTGGGAAGGCCTGACATCATCCCCCAAATGCTCTTTGTTTAATGATGACTTTAAAGAAAATCACCATATCAATAGGACAAGGAGAGCACTGAGACATCTTGGAAACATCAGGATGACTACTGACTGGGGAAATGCAGTTGCTGCTACAAAAAGTGGAATTGTGGAGAAGGAGGAAAAAAAAAAAAATGGCGAAAAGGTTAAGGAAAGCAGTGAGTTTGGGATATTAGACTTGAGCCGGCATGAGAACACATCCCCACCCCCCCACACCACAGCTTGTAAGAACTTGGAGTGGGAGAAAGAGCTGGGGGCAGGAGCCTTCGGCTGTAACTGTGGAGGGTGTATTACTTGTGAACGGGGATGGTACGGGACATTGGAAGTGAGAATAGCTGTCATCTGCAGAGAGCTGGGGATACCCGATATCCCAGTGTGAGCTCTGGAAGCCTGGGGAGAGGAGGGGGTGAAACTGAAATGCTGGGCTATCCTTACCACAGTTGTTGCCTTTGGCTCTCCTTAATACCAGAACAAAACCTAGAACCAAAGAGGATTAAGTCCTTTCAAAATACTGTACAAAAGGTCTTATGTTGTACAAACAGGGATCTCTACCCAAGTAGGGAGCGAAATACTAACTGAGCATGTGATAAGTCTACACGAATAGCTTTGAGAAAAAGAGAAACTGGTTCTAGGAACTAGTGCTGCTAACATCCCACACAACAGTAAAAACATTGTGGATACATAATACTGGAGTTAAGAAGGTCCCTCGAACACAATGAGAACTGAAATCAGCTGGACCCTTAAAACTCTGAATCCAAAGACAGAAATGTGGGCTCTTGTAATTGTTAGAAATGTTGTTTTGATGAGTGCAGCATTTGATGTAAATACTTATGTATCTCTTGTGACAAACACCATTGCCTATCAGTATTGTTTGGTATGTGGGCACGCTAAGGATTTAAACTTTTCTTGTCCCTGATGAATTTAAGGCGAGAAATCAAACTGTTGCAGGGTTTGAGTCACTGTCCTGGTGGGTGATGATCAACAAGAATGTAGATTGGATTAACTACATCTGTTATAATTAATGGAGATTTACAAATTACACAAAGAGTGCAATAAAGGGAATTGCAGGACAGTTATGTGCCACAAGTAGGGTGGCCTGAGAAAATAGGATCTCCTAAGATATGATAAAAGAGTGTATATGTAATGCTGGCTACCCGTTGTTGCACCTTCATCCCAATAACACAGCTCTGGATGACATAATAATGAAGGCATTGCAAGGGCTTGGTCAATGAAGTAGCAGAAAAATCAGGAATAGATGCTTCTGTCACTGGATGGTTGGAGTCCTGGTTTGGTGAATGGAAAGGGGTGACTGTATCCACATTCACTTCTTTGATAGTAGCAGCAGGAGTCTTGATGGCCACTGGTTGCTGTGTTATCCCCTTTGTGAGGGGACTAGTAGGGTGATTGATAGAGCACTATTGAAGCAAGCACTAATGGAGCTATCACATTTGGATAAAATTATGGTATTAGAGGAGATGGGAGATAAAGAAAGTGAAGACGAGGGAGATGTCTATAAAAGTGAATCTGGGAAAAAAAAAAAACGGAATTGCAGGTATCAACAATGGATAAAAAATAAAAAGGGGGGAATTGTGGGAATCAAATGTTGTTTCTGCATTATGTGGGAATCAAATGTTGTTTCTGCATTAGAATTGTATAATATTATTTTTATTTTATGATCTCTGCTATCATAGTTCTTTTTGGGTGTCCCTCTACTGAACTAGGGGAAGATCTCTGATAAGTTTACATCACTTATTGTATAGACGAACCTTCCCAGGAACGCACACTCTGTATATAAGTGTATATATGTATATTTTGTCATACACACTGCAAGAATATCCTGCACGAGAGCAAACCAGAGAAGAAGCCATGGCATGCCCGAGGAAGCGCCTGAAGAGACATTGGGAAGGCCTGACATCATCCCCCCAGTGCTCTTTGTTTAACGATAATGACTTGAAAGAAAATCACCATATCAATAGGACAAGGAGAGCACTGAGACATCTTGGAAACAACAGGATGACTACTGACTGGCACCAGGTAACAAATTAACAAGTAAATAGCAAATGTAAACCTTCTGATAAGATTGTGAACCTGCAGTACCCAGCCATTGGGGAAACGGGAGGGGGGTGGCAAGGGGGAGAAAACAAGGTATAAAGGCTGTCATGTTGTGTCCATAGGCACGCTCCTACTTGCGGGACGCCCGCCATTGCAATCGTGAATAAATTCTGCTTTTATCAGAGATACTGTCCTGGCGAAATTACTTGGGTATTTCCAACAATTTGGGGGCTCGTCCGGGATTATTATCGCCTCTTTAGGAGTTTCCCTACTGCCCTGCATAGGATAGGTGTACCCCGCTGATTTCAGCGGTCTTGTCTGGGTGGTGAGGTGACTCCTTGGTACGGCTGATTAAAAAACCGAGACTGTTTCATAAAGGACGGGCTGTATGAAAGCCTAGGGGCAGGTAGGCACGGGTTTTGGCATTTGCGACCCGGTAACTTCGTGCACGGACCGAGGTAAGGGGATTTAACACTTTCCTTGGGGTCGGTTGAGACTCTTGAGTGTGTGTGACTGAGATGCGCTGTCAGTGCGAAGCGAGTGCTGAGTCCCAACCTGCGGTTCTGTTGTCCCGCGAGGGGCACAGCCAGGGACGGACGGAGCGGCTGTGTTGGTGAAAGGAAGAGTCTCGGGAGGGAACTGTTGGTGTGCGGTACCCTGTGCACTTGACGAAGTGCCAGCAGTACACCCCTATTAATCCGAGATAGGAGTATAGTACTCCTGAGGGATTGGGCCCAAAATCTGAGAATCAGAGTGTGGTAACCTGTGAGCTGGGGAGTTCACAGTCGCATTCTGGAGGGATGGGTAATAGGAGTT
The DNA here is from genome assembly GCF_023343835.1 of Lagopus muta. Classification (NCBI taxonomy): domain Eukaryota; kingdom Metazoa; phylum Chordata; class Aves; order Galliformes; family Phasianidae; genus Lagopus; species Lagopus muta. The sequence continues at coordinate 6,503,228 of NC_064471.1, forward strand.
CCTGAGAGCAGGGGAAAAAGGTCCCCGGAATGGTGCCTAGAGAGAGCCAGCCCCTTGGGAGAAGTGTTTCAAAATTGGAAAATAATCCCAAAACTAGGAAAAGAACAGGGAAAAGATGTTTAAATACTGCATATAGTAGCGAGCCACTACAGGGAAAATCATTATTTTGACCAAAATAAGAGTCTGACGAAAATTGGGCCTATCAGACTTTGTATTTATATGTCAACAGTAAGACTCCTTTTCTGAAACAGAATTGGCTTAGGTCGCTTAATGGGTGCAAGAAGTAAAGAAATGTTCCTCGCGAGGAGTCCAAGTTCAAAGGAAATAGGAAAGAGAAGCAGAAAGATCATAAATGGGATCCCTTAGATAACTTCCCCCCCTTTTAGTCTCGAAAGCAATGCAATTTCTAAAGCAGCGGTGACCTCTCCAGAGGAGGAAAGTGGTTGCTGCTGATCTGTGCAGGTCCTGGAGAGAGGATGCGCTCTCGATTACTGAGGGAGTTGGAGTAATGCGAATGGGACCTGGAGAGTTTTCTCTAATACTAACCTTACTAATACTGCACTTTATCCTCTTAAGGCAGTCTTAGGTCAAATGGAAATAGGGTATGGTAATGCCTGCTGTTTTTACTAGAAGAGAAGTTAGGAGTTTCAAGAAGAATTCCTGAACTGAGGATCCTATAAGTGTAGCAGAACAATTAGATCAATTTCTAGGGCCCAATTTTTATATGTTGATTATTGGAGAAGGAGGTTGGCAGCTATGCAAGTGTGGGAAATGAACACAGAGGGAAGGTTGGGCTCTGGAGGGAGGCAGAGAGAGGAAGGATCCTGAGGATAAATTGTACTGATTATTGTAACTGTCTTTGTGATTGTTAAATGTTTATGTTGTGAAAGTGTTCTGTTGTGTCGTGTACGTGGCTGTTATGGAACAAGGGGTGTCTAAAGTGATACGGAAGACCCCTTGGGTTGTATTTTGGCTCACTGGAGAAACATTGTTGGTGAGCCAAAGGGAATATTGAATAAGAAACCAGGAACGTAAATGGAATAATGGGACCAGTTTTATAATTGAGTACCCTAATCATGAGACCAAGTGCTGGGTGTTTGTGGAAGTTGAGGAATTGTGTTTGATTTGTGGATTTTGAAGGCACTGGGAGAAACTGTCTTAATGGTATGGGGAAATGCAGTTGTTAATGGTATGTGGAAATTATGTGGAAATGCAGTCTTTAGTGGTATGCGGAAATGCAGTTTTTAATGGTATGTGGAATTGCAGTTGAGGGTACAAATAGTGGAATTGTGGAAAAACAAACAAAAAAAAATGGCAAAAAAGGTGACGGAAAACAGTGAGTTTGGGATATAGATACAGTTTGGGATATTAGAGTTGGGCAGGCACGGGAACACATCCCCGCACCCCCCCCCCCCCCCCCCCCACTGCGGCTTGTAAGAACAACTTGGAGTGGGAGAAAGAACTGGGGGCCAGAGCCTCCCGCTGTGATGTGAAGGGTGCAGTGCTTGTGAATGGGGATGGGACGGACATTGGAAGTGAGAATAGCCGGCATCTGCAGAGAGCTGTGGAAACCCGATATCCCAGTGTGAGCACTGGAAGCCTGGGGAGAGGAGGGAGTGAAACTGAAATATAATGTTAGTAATGTCTGTGATGATGAGAGTTTGGAAAGTGAAAAGGGTTTGGGAAAAACAAACTGAGGAAGGCAAAGTTGAGCAAGGTGTAGCAGGGATGTCCTTAACTAGAAGAAGAGGTAAGGGGAGCCTGGAAGGACTCAGGGAGAGTTTTCAGGGTGATGATCAACAAGAATGTAGATTGGATTAACTACATCTGTTATAATCAATGGAGATTTACAAATTATACAAAGAGTGCAATAAAGAGAATTGCAGGACAGTTACATGCCACAAGTAGGGTGGCCTGAGAAAATAGTATCTCCTAAGATGCGATAAAAGAATGTATATGTAACGCTGGGTACCGGCTGTTGCACCTTCATCCCAATAACACAGCTCTGGATGACATAATAACGAAGGCATTGCAAGGGCTTGGTACCACCCTTGACAATGAAGTGGCAGAAAAATCAGGAATAGATACTTCTGTCACTGGATGACTTCAAAGAAAATCAATAGGACAAGGAGAACACCAAGACATCTTGGAAACAACAGGATGACTACTGACTGACAACAGATAACAAATAAATTAACAAGTAAATGGCAAATGTAAACCTGATAAGATTGTGAACCTGGATTACCCAGCCAGTGGGGAAACGGGAGGGGGGGGGCAAGGGGGCAAAAACAGGGTGTAAAGGCTGTCATGTTGCGCTCCTGCCTGCGGGACGCCTGCCATTGCAATCACGAATAAAATCTACTTTTATCAGAGATACCGTCCTGACAAAAACTACTTGTATATTTCCAACAAAATCTAGTAGTTGAAAATAAGGAATGAAATCAAAAAAGTACGTCAGGTAGTATAATGCTATAAATCAACAGAAAGCACAACAATAATAGCAGAGTAACAAAGTCACAGGCTACAGCAAATGAGAACAAGCCCAGAAGGAATAGATGTGGACACAGCAACAAAGGAAGAAAACTAGCATATGACAGAAAGGCCATAGTGACATGGTTTTATGAATCTTGTTATCAGTATTCCACATGGTAACACCATGTAAGGCAGAGGGAGTTAAAGAGATAATACTCCTGTTCTCAGGACTGACAATTTTCCAGGTACCTGGTCCTCATAAGGGAAGTACATACCCCAGAAAACATGGCGTTCAGAGGAGAAGATAACTCACAGGAGAAAGTCATAGGACTCTCTCTGTGTCACTGGCTGGCAGTGCATGGGTGGGCTCCCCAGCCATGCACCTTCAGTTCAGAATAAGGTTTCAGACATTCTTCTCTCAAATTTTATGTGATTTATAAGTCTCAAATACAAATATAGCATATTATACTGTATTATCAAGAATACTGACATGATACTCAAAAATTTACCCTCCTTTTAAGAACATTGCCACAGTTCGTTTGTTATTTGGGCCAGGAGGCATGCCACCCCCTGCACAAACACAGAGGAACCCAGAAAACCAAATAACACTCACAAAGAGACAAGGTCAAGCTTTTTGCACCTGCAAAAGAGATAAACTTTACTAACAAGGCTCTCTTGTTACACTCAGGAAGAGTACACAATGTTTTCATGAGTACACTCAGGGAGACCTACACCATGATCACTGGATAAACATTCAAAAACTACATAAAGGATTCATGGAAGAGACAGGAAGCCTGCTTAAAAATCACAAGCTCTGCTGAATTAGCAGCTCCCTCTAGAAACAAGTCTAAGAGAAAAAAAGGAATTTTTTTTTTTTTTCCCCCCCTTTACAGAAGCAAGATAGCAGTGATCAAAACTTACAAATAACCCAGAATATTGACAGTCCGCCTGGACTTTTAAGGTCAAGTTTTTCGCACCTACAAAAGAGATAAACTTTACTAACAAGGCTCTCTGAGAGCAGAGAAAGAATTGTTCTAAAAGCTAAAAAGCAGCTTACGCCTGCATTCTCCACGAAGAATGTCAGTGGTTTATGGGCTAGTTCAGCCCAGTTCGGTGGCTACCAGGGTGAGGGATCGACAGATCTGCACCTCCAGAAAGGGAAAACGGGAGACCCTGAATAATTAAAAGCAGCAGCAACAATCTGAGGTGAAACTAACTAACTTACTAAATATGGTATCGGAATGCAAGATAACACACTATAATACAATATAATTAGAATTGAAGCTAATAAATCCACTATAATGAGAGAAAGAGTGTCTGAAAAAGCTGAAGGCCTTACATTAATGGCATGCGGATGAGACAAGCAGCCGCAAGAGAGCCTGATGATCGAAAAGAGGGATGTCAGGTGACCTACCAAGGCCTTAAATGTGTTCCCCCTGAGCAGGAATGATAACAGAACAGCAAACAGTCTTCTGGGGAATATAAGTTCTTCCTCTCTACTAAACAGGTGCTTGGAACTCAAGCATAAACTCTTTAACTCTCAGAGCACTACATGATGTTACAATGTAAAATACCAATAACCAAAAATCATAAAACCATAACAGAAATGCCTGAGTTTAATCAATAACAGCACTGGGTAAAGCTATGGTCTTCTCAGATCAAACAACACTCAAAAACTGCATGGACAATTCAGGCCCTAGAACCTTTTGTGGGTTGATAGCCCACCCCTATTTGTAGACTTAATTGGACAGAGACCCTACTACAATATCAAGCATTTCGAAACAGACAAAAATCAGTATTGAGTCAACAACAAAGTAACATAATTTGACATAATCCAATCTATTCCACACCAACAAACCAAAAGCGAGCAAAAAGAGGCAGTGAAATGGCAGAACAAAACAGAAAACATAGCAATAATAGCAGGGTGGCAAAGCTACAGGCTACAGCAAAAGAAAACAAGCTCAAAAGGAGCAGCTGTGAACACATAAACAGAGGAAGAAAACAAGCACAAAACAAAACAAAAAAACCCACACATAGAGACCTCCAAAAAGATAGCTGAGTGTCATGGTTCTATGTTGTTTGTTTGTTTTTATTTTTGGGTTTCAGTATTCCACATCAAAACATCATGTAGTGTACGGGGCATTAAAGTATCACTGCCCCAATCCCAGGTACCTATCCCTGTACATTACAGAAGTCATGGGATCTGGCCCTTCCGGGTGGGGGGGCTGCGCTCTTGCTGCCTTGCAGTGGGTGCTGGAGGGTGCTTTCCTAGCCATTCCAAGCTTTTCAGGTTTGAATCGGTCCCGGGAACTCTCTCTCTCTCATCTTGTCTGATTTATTAATCTCAATTTCAATTCAATTGTATTATATTGTGTTATCTTGTATTCCAATATTATAGTAAAATAAGTTTTCCTCCATAGATTGTTGCCGCTGCCCTTTTCCTCCCTTCCTTCCTTCCCATTTTTTGTGGGACTGGGGTGGGGGGGGAGGGCAGAGGCCTGTCGCCCCTGTCACGGACATAGATTGATATGGTCAACTCCGTGACAGATTTTTGGCGCCCAACGTGGGGCACGACTGCTTTTTAGCTTTTAGAACGAATCTCTTTTTCTCTCTGCTCTTAGAGAGCTTCGTTAGGGAGCATTATCAGTAGTTCAGGTTTCTGTGCTGGAAAACCTGACCTTGAAAGATTAGGCATACTGCCAGTGTTCTGGGATATTTGTAAACTTTGAGCACTGCTTAGTTTGGGAAGTGCCTTTTATTTTTTTTTCCCTCCTCTTGTTAGCTTCAATTCATTAACCCCTTTTTAGCAAGCACCAGTGATGAACCCACTCGTTATCGTGGGGGTGCTGGGTAAAGGACTTAAAGCAATGGTGTTACTCACAACCTACTGGCCAATAATCCATCTCACACTTACGTGTTGTGGAATTGCATTCATATATAACTACCTAAGGGCACTGATGGAGACACCTATGTTTTACCTACTTGAAATGTGGTATGATTTGAATTTTGACATTTACATCCCAGAAGGAATGGCTAATTTCACAAACAACTACATCCCAAATGGAGTAGCTAATTTTACAAACAACACAATGTTCGGACCAGTCTCCGGGTTTTCCTTTTGGTTTATCAAACGTTTTTTGAATCTTGAATTAACAGTCATGTTGTTGTCCGTGTCGTCAATTCTCCTGAATGTATTCCAATTCATTAGTAATAAGGGGAAGGATTCTTCTCCAAAACTAGAGAATAATGACTGGCAGGGGATATGGAGAGGTTTAGGAAAGGTTTTAGAAGCATGGGTGTCATGGTTCTATGTTTTTTTGTTTTTGTTTTTGGATTTCAGTATTCCACATCAAAACATCATGTAGTGTACGGGGCATTAAAGTGTCACTGCCCCAATCCCAGGTACCTATCCCTGTACATTACAGCAGTCACGGGATCTGGCTCTTCCGGGGGGGGGGGGGCGCTCTCTTGCTGCCTGGCAGTGGGTGCTGGAGGGTGCTTTCCTAGCCGTTCCAAGCTTTTCAGGTTTGAATCGGTCCCGGGAACTCTCTCTCTCTCATCTTGTCTGATTTATTAATCTGATTTATTAATCTCAATTGCAATTAAATTGCATCTATTGTGTTACCTTGTATTCCAATATTATAGTAAAATAAGTTTTCCTTCATAGATTGTTGCCGCTGTTCTTTTCCTCCCTTCCTTCCTTCCCATTTTTGTGGGACTGGGGTGGGGGGGGGAGGGCAGAGGCCTGTCGCCCCTGTCACGGACATAGATTGATCTGGTCAAATCCGTGACAGATTTTTGGCGCCCAACGTGGGGCGACTGCTTCTTAGCTTTTTGAACGAATCTCTTTTTCTCTCTGCTCTTAGAGAGCTTCGTTAGGGAGCATTATCAGTAGTTCAGGTTTCTGTGCTGGAAAACCTGACCTTGAAAGATTAGGCGTACTGCCAGTATTCTGGGATATTTGTAAACCGCGACCCTGAAAAGGTGAGGACAACGCCTGAGATATGGCAGAAAATTGTGACAACAGCACCGGACAAATATGCCGCTACACTAACGTCAGCGTGTGACAGATACCAGGAACAACAGAGAACGCCCTTAATTTATGAATTAATTCTTACGCTCCAAAACTACGAACAATTGCTGTTCCCAATTCTTTCTGCCGTTGCTGCAATATCAAGAATGACGGAGCAGGTGTCTCAACTGATTAACCGTGACAAACCTGTAGCAGTATCAGAGACGCTTGATGAAGATCAGGATAATCAAAAGAGTCTATCGAAGGATATGAAGGAGATGAAGGAGATGATAAAATGTATGCAAGCCCACCTAACTAAAGACGAAGAACCTTCCTTCTCACGTGCACAATCAAAGATCTCAGCTGTTAGAGGCAAACGCTCTCCAGCTCAAGTAAGGGGTAATACACCGCAAATTGCCTTATGGTATTACCTACGTGACCAATGGAGAAGACATGGGGAAGTTGCACGGTCAACCTACTCCTGTACTACGAGCCCGGGTGAAAGAATTACAAAGCAGATCTACCATCAGTGCAGTTGCTCCAGTTACCACAGGTAATGAATAGGGGGGCCCTGCCCTCAGTCAGGGGGGGGAAAGGGATAATAGAGTATATTGGACTGTGTGGATTCGATGGCCTGGCACATCAGAACCACTGATATATAAGGCACTGGTGGACACTGGTGCACAGTGCCCTCTGATGCCCTCGAGTCATGAAGGGACAGAATCAATCCATATTTCTGGAGTGACCGGGGGCTCTCAAGAATTGACTGTGTTGGAGGCTGAGATAAGCCTCACTGGTAAGGACTGGCAAAAACATCCTATTGTGACAGGCCCAGGGGCTCCATGTATACTAGGTATTGATTATCTCAGAAGGGGGCATTTCAAGGATCCTAAGGGGTATCGATGGGCCTTTGGAATAGCTGCTGTGGACACAGACAACATTAAGCAGCTGTCTGTTTTGCCTGGCCTGTCAGAAGATCCATCTGTTGTGGGGTTGCTGCGAGTAAAAGAGCAACACGTACCGATTGCTACAAAAATGGTGCACAGGCGTCAGTACCGCACCAACAGGGATTCTTTGCTCCCCATTCATAAGTTAATTCGTCAACTAGAGAGCCAGGGAGTGATCAGCAAAACTCACTCGCCTTTTAACAGCCCCATATGGCCAGTGCGTAAAGCCAGTGGAGAATGGAGGCTGACGGTGGACTACCGTGGCCTGAATGAAGTCACACCCTCATTGAGTGCTGCTGTGCCAGACATGTTAGAACTCCAATACGAACTGGAGTCAAAAGCGGCCAAATGGTATGCCACCATTGACATTGCTAATGCCTTCTTTTCCATCCCTTTGGCCAAAGAATGTAAGCCACAGTTTGCTTTCACATGGAGGGGCATTCAGTATACCTGGAACCGTTTGCCCCAGGGGTGGAAACACAGCCCGACCATTTGCCATGGGTTGATCCAAACTGTATTGGAACAGGGCAGTGCTCCTGAGCACCTGCAGTACATTGATGACATCATTGTGTGGGGCGATACAGCAGAAGAAGTCTTCACAAAAGGAGAGAGAATAATCCAAATTCTTCTGAGTGCTGGTTTTGCTATTAAGCGAAGCAAAGTGAAAGGACCTGCCCAGGAGATTCAGTTCCTAGTTATAAAGTGGCAAGATGGCCGTCGTCACATCCCGACAGATGTGATCGACAAAATCACTGCTATGTCTCCACCCACTAGCAAAAGAGAGACACAATCTTTTCTGGGTGCAGTGGGCTTTTGGAGAATGCATGTTCCAAACTACAGCCTCATTGTAAGCCCCCTTCATTATGTGACGCGAATGAGAAATGAGTTTACATGGGGCCCTGAGCAGCAGCAGGCTTTTGTACAGATTAAACAGGAGATAGCCCGTGCTGTGGACCTAGGGCCAGTACGAACGGGAAAGGGTATAAAGAACATCCTCTACACTGCTGCTGGAGAGAACGGTCCCACTTGGAGTTTGTGGCAAAGAGCCTCAGGAGAGACCCGAGGCCGACCCCTGGGATTCTGGAGTCGGGCGTACAGAGGGTCTGAAGAGCACTACACTCCAACTGAGAAGGAGATCTTAGCCACTTATGAAGGGGTTCGGGCTGCTTCTGAAGTAGTCGGTACTGAAACACAGCTCCTTCTGGCACCTCGACTGCCAGTGCTGAACTGGATGTTTAAAGGAAAGGTTCCTTCCACCCATCATGCTACTGATGCCACTGCTGTGTGGAGCCCCACACAACAAGTTGCAGAGGCCACTGAAGGGAAAGGAGAATCGAGCCAATTTGCAGAGGTAAAGGCTGTCCAACTGGCCTTAGATGTCGCTGAACGGGAGAGGTGGCCAATGCTCTATCTTTACACTGACTCATGGATGGTAGCAAATGCCTTATGGGGGTGGTTACAGCAGTGGGAG